>NC_137004.1:34204503-34297003 GCF_032717465.1 Coenobita brevimanus
ATTGACATAACTACCGGGTCTCTCGCTGACAAAATGGAGGCTGGAATGAAAGTGCTCGGGACCTGGTATTTTAGTTTTTTGCCAACCCGGTGACTATTTGCATATTCATGGATCATCTGCATTCTCACTCACCCACCCACATGCACTCAAACCCACCCACCCACTTGCACGCTAACCCACCCACCTTCACTCTAACCCACCCACCCATCTGCAGTCTCAACCACTCGCCTTCATTCTGACCCACCCACCTGCACTCAAGCCCACACACCTGTACTCAAACCCACGCACCTGCATTCAAACCTACTCGCTCAAACTCTAACCCACCCACTTGCACTCCAGCCCACTTTCACTCTAACCTACTCAGCTGCACTCTAACCCAACCAACGATACTCTTACTTACCTACATGTACTCTAACATATCCTCTTGCACTCTCACCCACCTCCACACCAACCTACTTACAGTCTCACCCACCCAGCTGCACCCTTCCTGCAGTTATTAAGAACTCCATATTCTGTGGAGGTCTTCTTGATATTATTGGTATTATTATCATTTGTGTGTGTGTGTGTGTGTGTGTGTGTGTGTGTGTGTGTGTGTGAGGGGGGGGGAGATCTAGAAGGCTGGCATTCTAAGATAGTTCGAGACAGACTGGAAATTTTCAGATGAGATGTATATTGGCTGCAGATTTCTTTTGGCACAAAATTTTGTTCCTAGCTTTAGCGCCGCACTAGCGCTCTCTATGTTATTATTTCAATTTTTGTTCTGCACAGCAAAAATTACAGAATCGTCTGCTTTGCAAATGTTCCAGTATGTAGTCGTCAATATATACTAGTGCACCTGGATATTGATACTGAGCTCCAACAAATACTTTTGGAGATATTGAGGGAAATCAAAATGGCCGCCTCACGTCTGAAAGTGCTAATCGGAAAGTATTTGGTCGATGTTAACCAGACTCGGTGGAAATGTTATGGGCCATGAGTGAACATGATTTGCACGGTATGAATGACCTTGACATTGATCTCAAGGTCACAGGTCACAATCCGTTAAAAAAAAAATTGAGTCATTCCAAAAGTACTTTAATTGGCCTACAATGATAACAAAGTATTTTCATCCTGAATGTGGACTTCTTTGAATATTGCTTCAGCAATTTCAGAATTCTAGTTATTATATATATATATATATATATATATATGGTGAGGTAAGATCCATAAACAAAGAAAAAGCACTAGGGCCCAATCACACTGATGCCACAATCAGCCAATTTTGACGCAAAGTGTTCGATCATGTTGGTCAAAATAAAAATTGGAAGGATGCCCTGTTTCACTGGGGCATATTTTCGGACAAGCCTCCTCCCACTGCCAGACATAATGCAGGTGACAATGAGGAACAGAATGGCCAGTATGAGAAACAAGCAGGCAACAGGTTTCCACACAAAGATGTGAAATGTTTTCTAGCGAAATGAACGTGTTCAACTGAGTGGCATTTGGTGAAAATTATGTGTAGGACAGATCGTATTCATATTCATCACCTTATATTGTAATTTCATTTTCTACTTTAATTGGTGAATTTCTTTCTGCTTTTTGGTTTCCTCTACAATTAAATAAGCACGTCGCAACTTGTAACTCGCGCCAAAGTACATGAACTACCCTAAAAAATCCTAAATTCAATAGGTTCACTACTATGACAGTTTCAAGAATATTAATGACACATTTTTATTAAAATTTTAATTACATGAATGTCTATTTTACACGGGCATATCAATTTTTCATGCAAATTTAAAAGGGCACAATTCACATCTGTATATTCAATATTTCCACAAAACTGCACGATTAGAGGCTCCCCCAATTTACACCCTAACCCACCCGCTGGCCTGGAGCAAATTGTGTAAGTTCTCTCGCTCTTTCTTGATTTTTTTTTTCCATTTTAACCCGGCCTACAAGACTGAACAGTATGCGTTAGGATACATGCCGTACTGTAAATGGTGCATGAGATTTCGTAGCGTCCTTTTTCTTTGTGATTTATTATGCGTATTACACCTTGACATGTTCTTTTACGGTATTTATATATTTCTAGCATCGACTTACTTTGCCTCAGTAGCGCACATGATGATAGAGATATTGTGTATGAAAAATGAGTCGCCAAGACAGAAGTGTTACGAAATCTGACATGCCATCCATAGCACGGCCCTGTACCGGAACCCAACCTTGGCGTGAAAAGGTCCTAACAATACATATTAATCAATCAGTCAGCCTGTCAATTTATCTGTGTATGTCTATCTGTCATGTATCTCTGTCTATCTATCTTTATATGTATGTCTATTTATCTGTCTATCAATGAATAACTTCTTTATCCTGTATCATTTGCTATTTGACCAAATCTGTGGCCAAGGCCAATGAAGGTATAATTAAACTGAGAGAGAGAGAGAGAGAGAGAGAGAGAGAGAGAGAGAGAAACACGAATAAATTAATTAGGATCCAGGTGTAATTCTGGACGAAGCAACTTACATTTAAGCTGAATCTAACGTGAAAAGATTTAATATGAAATGTTTAATCCTCTGACGGAGATAGGCGGGGTTTGTATTAAATTTCGACAATAGGCAGACGACTTTATGCATCCCAGAAAACAAAAAAGTCATAGCCAAAAGATAAAAAATAATCCAACTGACGTTTTTGCCAAGAACTAAGAATTTTGTATATTATTCCGGCTATCCCCAGACGATTTTATTTGGCTCGCAGAAATCCACAGCATCAAAAAAACAAAAACAAAAAAAAGTTAACATGAAATTTTTACTTGTCTTTTTCAACCTCAAATTCCTGACTTGCATTTTTTTAACGCCTTCAGTCCGATTACTTTTTTTTTTTTAGGTCTTCCTACTGCCAAGGAATTTTATACTGACTTAGCACCAGCCTTCATTAACTCCTTCACTATCTACAAGAAGTCTCCCATATGCAGCATCAAATCGTGTGTTCGGTGGTAGGAAGAAGATGCGAAATAGGTCATAAGAGTGAAGGGGCCAACATGCGACACCCAGAAAACATTCATGCTGCTGAACCGCATTTTCGAGAGCATCTATTTTTGTTACGCTCACCTCATCGCGAAGAAGTAACAGTATACATTAGCATGCATCTGTAGTTCATAAAGCAGAAGTAATTTATGGAAACAATAAACTTACGTATAAACAAATATTTGCCTCAAGCACTGAATTCACTAGGGATACTAATCAACACAGTTAGTAAAGTCTCATGCTGTTCTCGTTCACACCTCAAAACCGACCTTGGCTGTAGTCTCATGCAATGGCTAATAGTACGGCAAAATATTCAACCTATATCAATGCATCACCAAAAAGGAAAAACAGTAATAATTATACAGTCTTCCTAACCCCATATCGCACTAACAGATGGGGTAGGGAGAATCCAGAAATAGGACAAGGAAAACATAACGGGCAGTATCAACAGGTGCCTTATGGAAATAGATTATACATCCACTGACTGAGCATTCAATGTAATACAACAAGATATAATAAAATGACTATAATGAAGTTCATGTACTGTATACTAATATACAATTTTCCTTATAAAAATATGTGAGCTACCAAATCTCCAAGACTTTGGGTATCTTTCTACCTTCTTTTTTATTCTTCCATTAATCCCTTCAGCCCGTTGACGTATTTTATGTTTAATTTGTTACTATCCTCTGATTATTTTATTCAGCTTAGATGTGGAGTTGTTCCGCGAGACTTTCTAACCCCGTCACTTAAAATGATCTCTCTAAAGCTGAATAAATTATCTGGAGGTGGAAAAAATAAAATACGTCACCGGACTGAAAAGGTTAATAACATGGGAAGGAACGGGACAGATTCGAAAACAGAAAACAGTACATGTGTGACAGACTGACAGTGAGACCACCATATACTCTGTATGTCTCTGCCCCCTACTGCCCGAAGGTAGTGTCTAAGTCAGTACAACTAGAAGAAAAAGATCCTCAAGCTGTGTAATACCTTCCTAAACTGGCCAGGAGGCAGAGTGAACGCCGTATGTTACCCCTCGGGCCTAAAGTGAGAACCTATTTTTATCAATCTAACTTCTAATGTCTTATCTCCGCATTTCCGTGTGTTATTATACCTTGCCAAGTAAAGGCGTGAAGGCTGGATGTCTTCTCAGTTTTAGAGACTGTATTTATCTATCAATTTACCCTTTTCCCCATCTCTCTACCTTTCTTTCTATCTGTCCATCATTTACATCTCCATCTATTTACCCATTCATCTATCCACCTGCCTTTCTATCTACGCATCCATCTATATACCTTTCTAAACTGTCCAGGCGAAGGAGTGAACGCTGGATGTCCCCTGGGTCCCAGAGTCAGCATCTTGAGAGTGACCTCCATCAGGGCGGGTCCGACGATGCCCCCTCCCAGGACTCCCCCTTCCGTCTCCCCTCCTTCATCCTCCTCGTCGTCCGGTTCCCCTCTGGGCTTCATGGCGACCGGTTTGGCCCTCTCGAAGCTGGTGGTCTCCTGGTCTGGCTTCTTCTTGGGCGAGTAGGAGTCCTTGGAAGGCGGTCTGGCTAGAACTACCAGAGCCATTGGAAGATTTGAGAGTTCTTTATGTCAATAATTTTGGAATGTAACTGAGTATGCTTGTCCTTCCGCCCATTTTAAACTGTTCTTGTTTTTAATCTCCTAAGAGTGCTTATTTAAACAACTCTCGCGTTAATTTCACCTGTCTTGATCTGAGTCCACTCACTCCCGGTTTTATCAACTAGGTAATATTTTTTCCATATCTGTTTATTCTTTTTTAAAAACTCTCTAGAGGCTTTAGATTTACTTTAGTTTTCAATCATTATTCATTGCTCTTTTTCTTCTCGGGTCCTGAGCCAATCACTTAAAGTTTTTGACGTAATCATGTTCTTTTTTTCATAATTATTTCTTACTGTTACTCTCATACGCCTGTTAATTAATCGTAGTTTCTATATTACTCTTTGTCTTTTGTTCTTTTAAGGGACTTGTGCAACTCACTTGCAAGCTGCATATCGGTCACCTTGTCCCACCTACCATAATCATTTGTCTCTTACGCTCTTTTGATATCGTAATTCATCTGATTTCTCTCTTTCTCTCTTCCATTGCAGATTTTCTCCTTCTTCTGCACCCTTCTCGTTCCAGCTGGGATTATGTGCCACTCAGCGGAAAGTGTAATTGGATATTCTTGTCATTTCGCCCATACTGTGAGATTTTTTACTCTCTTACGGCAGCTCATTTACCTTATTTTCCATTCACTGAAAATTTTGTTTATTTTATGTCTTTCACTCCTAGCTTCCTTTTTTCCCCACTACGAGTCTTGGTGAAAAGGCTCATATGACTGATTTTTTTTCCTTAATGGTTTTTCTTTTTCTTATCTGTACCCCTCCTATCCGTGGTTATATATATATATGTATTTTTTTTTTTTAAATTCTCAACACTTCTATTTAACTTCTTTGCTCCTTCCTGTTACAGATTTTTTTTTCTTTATCCTCACCTTTCCTGTTCATATTTATACAGCATCTTTTTTTTTTTTTTTTTTTTTTCTTCACTCGGATTTCGTGTCGCTCGCTAGAGATTGTCACCGGGAAAGCCTGTCCTCTCATCCACATCCATTTTTATTTATTTTTACTTGACTGAAGATTTTTTCAGTGTTTCCTCTCACTGTCAGGATTTTCTCTCCTCTTTCTTTCACTCTTTTCACTGTTGTTCTTTACCCTCTCTCTTCATCGCCTCACGTGGTTTCTTTTTAGAGTTTTCTCTCCCTTGTTTCCTGGGGTTGCGATCAAGTAAAATGGTTCTTTTTCCACGTAACTTCATCTATCTTTTTATCATTACTATCATTTTCTCTTTTCCACTGCTATGTTTCTCTCTTTCAGTATCCCTGGCTTCTTTATCTGTGAGGGATGTTGGTAGCATTAAATGTCCTCTATGTTTGTTTACATGATTTCTCTAATTCATTGTAAATATAATCCCTCGCTTCCTCTGAAATACTGTATATGTACCAATCTTATTTCACCTTGTATTGTTTTGTCGGCTTACATGCTCCTGTTCCAATTACTTTACTTTTCTCGCCATAATCCTTTAATCTAAGCCTTCTTGCTTTTTTATTTCATTTATTTATTTATTTTTGTGTACAGATAGCCACTTGTAAAAATGATTCGTCACTTTTTTTTCCATAGTGTTTAAGAGTGTACGTATGCTTCCCTGCTCACGTTACACTATATCTAAAAACGAGCCTTGACACAAATTAGATTCGTAAATAGTGTTTTGTGTTTCTCTGCTACTTGGTTCTTTACATTCACTTTCGTTGCCGTGGGTTCTTTCAAAACACACACATTTTTTATTTTTTTTTATAGCAATGGCAAAGGCGTCCACAGTTTTTCTTTTTCTTCTTCTAATGTGTTTTCCTTATTACATTCTGCTCTGTCTTATGATTTCAGTCACAGACACATATATCTTTTCTCTCAATTTCCTAGACATGTGGGTCAATTACAGGTGTATGTCTGTATCACTGTCATTAATTTTCATCTGTGGAACATAAAGATTGAAGAGATAAGAGCACATTCATTATAAGAAAATGATTATCCCTGAATTATACACCCGAATCATGTAATTATTGTACTTAGGCTATTTTTAATTATTGGGTCGATCTTACCTTCGCTCTCTACCTCTCATTTTCTGTTCTGCTTTTCTCTTCTCTTCTTACAAATCATCTTTCATTATTCTTTGCCTTCCTCCAAACATTATTACATTTATCAATCCCTTCTTTCTCTTTGATATCCCTTTCTCCTCCTCCTCTTCCTCCTACTCCTCCTCCCCGTCCTCATCTTCCTCCTCCTCCTTCCTCTCCCCCCCGTCTTCTTTTTCTTTTTGCTTTCTCCTCCTCCTCCCTTTCCCCCTCGTCCTCGTCCTCCTCCCCCTCCTCCTCTTCTTCTTCGTTTTCTTTTTCTTCTTCTTCTTCTTCTTCTTCCTCATCATCATTATCATCATCATTATCATCATCATCGTTTCATTCTGCCCCCTTCGCCTACTTTCTTTCCTTTTTTCTTTCTTCTCTCTCTCTCTCATATTCCTACTGCCACCTCTTTTCCTCCAGTTTAACCCTCTTTACGTTAATTATAAGCTTTCTGTCCTTCCTTCTTTACACCGCATTTCATTATTCACCTTCATCTACCTGTCCTCCTTCTGGCTTTTAACCACCATTCTGCCAGTCCTTTTGTTTCCTTCCTTCCTTCCTTTCTTTCTTTACTTCTTTTTCCTTCCTTTCCATTCTCACTTTCATGTTTCTCCTTTCCTTCCCATCCCACCTTCCTTTCTTTTCCTTTCTTCTTATCTCACCTTCCATGCTTTTCCTATCTCTCTTCCTTCCTTCCTTCCTTCCCTCCAGCCAGCCAGCAAAACTAATCATTCACCTCAGTTCACCCGCCCTTGCTTTGCTTGATAATACCCCGTCTTCATTTCCCTTTCCTTCCTTCCTACTTTCTTGCCTTCCCATCCTTCCGTCCATCCTTTCCTTCCTTCCCATCTATCCTTCCATCCTTTCTTAAACAACACTACTCATTCCCATTGCTCCTCACTATTCTCCTGCTTGGCTATCCTTCTCTTCTTTGTTATTCCTATCTTCCGTCCTATCCTTTCCTTCCATCCTTCCTTCCTTTCTTCTTCTTGCCTTCCTTCCTTCTTTTCTTTCATCCGTCCTTTCTTCCTTCCTTCCTTCCTTCTTTTCTTCCATCCGTTCATTCATTCATTCTTCCATCCATCCTTCCACCTAAACTCATCACTCCCTTTCATTCACCCATTTCCTCGCTTGTCATTCCTCTATACCCTTCCATTCCAACCTTCCTTCCTTCCCTTCTTCCTTCCATTTTGTCTTCCATCCACCCAAGCTCGTCACAGCCTTCTTTCCCCAACCCTTTCCCAGCCTGGCATTCCTTCCCTGCCTAACCCCACCCCATCAGTACGCAGTCATCACAGCCACTCCATTGCCATCTCATATTCCACTGCTCATGCTCTCTCTCTTTCTCACCCCCCTCCCTTTCTCCCTCTTCCCCCCCAAAAGCAATACATTCTCTCTCTCTCTCTCTCTCTCTCTCTCTCTCTCTCTCTCTCTCTCTCTCTCTCTCTCTCTCTCTCTCTCTCTCTCTCTCTCTCTCTCTCTCTCTCTCTCAACACATTACCGCCCGCCCATATAATCTCTTCTTTCTCTCCCCACACTTTTTCTCCCTCTCCGCGAACTCCCTAAACATAAGCAGTATTTCTTCATGTCTTCCTCCCATGTATATTCCTACTTCTTCATTGCGATATTCAACGTTTTGTGTTTCTCGCCACGTTATATTTCCTCTTGCATTCACACTAGCATATACGACGCAGTTCCTCTTGTTTTCTGTATACTTCCTCTTTCCTCTTCTTTCCCTCTCTTTTTTCTATTATTCTTTCCTGTTTACCACTCTAACATTTTCTCATCTTCCTTTACCAGTGCACTAAACACTTCCCTTCTCTTTTTTATGCCCCACCTTTATTATTCTTCATTCCTCACCACAACATTCAACATTTAACATTGCTTTCTCAGCTGTCAACCTCTTTTTCTTCACTGTCTATCCCAAATTTTTCCTCTCCTCTTCAGTTCTATTTCCAAATTGTCTTCTTTTTCCTCCTTGTACTGTGCTTTCAATTATATTCTTACTTCCTCATCAAAGCATTCAGTATTTCGCCTTTTTACTGGGCACTACATTTCAGCAGTTTCCTTTGCTTCCAATCTTTCACATCTTGACGATTTTTCACTTCTTACTCATTGTCCATAGCTAAATCATTTCTTTTATCACTCTCTTTCCCTGTCATATTGTTCACCATTCTCCTCTTCTGTTACGTCATTCATCATTTTTGTTAATCATTTTATTTCTCTCCCCTCCCTTCATCTCCGCTTCCCTTATCCCACCACTTTTTTTTCCACGCAAGACCATTATTTTTTCTGTTTCTACCCATTCCCATCAAGTAATCTCCCCATCTCCACCCACTGCGACCCATCCTCTTCCCCCCTCACCTCGACCTCCTCCACATCTCACATCCCCTTCCACATCCTTCAAGCTTCCCTCCCGAACTCCTCCACTCCAGACTCCACAGTTATCTCCTATTTCCTCCATTGAACGTCTCTCACCAACAATTCCACTTTCCCCATTCCCCCGATCCTCGTCTCCATGCATGTTCCTCAACTCCTCCAGCTATGTCAGCCTCATCCCTAAGTAATTCTCTCCGGCTGTTTCACCCTTCCAATTTCTCCTGCCCTCTCTACCAACGACATACTGACTCTTCGACCATCTCTATCCCCATTCCCATCCCTCCGATTTTCTCCAAACTTCAAATTAACCCATCTTTTCTCGTTCCCACCTCCCAACCCCGACCTTCTCCACCAAACAAACTTTCAAACTTCTCCATTTCCATCCCATCATCATCTCTTCAGTTTCCCCCCCAAAAAAAACTTTTCTCCTCAGATTGTCCTTTCCCACCTCCATGATGCTCTCCAAATCCTCCCTTTCTACACTGCTATTCCACGTTTTCCATGTCTTTCCTCCCAAACAATTTCCCTTCATTTTCCCCCGTTCCTCATTCCCCTGAACTTCTCC
The DNA here is from genome assembly GCF_032717465.1 of Coenobita brevimanus. Lineage (NCBI taxonomy): Eukaryota > Metazoa > Arthropoda > Malacostraca > Decapoda > Coenobitidae > Coenobita > Coenobita brevimanus. The sequence goes on from NC_137004.1 coordinate 34,214,137, forward strand.
ACTGCCCTCCTCTATCCCCATCCCCTTCTGCACCTCTCCATCATCTCCCCCGCCAGTTATCCTCTCCACTTTACTCTCCTCACTCATCCTCGAGATATCGTTCTCCTCTCCCCTTACCCTTGACATTCATCCCTCCCTCATCTAACATGCCACCCATCTTCCCCTCTTCTCATACGCCTCTCTCTTCTCCCTTCTCTTTTCTCCTCTTCTGGCAAGGCTTTCTCTTCTCTCATAACTTCTTCATACGCGCCTCTCCCCTCTCACCTCCTTTCTTCCGATGTATCTCTCTCCACTCTCCTTTCCACCTTCAAGGGTGTTTTTCCTCCTTGTTTCCTCTCCTTATTCTCTCTTCGTTCGTGATTCCCTCTCCTCCTCCTCCTCCCTTCTCGTCTTCTGACTCGTCTCTCTCCTACCTTCATCCAAAATGCCTCTTCTCTCCCTTCCCCTACACCCTACCCCTTCCCTCTCCCAACGCACCCCCTTTCCCCATTCCCTATCTCCCCGTTCTCCTCCATAACCCAAAGCAAACTCCTCCCTGTAATATTCACCCTCTCCTCAACTCTCTCCCTAACTATATAATTTCTATCTGTCTGTCTGTCTGTCTGTCTGTCTGTCTCTCTCTCTCTCTCTCTCTCTCTCTCTCTCTCTCAGTGAACGTTTGTTTCCGTTTGTTCAACGGAACACCGAACATTGCATTTTTCCTTTCTCCCCAGCGCACTGAACATATCCTCTTCTTACTTCACTACGTCATTCAGTATTTCCTCTTGCTTCCTCGTCCCAACATATACTTTTCCTCTTTCATTACCTCAACATTTATCAATTCCCCTTGTTTCCGGCCTTTGGTTCCTTCTTCCTTGAATAATAAAAAGTTCAGCATTTTCTCTTGCTTCCTCCTCCCAAAATAAACCACCTCCCTCTTTGTCCTCCATATTTCATTTCCTTCACCTCTCGTCCTTTGCTCACACTATAATATTCTCCCCCAGCACACAACACACTCACCCCTCTCCTGCCTTAACACTGTGTTGCTCCCTCTTCTTCAAACAACACACCACACACTCCACCACACTACCCTGACCTCACATTGCAGTACTCCCTTTATAGCACACTGCACACTCCACCACACTTCCGTACTCTCATACTACAATATTGCTTAAACTATACATCACACGCTCCTCCATATTTCCCTATCCTCACATTGTAACATCCCATCTCCCTCACACAACACACTAGATGCTTCGCCACACCTCCCCTCTCACTGCAACATTCCCTCCTCCACAGACAGCACACTAGACGTTTCGCCACGCTTCCCTGCCCTTTACACTGGAATAACCCTTTTCCTCAGACAATATACCACTCATTCCGCTACACCCCCTACCTTTACACTGCAATATACCCTAAACAATATAACAAACACTGCACAACACTACTCTCACACTTCAATATTCCCCAGGCAACACACTACACATACAACACTTTCCTATCCGCACACTTGAGTATTCCCATTTCAAATAACACAACACATTGTACAACACTTTCCTACTCTCACACTACAGTATCCCCTCTTCCTCCGACAGCTCACCAGACACGCCGTCATACTTCCCTGCCCTCACACTTCAGTATTTCTCACCCCATTCCAAACTCAGCCACGTTATTCTGTTCCACTCCTTCCTCTTCAAGCAGTACCTCAGTCGAGATACCTGGATCTGTAGTTGTATCTGTGTCAGTCCGTATGAGATCGACCGCAGTACCAGTCCTTCCCCTCGGAGGGAGAGTGATAACCTGAATTAGCCTTTTCTTATGCAGGACAAGTACGAATTGGGAAGGAGTGTTTGCAGTGAGAGCAGTGTTATGTAAAATTCGGGTGTAATGCTACGCTGATATGTCTCAAAGTCTGCGAATGTCATCTGTACGAAGAGACAAGTATAGAAATATATAGTAGCATAATAAAGGACCTACTACCAACCCACAATTTGTGTCTCCTACGGCTGCATCTGAACCCTGAATTAGAGCACTGCAACACGGGATGCAACCGTAGCAACCATTGACCCATGACTACAACCAGACACCGCAATACTCTATTATTTCCACTTATCCTACATTGCATTTCCAGTCTCAGATTCCATCGCTCATCACTCCTTCTGACAGCGAAATTCCCACTCCTCAGCATACTCTTCCCTCTCCCTCACTCCCATTCCCCAAGCCACACCGTGCTCCCTCTCTCCCACCGTGCACAACCCCGCCCCTTCACAGTAAACAAGACAGCCCCCCCTCTCCCCATAGCACAATCCCACCCCCATACACCACACAACCCCCTCCCCACATCACACGGCCCTCCTCCCTCCTCAGAACAGAGCTCTTTCCCATCCCCACACAACCCTCTTTCCCCCACACCGCGCCCCTCCTCCGCCCCTGTACAAAACACCACAGGCCTCCCTCACACAATCCCCCTCCCCCCACATTACACAACGCCCCTTCCCCAACACAACACAACCCTCCCCACAACATCGTGTCCAAGTGGCGCGTCTCATTATAGCCGGTAGGGCGGCTAAGTGATATCGACCCCACCAACCCACCCCTCACACTTTGTCTGATCCTGACCTTGGCTCCGTTAATCTACCACCCTTTTATGCTATGGTTATGTAAATTTTAGTCGTGTCGTAACTTCCCCTTACCCGCCAGTCTGTGGTTATTTGAGGCCTTTTGTATTCGGTAGCCTTCGTATTCACTTTTTATAGACGGCCGGGACACCACAGGATTTCCTTCTAGCTATAAGATAATTATTTTGGTTTACTGACGCAGCTCCTCATGATTAAAACTAAGGAATAGCTGGTTCACTTGAATTTTATACGATTTTTTATTCAACTGAGGGAGATCCAAGGACAACGTAGTTTGAGACAGGTTTTAATCCTTTGAATGGGAAACGTTTTCGTCTGCAGAGCAAAAAAGTCGTGTGTTAGCAGAATATCACTGGAAGCGCATCATCATTTAACTACTACGCCTATTAATTTCCATCATTTAACCTTCCTACTCCCTCGACTTACGAGCTGTTACTTTTTTATATTGTTAATTGTTCACTGCGAATCCAAAATTCCGTTCAGTTAGCAATAATACTCAACTATTTTCTGCGTCAAGACTGACTTTACCATGCGTATAATGTATTATTTGCAAGTCACACCTGATAAACATGATACATTCTACTGATCACGATTCTTTTGTTACATCATTTCCATATATCTTTCCCTGTGCCTCTGACCGAATGTTCTACTGTTACCAAAATAATCATGTATTCTCTTGTACTACGTTGTTATCTGTAGGTTCTTCGAGCACCAGTTCCCATTATCCTAAGAGCCAGAGTAACCAATCCTGCTCATATGAAAATTCCCGTAACCAGATTAATTTGTCCTGTTTCATTCCCGATTTTCCTACCGATTAACTTTACTTACATTCCTACTTTATTGACTCTAGCTAACAATCTAACATACTCAGTCATCCAAAGAATCAAACTCTTCACCACAAACGGAACAGCCGCGATAAAAAAAAAAATCGGTAAAAATGAAAAAATAAAGGAAAACAAAAACGCCAGAGAAACCACCTCCACAGCACAGAGAGAAAAAAAAAAAAATCCTCTCATCAATTAGGTCTTCCAGCCAGCCAGTTCCAGCCAGTTCAGTCTGCCAATCCTAGTCCATGCAGTCCATCAAAGTAACCATCCACCCAACCAGTCTACCAAACTAACCATCCAACCAACCAGCCCAGCAAACTAACCATCCATGCAACCAACCAGTCCACCAAACAACCATCCAAGCAACCAGTCCACCAAACAACCATCCAACCAACCAGTCCACCAAACTAACCATCCACGCAACCAACCAGTCCACCAAACAACCATCCACGCAACCAGTCCACCAAACTAACCATCCACGCAAACAACCAGTCCACCAAGCTAACCATCCAACCAACCAGTCCACCAAGCTAACCATCCAACCAACCAGTCCACCAAACAACCATCCACGCGACCAACCAGTCCACCAAACAACCATCCACGCAAACAACCAGTCCACCAAGCTAACCATCCAACCAACCAGTCCACCAAACAACCATCCACGCGACCAACCAATCTACCAAACTAGCCAACCAACAAACCAATCCACCAAACTAGCCAACCAACAAACCAATCCACCATACCAACCATACAAGGCTCTCTATACCCTTTTCATTTTAAACTGGCCTAAAATTACCACCCCTCCATCTTGAAGGCTCAGTTGTAGCTATAGATTACCACTAAAATATGATGATAGTCACGTAAAAGTGCAGGAGAAAGAATGTACAACTGTACCGCTGTCTTTTTCTGCCACAGAGCTACGCGAAATAAAAGAACGAGAATCTGGGCCATGTTAAGATGAAATAACACCTTTTCCTTACTAGTTATTTCTTATGGCACGGTAATACTCCATTCTATGTTATTTATGTAACTGTCAATATGAAAGAAACATAAATGACACACACACACACACACACACACACACACACACACACACACAAAGGCATGATTTTGGATGCAGAATAAATTCGGTAAAGAGGCAGTATACTCATTTCACCTTAACTTGGTCCAAAATTCTCATCTTTTGCAACTTATTTCACGTAGGGCAGTGGCAGAATAGGACAATGTTACGTTTCTACATATTATTCATAGCACTACTTCATGACTAGCCCAATTTTCTAGTGATTATCTGTTGTTATAGCTCGACACTCATGTTGGAGATGATAATTTTAAGTCAAGTTAAAGTAAAAGGTGTATAGAAAGCCTCACAAGCCAATGAAAATACGACCCAACAGTCCTATGCTAAGCTACGCCTCCCCCATCTTTAATAATACTTCAGATTACAATCCACCATTCCTCTCTGTCTGTTCGGTCTAGCTGCAATTCTGGTCCTTCCTACACCTGCACCGCTCTACACTACTATCTCAATTTAAACTTTCCCTTGCTCTAAACTCTCTCTCTCTCTCTCTCTCTCTCTCTCTCTCTCTCTCTCTCTCTCTCTCTCATGACCTCGTCTTCCCTTTCTTTTCACCTTACCATCGTGCCACTTTCACCCCTCCATCCCCCCTCCCCCCCCTCTCTCTCTCTCTCTCTCTCTCTCTCTCTCATGACCTCGTCTTCCCTTTCTTTTCACCTTACCATTGTGCCACTTTCATCCCTCCATCCCCCCCCCTCTCTCTCTCTCTCTCTCTCTCTCCCCAATACAAACACATGAAGGTAATATTCCGTAACGCCACTAGGATACAGAAGGGGTAATTTCCCTCGCGGTTATCGAGTGGCCTGGGAAATGGGTGTTCGCTGCAGGAGGAGGAAATTGTTTTTTTGTGCAATGGGGAAAGAAATTGGATCTGAGATTTGTTTGTTTGTTTGTTTGTTTTTTGCGCTGGAACCAACTGGCATACATACGTGAGCACACACATGAACTCACTCACACACACACACACACACACACACACACAGCCAGCAGTATCAGTAACAAAGTCTCCCGTGACCTTACAACCAAGAGTAATAATATCAAGAACACTGGAGGTCACGCAACAGTTTACCTCAAGTCGGTCACGTCGTTATCAGCGTTATCTATTGCGTCTAATAACCACTGCCGCAAGCCTTTTAGCCCCGGGACGTAATTGCTGTTTTATTCTCTTTACTTAGGGACGATCACGATTTTATTTTTTAAGTTTTCTGGTGGTACAAAATTTCTTTCCTGAGCTGTATAATATCGTCCATAGTTTGGAAGAGATTTATAAAAATGCGTCATCGGATTGAAGGGATACTATTTCACGTTTTTTTCTTTCTTGTTTCATTTTCCTTCTTTGACAACTTCCATACTTAAATATGACCCAGATTTCTACTTTCGTTTTCATATGGCGAACGTCAGCTTTAGTTCGCAATATGGGTGGTCACATTTATTAGTTGCATTTCTATTTCCACAGGGTTTAGGTGGAGACTTTCCTTATTTTCGAGTTCTTGAGGTCTCTGCAACACATCCCACCACACCTTCCTATGTCACGACTTGGGAGCTAATATCCACCGTCCATACACAGTTCTGTACATGGTAAGGACTGGACTGATAGTATGAGCAGTATTTTCATGATATGTCGGTGGATCATGTGGAAGAACAACCAACATTTTTTTTTTTGTTTTCAAACGAAACTAAAATTTAAGAATTGTTTCCTACTTGAGCCTGGAATCGAGATGACGTCTTTTTTGTTAGTAGTTTAAACATTTACATACAGCACGGAGTTAGAAAAAATAATTGCACGAAAGATGACACTGCTACACCTGACACTGCCACAACTCTCCTTGTCATACCTCACACTGTCACCTCGCAATGCCACGTTTCATGTTGCCACACCTGACACTGCCAAACCTCTCACTGTTCTATTCCGCACCGTTACACCTCACACTGTCATATCTCACATAGCCATACTCCAAACTGCTACACCCCATACTGCCGCACCCCACACTGCCGCCGCACCTTCCGTTTGCCTTCGACACACAGAACTTTTATAAACCCTATACTCGGCACATAATAAATTCTGGTGGATATCCCATGCCAGTTTTTTTCTCAAGCGACATAAGGGGAAGCCACTAACAGCAGATCGCCCTTGCTTTATCTACGGTCTTTCTTTACTTCTTTCATTCTTTATTTATTTATTTCTAGGGCAGATATCATGTGTCTCACCAAGGGGTCTCTGGGGGTATGCGTTCTGTCTCTCATCATCGCATTTATAAGTCTCTTTCTCAGGCGATGGAGGAAGTGTGTGTGGAGTCCATTTTGAGGTTTGATGTAAATAATGAAGACCAGTGAGGATACTATTGTGTGGGCACCAGCGTGAGGATAAGAAAGTGAGGCTATGCATATGTGGATTCCAGTTTGCGGGTGCCAATTTCTCTCTTCCGATTTCAGCTTTGGTAAATATGCTAGTTTCTTCGTTACTACCATAAGGATATCAATGTGTGGATACCAAAGTGAGGATACGAATGTGAGGATACTAAAGAGGTTACAAATAAAGTATAACAATGTGAAGATACCAAACAAGGGATATAAGTGTGAGGATACCAGAACTGTTAATAGCAATGTGAGCATTTCAAACTAAGGATATCGGAGTGAAAATACACACTGAGGATACAGATGTGAGGATATCAAAATGAGGATAAAATGCGAGGATACCAATGTGAGGTTACCAATATGAGAAAACCAAAATCAGGACACGAATGGAAATATGATGATACTAAACTGAGGATATGAATGTGAGGATGCAAAATGAGGATATGTGAAGATACAGATGTGAGGATATCAAACCATGACTACAAAAATGAGGATACCAAACACCAGCTTTAGAGTGTGTGTCCTACAGTAGTTTCACCAGTCACTCCTACTGCAGACTCGACAGGCTTCGAATTTGATCCCACGCCTCTATATAATTATCCTTTCTACAGACAGCATCATCATCATCATTATTATTATTATTATTATTATTATTATTATTATTATTCCAGGTTTATACTTGTTAACTCAGACGATTTTACTCAGCTCAGGGGAGGCCTTGGATCGAGAGGAGATAAACCCTTAATAAACCCCTTTACTTCTACACATTTTTCCTTTAGTTGGAAGTAAGAAGAATAAAACGGATACGTCCTTGGGTTGAGAGGGTTTCTCAAGTTTATCCACGATCATCTCCAACATCTCAGCTTCCGCTCATCTCCATGTTATATATCATTTCCCCTGAGGTGGAAAGCAATCTCCTTAATAAGCCTCTCACCTCCTCATTAGTTTCTCTCTCTCTCTCTCTCTTACCTACTACTCGTACTCCCTTCTCTCCCCCGTCCCCTCACCTCCTCCTTCCCATTACTCCCCTTCCCCCTCGCTTCCTTCTTACTCCCACTAACATCTCCCCCACTCCTCATTTGCAATACTCCCATTTCTGTTTTTCCCCTCCCTTTCTACTCTCCTCCTCCTCCTCCTCCATAACTCCTACTCTACTCTCTTTCTCCTTCCCTCCCTCCTCCTTCCTCCCCCCCATTACCCCTTAAGGGCGATCCACCCCATGAGGCAAATGGGGCGATGAGGAAGCGGGTAATGCCATGAGCCGGTGTGAATGGGGCCATGAACACTGAGGGAAGAGGGAAGGATGGGAGGGGGAAGAGACTAGTAGAAGGAGGAGGGGGAGAGGAAGGTGCGGAGAGAGATGAGGAGAGGGAGAAAAGATGGTGGGGAGAGATGGGGAGCGGGAGAATGGAAGGTGTGGAGAGAGATGGGGAGGGGCAGAAAGGAAGGTGGGGAGAGAGATGGGGAGAATGAAGAAGTTACGCAAAAGAAAAGGGGTCGAGGGATGGGGAGGGGTGGGGAGTGTGAAAGGACAGGGAGAGAGGGGAAGAGGGTAGGAGGAGGGTAAAATGGAAGAGGGGAGGGGGAGGGATCGGAGAAGGGGAGGGGAAGGGAGATGGAGAGAAGAAAGAGGTAAGGGGGAGGGGAAGGGGAGAGGGGAGGGAAGAGGGTAGAGGAGGGAAAGAGGGATGAGGAAAGATAGAGATAAATTAGGGAGAGGGGGAAGAAAGGAAGGAAAGAGGGGGAGAACAAGGACGGAGGGGGGGAAAAACAGAAGGGAAATGGGTTGGGGAGGTAAGTGGAATAGGGAACAGAGGTGAAATGAAGAGGAGAGGCACGGGGAAAGGCAAAATGGAAAGATGGCAAGGGAAAGTGAGAGGGGGTGAGGGGATGGAGGGGAAGATGAGGACGGAGAGGAGTGGACAGGAGGGGAGGGGAGGGAGAGGGAGAGGAGAAGAAGGAGGGGGAGAGGGACCGGGGTGGGTGGAAGAGAATGAGCTATTACGTTAGATATATGATCACGATTACTGGAAAAAACTTAACGAGGAAAAAGTCTGACAAAAAAAAGGCAGAGAGAAGAGGAGGGAGAAAAAGGAGGAGAGGAAAGAGGAGGAGGAGAGAGAAAGGAGGAAGAGGAGGGAGAAAGGAGGAAGAGGAGGAAGGAGGAATTGGGGAGAGGAAGGAGGATGAGGGAAGAGGGAGGAGGACAGAAAGAAGATGGAAGGGAAATGAGAAGAAAAGAAAAGGGAAGATGGAGAGGAAAGAGGAAGGGCTGAGAAAAAGGACACAGAAAAGAGAGGATGGAGGAAGGGAGGAGAGAAAAGGAAGAGGGAAAAGGAAGAAGGAAAGAAGGGAAAGGCAGGACGACAGAACGAGGAAGCAAGAGAAAAGAAGGACGAGGTAGAAGGATAGAAGGAAGAGACAGGAGGACAGAAAGAAGAGGAAGGAGGAAGAGGGGAGAGATAGGAATCATGGTGAAGAAGGGCGAAAGCAGGGAGAGGAAGGAGGAAGAGGGGGTAAAGGAGGAAGAGGGGAGTAAAGAAGAAAGAGAGGGGAAAGAGGAAGAGACGAGAGAATGGAGGATATATGGAAAATGCAGGAGGAGGAGGAGGAGGGAGAAGGGAAGAGGGGAGAGGAGGAGGAGGGAAGTGGAAGAAGGAAGAGGGAAGAGGATAGGGGGGAGAGGAAAGAGAACTAGGGATGAAGAAGGTGGAAGAGGAAGAGGCAGGAGGACAGAACGGAGGAAGATGGAAGAGGAAGGAGGAACAGGGAAAGGGAGTAAGAGGGGATAGAAAGGCGAAGAAGGGAAAGGAAGGAGGAGGAGGAGTAAAGAAGGGCGAAGAGGGGAACGGAAGAGGAAGAGCGAAGAAGGGAGTGTGGAGGAGGGAAAAAACGAGATGCTGGGACGTCAAACAAATGACTACGGTTGGCTGTGAAAAGAAATGAATATGGCCAGGAAGAGGGACCAGAATGAGTTCCATGAAAAATAAAAAAATAAAAGTTGGGGAGGGAGTGGGGGGGAGAGAGAGGAAAAAGTGAGAGCAAGAGAGACAGCTGGGAGGACAGCAGGAAGGGGTGGAGTGAGGAGAGAGTGTGAAGAAAGGAAAAGGAGGAAGGAAGGGGGAGGAAGAAGAGAGGGTGAGGAGGATGTTTTGTGAGGAATTGAGAAATACGTCAGTGTAAAGGACAGCAAGGCATGCAGGGAATGCAGACGGAAAAACAAAACGAACATGAGGGGGAAAAAGGAAGGAAAGAATTAGACAAAGACTGAAAGGATGAAAAGTACATACAATATTAATCAAAAAAAGGAATATAACAAAACGTCTTAAATATGTACAACACCAAGACATGAAATGCAAGAAATAGTTTGCGACGGTCTGAATTCGAGTCAAAATTATTACAACTTGTCAATAAGAGGTTACAAAAAGCAAAATCGTGACAAGAAGACACACACACAAAAATAAAACGATGACAGGAAATACAAGAAGTAAGAATAAGTAAAGGAGTATCAGATCAAACTTGAAAAAAATAATGAATCGTGAGTACACAAAATGAAAAAGGAAAATACCTGCAAATAAATAAAAAACAGAAACAGAGTCAGGATGAAAACATTTTGCGGCAGGTAAAGAAAAAAAATATAGGGAGTGGGAAATAAGAGACGGTACACATACATGAAAACAGAAAAAGTCGTGGAAAAAAGGACTAGAAGTGATGAGAATAACATACATCCAAGAAGATAAAGTGAAAAGGAAAAAGAAACGTGAAACGGAAATGAGAAGACTGATGTACACACATAGGGAAAAAAAAAGGCGTCACAAAAGAAAATAAAGGAGAAAAACAAGAAAGTTCAGGAAAAAATGTATAACTAAAAAGAAAGAACAAGTGAAAATATATTGGACTGCAAAAAGAGAGAGAGAGTGAGAAGAAGAAGAAGAAAAGAAGAAGAAGAAGAAGAGGAGAGAGAGAGAGAGAGAATGGCCTGGTGGAACTGGCCTTGTCTAAGTTTTGACTTTCATATCATTTTACAATGTTATTTTTTTTTCTCTTGAAAGCGATGGCCATGGTGAAGACCATAACTTTAAACTGCCGCTTTATCTGAGACGTCTCTCTCTCTCTCTCTCTTTACAGCTCCACCCTGCATTGTATAAACCTCTGCCGCGGTGTCTTCGTGTTGTTGCATCTGTAACTCTCTCACGCAGTCCCTATTATCTGTGTTGTGTGTGTGTGTGTGTGTGTGTGTGTGTGTGTGTGTGTGTGTGTGTGTGTGTGTGTGTGTGTGTGTGTGTGTGTGTGTGTGTGTGTGTGTGTGTGTGTGTGTGTGTGTGCGCTTTTATCGTCCTGTTAGGCCATCTACATCTGCAGTCAATAATTCCTTTACGTATCTGGCGTTAAGAACCAATGAAATGATACTGAACCGGTCAGACTGTTGGTTAAAGTCTGTTTCCTCATTTGTCCCTGTTCACTCAGCAACACAACAGGGAACTTGGGCCAGTATTCTCGTTGGTTGAGGAAGTTCCCTAGCACCTTTTCTTAAGAGATTTATTTTTTGTATTACACCTTACTCTCCTCTTCTGTGTTGCATAAATCCCTCTAATATCGCCATACTCTGCATAAATAACGTACAAAAGGACATTAACCACCAATACCAAGAGATAAATCGGTAAGGAGGAGGTGTTAGGGAGTTTTCTTATCCGGCAAGAATTCGAGCCAAGGAAGTGTAATTCAGTGGTTGCGTGTCGTTTTCTAGGGGATGTTTGAGCCTTGGAAAAAAAATTGTTAGCCTCACTGATCCCCTTGTGGTCGATAGGCAATTAATCCAAAGCCATATCCTCAGCACAATCTCACTAGGCTTTGGCGCAGTTTAAAAAAAAAAAAAAAGACGCAGTTAAAAAAAAATATTGATCACAGCTATAACTTTACTATCTTTCCAAACTTTTCTTTTTTTCGCCTCGTATTTTCCTGTGTTTTATCCTTTCGGTTTTACTTTCACTCGCCTACCTTCTACCTGTATTTAAATATTTTGCTTTTCTTCATTTTTCTTTACTCTGAGTCCCCCTCTTTCTACAACTTTCATATATATTTTTCTTTGTTTTTCTTTACTTTGACTTCCTCACTTTCTGCCACTTATTCACATGTTTTCGTTTTTTCTTTACTTTCATTCCCAACTCTCTGCCAGTTTTTTCGTGCTCGTATTCTGTGTTGTTTTAATTTGTTTTGTTTTTCTTTAAGTCAAGTGTTTACTCAGCCGACTTCCGTGATCCCCGCTGCGTCTCGAGACCAGATGAAAACAAAATATTGCTCCTTCGTGTTGACTAGCGGGGGAGGAGGTGAAGGAAGGGAAGGAGGTGAAGAGGGGAGAAGGAGGAGAGGAAGGAGGGAAGGAGGTGCAGAGGGGGGAAGGAAAAGGAGAAGGAAGGGAAAGAGGTGAAGAGGAGGAAAGGAGGAGGAGAAGGAAGGGAAGGAGGTCAGGAGGGGGGAAAGACGTGGACAGGGGAGGGGGTGGTGAAGGGAAGAGGGAAGGGGTTTAAAGGGAGAGGGAAAGGGAAGACGAGGTGGTGAGGAAGGGAGGGGGTGAAAGAAGGGGAAAGGGGGATATGAGAGAGAGAGAGAGAGAGAGAGAGAGAGAGAGAGAGAGAGAGAGAGAGTATTATTAGGATATACTGTATACCGGCATGCTGGCCCCATTAAGGTGGGCACGCAGCACCTGTCCACACACACACACACACACACACACACACACACACACACACACACACACACACACACACACACACACCTATTCTATGTTGCTCTCGTAAAAAAAAGTCTTCTGGTATTCTCTGTATTCTCAGTTCTTCATGCACTCCACTGTTTCTCCGCCTACAACCTCCAGTCTCTCAAACTCAGTGTGTCAAGGCAATTCTTGCATTTAAATGATGTGGATTTTAACTTTCTTTTATTCGTCTCTCCTTGGATGGGATAATTTTTGCAGTCTTTGAGCTTTTGACTTCTTCGTTTGCATAAAGAACTCGGAGGGAAGGTTGGAGGAAGAGACAGAGAGGAGTTGGCATGGTGGAAAAAGAGGACGAGGAAAAAAAGGCAAAAAGAGGAAGTGAAGAGGGAGAGCAGAGAACAGATGTAAAAAATGGGAAGAAATAAGGAAGAGAAGAAGTGAGATAAGGGTAGGACTGGGCGGAAACAGAGGAAAAATGTGGGAAGAAACGGGCATGGTAAATGAGGATCAAGGAGAGAAAGGGGGAGCGGATATGGAGGGAAATGAGAGAGAGAGAGAGAGAGAGAGAGAGAGAGAGAGAGAGAGAGAGAAGAATGTTAGGAAAGGAAGGAGGAAAGCGTGGAAAGAAAAGGGGGGAGGAGGAGGAGGAGGAGGAGGAGGAGGAGGAGGAGGAGGAGGAGGAGGCAGAAGAAAGATAAGGAGAGGGAGGCGGAGGAGGACGAAGGAGAAGAAAGAAACGGAGAAGGAGAAGGACGGAAGGAAGGAGACGAAAGTCATGTAATGAGGAAGGAATGAAGATGGGGAGGGAGGGAGGGAGGGAGAGGGAGGAGGCTGCGATGAGAGATAACGAGGATGAAGACAGTGGGGTGAAAATGAGATGAGAAAGATGATGAGAAAAAGAAAAAAAGAGAAAAAAGATGACATGAAACAAGATGCGATATAAGAAAAGGGAAAACCGAAGAAGTGGCAAGGGAAAAAGGAGGAGGAGGAGGAAGAAAAAAAAAACGGCAAGAAAGGAGAAGATGGAATTTCAGGAAGAAATGGAAAGATGAGGCAACAGAGGTGAAGAAAATAAGAAGAGGCGAAGAGGAGAAGGAATACGAAGAGCAGTGGAAGAAAATGAAAAGAAAAAGTTAAGGAGAAAAGCCAGCGTAAGATCAAATATAAAAAAATGACAAAGAATGAGAAAGAGGGTGGTAGGAAAAGAAACCAAGATGGGAGAGGTTATGAGGAAAGTAGTATGGTGGGAAAAATGGAGGAAAATGAAGAAAAAAAAAGCCAAAGAAGGACAAACTACGGAAAAGAGGTAAGGAAATTAAGATGCAACGAGAAAACGGCAAGGGAAAATAAGGAAAGATGAGGCCAGAGAAACGCTAAGATGAGAGAGAGAGAGAGAGAGAGAGAACTGAACGAATACTGAAATGGGAAATGACGGAATAAAAAAAGATGAAAGGAAAGGATTGGTCAAAGAGAGACGAAAGAAGAGAGGGATAGAAAAGAAAAAAGAGGAGGGAGGGAATAAGGAAAAACGTAAACGAAAACACAGGTAAAAAAAGGAGGTAAAAGGAAGTAGAAATTTGAGAGATGAAAGAAGAATGAAAGGAAAGGAAAGAAAAGAAAGGAAAAAAAGGCCTAGGAAAAGAGGTCAAAGGAGAGAGAGAGACGGAATGAGAAGGGAAGTGGGCTGCTCAGAGGAATTTACGAGGGCTGTTACCAGGAATATAACCACTACTACCACCATTACTACCACCACCATGCCACCACAACTACCACCACACCACCAACATCCACCACAACTACCTCTAATACCACCACACCACCAACATGCACCACAACTACCTCTAATACCACCACACCACCAACATGCACCACAACTACCACTAATACCACCACACCACCAACATCCACCACAACTACCACTCTTTCATTTCTACCACTACTACCATTACTTTTACTACTACTACTACTACTACTACTACTACTGCTGCTGCTGCTGCTGCTGCTGCTGCTACTACTGTTACTATTACTACTACCATTGCAACTGCAACTATAACCAGTAATACTACCACCATTACTACTACCATCACTACCACTATCACCGCTACTCCACCATTAGGCCTACTACCACCACATCACTACCATGCCACCACAACTATAACCTTCCGCTACACATACAACCACTACTAACACCATTACTCCCATCGCCACGATTTAACTACACCTACCAGTACCATCATCACATATACTACCACCATTCACACGACCATCACGATGCCACCTCATCTACCACTACCACCACAACTATCACCATTACCAGCACCACCACGAGCACAACATACACAACGATGCCACAGCTACCACTCCCACCACCTCTACTACCACATTCCTACCACAACTACCAGGCTATCACAAGTACTACTACCACCAATGCTATCATCACCACTACTATATAATCTGCTACTGCCTGCTACTACTCATGTCACCTTTATTTCTGCAAAGGTACATAATTACTGCTATCATCTTTACTATTTCCACCACTGATGCAATTATTACTACTCAGGTCACTTCTATCACAACTGCATTACTTTATCATTACTACTAAAACCTTACTGACTAATATACTGCAGGCACCATAATTCAGAGTCCTCGCATTGGCAATAAAAAGAAAAATAAACCAATAACTAACATATTATTTATTCTGCACACTCGATTATTAAGCATCACATAGGCGAACACGGTGCAACAGGGATCAATTGCACATGTGGCTTAAGAGTTGCAATGTTCCTAAGAAATACAGACACCAGTTCATCATTCCCACACCCCCGCCACACGTCAACACTGCATTGTCATATGAGGTGAGACTGTAACGCAACGAGGCTGTGAATTCGCTTGGCATCAGGATATTTTCACGCTACAACACAGTGGAATAAAGGAAAGCAGACTAAAATAAAGCTGAACGACTTTCGGACACCTCAAAATGCTCTTTTATACCTCCTTGGTTTTATTTTATAGAGACAAACAGGCTGGCAGACAGATACAGGCAGACTTAAGACAAACACAAACACACTCAGACAAACAAGCAGACAGTACGGCAGACAGATGCTCACGGTCAAACAAACAAAATGCATATATTCACACACACACACACACACACACACACACACACACACACAAAGCAACTATTCACATAGCCCCTGTGAGCCAAGACCATCAAGGCAGGACTATCGTAAATCATAACATTTAGATACAATCAGCTATGGGTAGGAGACCGGCCAACTCCCCGGTGGTATTACATAATAAACACACCTCCGGTCCTGAAGGAGGCAGCCCCAGCATGCATTCAATTATGGACGGTGGGTATTAGAGCCCATGACGTGACATATGAAGGTGTTGCACGCAGGAGGGTTGCTGGGCCAAAGAGAACGGATTCCTAAACATATGCCCGGAGCTGGAAAAATAAAATAACTAAACAACTAAAACTCTAAGGAATTTGCTCTTCACCTTTACTGCTGCCTTGGACCACTACAGACAACACAACAAGTTAGAGTGATTTCTGGGGTGGAATTCTCATCGCTATCGCAGGCCTTCTAGCGCTTCTCACTTCAAGATTTATTTACACATTACCCCTTAATATTCTCGAGTGCTTTATTTATGTCTTGTAATAACCCTTCACGTGGTGGCACCGATAAAACCGAGCGGCTCCTCTGCCATTATACAAAAGGGTGGTGGACTGCAGGCGATGGGGAACTTCAGCCTGCAGACCACTGGGTTCACGCTTCAGATGGACTTGGGGCTACTTCAACAACTACTACTACTAATGTCGACGGAGATTACAAAAATAACATACCAATAACCACAAACATCACTTATAACTGCTCCCTAAAGCCAATCTACCACAACCACTTACAAGCTCAACCACTTCATCAATCAGACTCCTTTTCAACAACCAATACAGCTACCACACATTACAACCATCCCATTAATTGCCTCCTACACATAATCACCACAACTACCATCACGACAACTACAACCACAATCAACATAAATCTCCAACTACCGGTACATATTCAACAACTATCACAACTATTCACATACCAAAGTCCTAAATCTAAAACTACCACTACTACCATTACTACCACAACTACTACCACTCAAGTCTCTCTCTCGTGACAACTAGCGAGACCAATTTATCCATAACGACTCATGGTATATGGAAGCACTGACCTGACAACTCCCCCCCCTCCCTCTCTCTCTCTCTCTCTCTCTCTCTCTCTCTCTCTCTCTCTCATATTTTCTCAAGGTTCCTCATTTCTCACACTCTCACACAATTTCTTTTTCCTTTCTTCTCAATTTTCCAGCTTACTTCTCTCTCCCTCCATCTTTCAGCTCAGACTCAATTATTTGTGTGTGTGTGTGTGTGTGTGTGTGTGTGTGTGTGTGTGTGTGTGTGTGTGTGTGTGTGTGTGTGTGTGTGTGTGTGTGTGTGTGTGTGTGTGTGTGTGTGTGTGTGTGTGTGTGTGTGTGTGTGTGTGTTCGTTGTGGCTGAAGTAACTATGATGAGTTATAATAAATAGTTTGGACTGTGGTAGGTGTGGTGAGAGGGGTAGTGCTGGTTGTGGTAGCTGTGGTAATGTTGGTTGTGGATAAGTTGTGGCTGCAATACCCGTGATGAAAGTAGTAGTGATGGTTGTGGTAGTTGTGGTGGATACAGCTGTGCTTGTTGATGAGTAGGGAATATCGTTGTGGTTGCGGTAGATGAGGCTAGTTGTGGTACAGTAGCTGTGGTGGGCGTGTATGTGATTGCAGTCAGTGGTAAGAATGGTAGTGTCGGCTGAGGTAGTTGTGGTAGATGTTAATAAGGAACAGTAAAAGTTCACTGTGGCTGTGGATATCGTTGTGGTTGTGTTGAGTGGTGAGAGTGGTAGTGCTGGTTGTGGTAGTTGTGGTAATGGCGAGAGTGGTAATATGATAACTGTGGTAAAACTGGCAGTGCTGGTTGTAGTAGATGTGGTATCCGTAAGAAACAGTAGTGTGGTTAATGTGGTAACTGCATATAGTGTCTGGTGAGAGTGATAGTGTTGGCTGTGGCAGATGTGGTGAGAGTGGCAGTGTGATAATTGTGGGAGCTGTGGTAGGTCTGCTAGCGTTGGTTGTGGTGGTTGTGGTAGCTGGTGAGAATGGTAGTAACTGTGGTGTTTGAGGTGAGGCATAGTACTGATTGTGGTAGCTGTGGTGTCGTGATTGTGGTAGTTGTGGTGGTTGTGGTTGTTGGCTGAGAGAGATTTGCAGTTCATTTTTTGCACAGCCTCTCCTACGCCCTTATTAAAGACCAAACAGACTAATTAGAGGACAAGGTAATGAGGAAAATAGGACTGAGATTAAACTCCTAGTAAGATTTTTTTTCTTTATTTCTCTGCTGTCGACGATTTTTTTTTTTACCACTCGTAATGAAGGGATTAGCTGATACAGAACGATTTTTTTTGGTGTGAGAGAGAGAGAGAGAGAGAGAGAGAGAGAGAGAGAGAGAGAGAGAGAGAGAGAGAGAGCACAAAATGGTGACTCCGTATAAACAACACAGGTAAGAATAATACATTTTCGTTCAGCGACGCCTTTGTCTGTTTTAGTATATTCTTTTTACCGACAATCGATTATATTCAACTTTGGATAAAACAGTGATATAATTTACTTTTATATTTAATCTACATATCGCCCTGAGATTTTTTAATACATTACTAGAAAAGGGGGTTAGAGGCTCCAGTAACTTTTTTTTTTTAATTTACTGACTCTTATTTTGGCTACCCACATTAATTTTATTCAGTCCAAGATGCCCCTCGCAGTAAAGGAGTTAAAAACGGGGAAGAAGGACAATAAAAAAGGGAATCAAATAATAAGTAGGTAAGGATGATAAAGGTGAAACTCATAAAGGCTTGGCTGTGACCCTGACCTTTAACCCCCTGTGTACAATGACCTCATTTTTGTATTTTGATCTTGTTACTGTTAATAGAATACAGATGACATGCGACCATCACCAGGGAAAAGATTACAGGCTTTCTCCAATTATCTGGCTCATTTTCATTTTGTATTTTTTTTTTATTTAATCCTGGCTGCCCCGGAGGATTCAATTCAATTTAGGAGAAAGGGTTACGAGACAGAAGTGGGACGAATAAAGGACGAAAAATAGGAGATAAAGGAGTCAATAGGTAAAGACGATTGCTAAAGAGAAACATTCGTAAAGGATAATATTCGTCAAAGGCCTGACTGTGATTTTCCCTTTCATCCCCCTTCTTCAGTATACGATGGGGTTCTTATTTACTGTTGCTACTGCTACACGACTTTATTCAGCTTTGGCGAGAACACTTTTTATTCTGACTGACCCGGACGATTTTATTCAGGAAATCCCTCTTGGTGCAGGGGTTAAGAGAGGGATAAATGATTAGATGACGAAAAGAAAGTAAATCATCATCATCATCATTATCATCATCATCATCACCACCACCATCATCATGCAATTAAATCATTATCACCATCACATTCACATTTGTTCTCATCTGACAGTTCATCATCGTCATCAGCATCAGCATCACCTTCATCATCATCATCATCATCGTTTCCCCACTTGACAAAATTCATCATCATCACAATCAAAATCATCATCATCGCCTCTTTTCTCACCTACGGATATGGATAACAGAGGTAGCTAGGTGATAAAGGTGAAACTCATAAACCACTGCCTGTGACCTTGACCTTTACGCACGAGGATCATTGCAAAGCCGCCTGCAACAAAGCCAGTGTGTCTGGCTTAGCATTTTTCACCTTAAGTGCAGTAAAGTGAGGGCTTAGAATAGATTAAATGCTCATTGGGTTTTTCTCCAGTTGTGTTCATCAATTTCCTCATTACAATCGCTATAATGTCGGTCTTTACTGTGATGGGTGCTGGAAGATGAAGGACTTTTTAGTGTGTGTGTGTGTGTGTGTGTGTGTGTGTGTGTGTGTGTGTGTGTGTGTGTGTGTGTGTGTGTGTGTGTGTGTGTGTGTGTGTGTGTGTGTGTGTGTGTGTGTGTGTGTGTGTGTGTGTGAGAGAGAGAGAGAATCACCGTAACTAGCTAATTTTCCCTGGGAACGTCATGCTCGTAATGTGGAGTATTCATTGTCATTCATTTAATTTTGTATTCAGTGACACAAAGAGATTATTGCAGAGAAACAGACTGAAATATTTACCTGTGTTGCACTCTCTTCTACCCCTCTCCCCTTCATTCTCTCTTACTCATTCCTCTTTCATTCTGTCCTTCCCCTTCCTCTTTCGTTCTCCCCTCCACCTCCCTCATTCATTCTCATCTACTCCTCCCTCTTTCACTCCTTCCTTCCCCTTCCTCTGTCATTCTCTCCTCCCTTTCCTCTTTCATTCTCTCCTCCCCCCTCACTCATTCATACTTTTGTTCTTTCCCCATCTTCCCTCTTGCATCCTCTCCTTCTCTCCCACTTTCTCATGCACACGGTTCCTCTTTCCCCCCACCCCACCCTTTTCTCATTGCTGTCTCCCTCTTCCATTTCAATTCTCTTCCACCCCTCTTCCCTCTGAATCCTCTCTCCCCTCCCCTCTGTTCGTTCCTGCTTTGCTATCCCACTTCCACTCATAGAAAAGTTACGCCAATTATAACTATCTCTATACGGTACTACATAGCCACGAAAGGATCAACAGGTTTAATTATATTTGCATTCCTCTTTACTCCTTTGTACTCCCACTCCCTCCGGCACCTTTTTCACTTCCTTCTTCCCCCTCCTTCCTCCCTCATCCACTTCCTCTCCCACTCTACCTCCTCCTCCTGTCATATCCCTCTCCCCCTTCCCCCTTACCCCTGCATCCCCTCTCTACTCGCCTTTTTCTTGCACCCCGTCCCTCTCTTCCTTCCCCCTTTCATCCTCCTTTTTCCCCTCCCTCCCCTCGCTCCTTTATTCTACTTTCGTTCCAAATCCTTCACCTCTTCCTTCCCCCCTGTCATCCTCTCCCTCTCTCACACTCAAGCATCTCCCCACCCCACACTCTCTCTCACATTCTTCTTCCCTCTCCCCTCCTTGCATATCGTTCTCTCCCTCCCCCTCCCCCTTCCCCACAACGAGGTACAATTTAATGATAATGGGGGAACTAATTATACCTTATCAAACCCAACTACCAATGGACGCAGCTCATCGACGGTCACGAATTCAATGAACAAGGTGAACACACGAATACAAATTGAACGAAGATCTGACACGTGAATTACAGACGAATGCACACTGATTACACCCACGAATACAAACCGATTACACACACGAATACAAATTGGTCACATATCTGACATATGAATGCAAAATTAATAGAGAAACGCAAATTGGGCGAGCTTCTGGCACACAAGAATACAAACTGATTAAAGAGAATACAAAGTGGGATCACATCTGGCACACGAATACAAACTAATTACACACACGAATACACAGTGAATACACAAGAATACAAACTGGGTGAACTTTTGACACACACGAATACAAACTGATAACACACGAATACAAACCTGTTCACACTCGACATACAAGAATACAAAATAGCCGCACATTTGACACACGAATACAAACTGAAAGCATGTCACACAAATACAAACTGTGCACACACGAATACAAACTGAGCACTCACGAATACAAACTGCGCATACCAGAATAAACTGAGGGAAATGATATGCACAACTGATAAGGATAAGGATGAAATAGTTGGAAAAAAAAAAAAAAAAAAAAAAGCTGAGCGAATTGAGCGAAGCTGAAAAAAAAAAAGTCCTAGCCCGTGAAGTGGAACTAAAAATGAGGAGTGAATACCGAATGAAAAGTTGTGAATAAGAGGCTAATATATAAGAAAACAGACCATCAGAAATGAAGGAAAAATAGTCAAAATTCGGGAAGGAGAAATAAACGAAGAAGAAAAGAATTATGTAAACAACGAAGAGTGGAAAGGAAGGAGAACGAGATGGGTGGAACTAGGTCAGAAAAGAGAAGGGTAAATGGTGGACGAAAAGCTCGGACGAATGTTGGGGATTATACATGAGGACGATAAACAAAGCCCCGCCGGAAGAGGTAAGCCTGATGGATGGCTATTGATGAGGGGCAGTTTGTCACCTGACGCAGCCCCCCCCCCTCTCTGCTGTAATCTCCTTCCTCCCCACCTCCGACTCCTCTTCCTGTTCCCCCTCCTCTCCATTCCCATCATCTGACCCCTATACTTCTACCCCAATCCATTCTTCCTCCTCTCTCTCCCATCTCTCACATCCCTACCAACCTCAGCACACTTGCCATCTCAACCGCTATGTCACCTACCTCATCAATTATCCCTGCCATCCTTGCCACTGTCATAGCCACTATCACTGTCCTTACCTTGCCATTACTACTGTCTTCTCACCTGCCACCTATGTAGTTACTTCACCTATCACCTCGACATCTTTCCCTTCTCTTAAGTTGATTCAGTTTTATATCCTGAATTGTGCTCTTACATGTTCGCACCCTGTCATTGTACCCTGGGCAATGTGTAGCATAAAGACTCTCACTTATTAACACAACCACCTCAACAGAACACGCTTCACATACGCTTCTCATCTATACACGACCAAGCAGCACTGGAAGAGGACGAGTCGTTTCTCTCCTGTAAGAAACTGGTATCTTTCCGCCCCAAGGATCAGTGGCTACGTATTCAGGACCCGCAAATGAAATACTGAACGTATATTCTAGAGCCTCCCGCCATGGCAGGTGTGTGCATGTCGGCCGCTTCGGTTCATTCACACCTGTCTCATTCATCACCCCTGTCACTACCTTCTCCCCGCCGCGACCACCTACGATTCGACTACCACCACAACCATCACCACTCTCCCTTCACAACCATCAAACCATAAACCCTTCCTCCTCAACCAAACTACCATCACGCTCGTCACCCTTTTTAATTACAACTACCTCGTGTTACCACCACCATCAGAAATCATGCTCTCCACTACCATCTCTGTAACCACCACACCATCACCATCCTACACCACAAACAACGGTCACCACATCCACCACACTGTCACGTTCACCTCTACCACAAACAAATATTGTCTATGTCATTTTCACCACACAACACCAGTAGCAATACCACCATCACTCCCACCTACCACTGCTACCACAATCAATCACCACCATCAGCCACATTACCATAACTATCACTATCACTTGCCATCACAACTACAATGATTACTTCCCACCATCATTACCACCATCAATCACCAGGCAGAACCATTATCAGTACCACTCCCAACTACTTTACCACAACCACAATCAATCACTCACCACCACCATCACTGCCACCTACCACCACTAACATAATTAATCACCACCCTCCCTCCACAAACACCACCGCCATCACTACCTCCAATACTCCCTATTTTCCCTACCATAATCAATCACCACACTATCATCACCATCATTACCACCACCATTTCCCATATCACAGTCAGTCACCACCACCACCACCGCCACCACTACTTCCCCCCCCCCCCATTTCCCTTACCACAATCAAACACCATCAATACCACCCACCACCGCCATCCACCACTATCCCCCATTTCGCGTAGCACCACCACCACCTAACACAATCAATCATCACAACACCACCGTCCCATTTCCCCTACGACAATCAACCACCACCACAAACATCACCACCCTATTTCCGCTACCACAATCAACCCTCATACCACCACCACCCACAGAGTCCCCATACCACAATCAATCACCACCACCAACATTCCCACACTCATTCACATCACCGCCCACCACTGCCACCTCCACCCACCACACCCACTGTCTGACCTTGCCCTGGCCCCACCGGAAGCCCGACCTGAGAGACCCATAACCCTTGACGTAATTACATAAAAGCTTCTACCGGTAATTGCCACACGCGTTTCTATTTTTAACAACACGCCTTCAGCCTAATGAAAGCGCCACTGTTATCTGTAATTTGTTCATCTTAACCTCCTGAAGCCGGTGACGTCTAAGGGAGAATCTCTTGGAGCGGCCCCGTCAGTCAGTCGCTCCCTAAGGATTTTCGCACGCAAGGTTCTTCGCTACCGTAGGCTTTAGCGACGAATCATATGACGGTCCTGATGATCCCGCATCAATCTAAGACTCTTGTACTTATTAATGTTACTCTTGCTCTACAGAAGATTAAATTCAATTCAGGATTTTTTTTTTTTTCACTGAGGGGAGGAAGGGGGAAAGACGGAATCGATGAATGAAGGAAGGGAAGGAAAGAGGTAGGGAGGGAAGGAAGGATGAAGGGAGGAAAGCAAGGAAGGAAGGACGGGAGGGAGGGAAAGGAGAAGGGAGGGCAGGAGGGGAGGGAGGGAGGGAGGAAAGAGGGAGAAGGGATGAACGCAGGAAGGGGGATGATGTAACGGGAAGCATGTAATGAAGGATAGGTGGAAGAGAGAAACAGAAAGAGGAGAATGAAGGTAGTATCTAACCTCACCGTCTCGAAAAGGTTCCCAAAAGCAAAATATAATCGTCTGAGGTACGAAGAATAAAAAATGTAATCGAAATGAACTTCGGTTAACTTGGCGGAAAGTTTTGTCCATTCACAAACCATTTCACGTAGCTCAGTGACGGAAAAAGACAATACTACGGCTCTACACCTTTTCCAGTGCCCTTCTTCGTGATCTGCATTATATTCCGAGTGTTAATTTCTTGTTACAGCTCAGCATTCAAGATGGAGTCAAGGCAATTTTTAAGCCTAGTTAATATGGAGAGTTGAGTAATTTCAATGCGTTATAACAAGACTGTATATAAGCGTCTGGTGTTAGGAAGAATATATAATAAAAGAAAAAAACTGTTTGGGGAGAAAGAGAGAAAGAGAGAGAGAGAGAGAGAGAGAGAGAGAGAGAGAGAGAGAGAGAGAGAGAGAGAGAATAATTGCTATATAATTCATCGTACTCTCAAACTTGGCCGCAAACTCGATCATTCTTTGCTGTCGAGTTCCCTTAAACCAATTAGCAAAAGTTGGGCCGTTTAGGGGATGTCCGACCAAGGATTCCTACTGCCCTAGTTTCCCCTGTACTGTATGAGGTGGTCGAAGGGAGGGGAAGAAGGAAGGAAGGAAAGGTAAAGAAGGGAGGAAAACAGGAGGGAAAGGAAGAGCAGTAAGGAAAGGAGGGGAAGGAAGGAAAGAAGCACGGCAGAGGAGGGAAGGTAGGGAAAGAGGAGGGTAAGGTAGAGAAGGAAGAAAAGGAGTGGTAGAGAGAAAGAAGGATGGAAGGAGAGAAGGTAGTGAAAGACGGAAAGAATCGAAGGGAAAGGAGTAATGGGGAAGAGGGAGGGGAAGAGGGAAGGAAGGGAAAGTAGGGAAAGGAGAAAAACAGGAGGGAAAGAAAGAGCAGTATGGAAAGGAGGGGAAGGGAGGAAAGAAGCAGGCAGAGGAGGGAAGGTAGGGAAAGAGGAGGGTAAGGTAGAGAAGGAAGAAAAGGAGTGGTAGAGAGAAAGGAGGATGGAAGGAGAGAAGGTAGTGAAAGACGGAAAGAATCGAGGGGGAAGGAGTAATGGGAATGAAAGAAGGAAGGGATGAAGGAAGGGAGAAGAGAAGGAGAATGACGGTACGGAAAGGGAAAAAGAAAGAGAAAACAAGGGAGAGAAGGAAGGAAGTGACAGAGGGAAAGAAGGAAGGAGGGACGAACACAGCATCAGGGAAATGGGAAAATGAATGAAGCATGGAAAAAAGAGAATGAGAAAAGAGGAAGGACAGAAGAGAGAAAGACAGGAAGGGAACAGTAACAGGAAAAGGTACCAAGGAAGAAAGGAAGGAAGGAACAGAAGAAAGGGGGAGGGACGGTAAGTGAAACAAGAAGAATGAGAAAATAAAAGAAAACGAAGAAAAGAGAGAAAACGATAAAGGGGAGGATGACAGGAGGAGGAACTATGCGATATTCAAACTGTCCGTGTTGATAGGTGTGATCGGGAATTCTTGTGGGGAAAAACAGGACAACGCAGAGGGAAAGAGAGGCGAGTGAGACAGGTAGACTGACAGATGTGGACTGAAAACTTGATGGGCAGAGGTGGGAAAAAAAGTGGGCAGACAAGGAGAGGCGGATGGACAGAGGAAGACAGAAAGACAGAGGTAGATTGAGAAAGGTTGACAGCAAGACAGATGAACAGACAACCAATGCGACAAGAAATGGACAGAATATGGCATCAAATAGACAACGACTGACAGCATATGAACAGTGACAAAATAAATAATGATAATACAGACATAATAGTAAATATTATGAGCAACACAATAAACTGGGAGTGACAACATAAAGGATGAAGTGACAAAAAATGAAAATAAAGTGACAGCATATGGAAAGGGTGACAGCAAATGGCCAACGACAGGAAAAGGACAGAAAATACGAACAAAAAGGACAGAGTATAACAAAGGAACAGCGTGAAGAAATGGACTCAATGGACAGTGACAGCAAGAGAAGAATGACAACAAATGGACAAAAGACAACAGTTAAAGACACAGATATCACATGGACAGACAGTGACGATAAATGGCCAGAATAACAAAAAAAAAAAAAATGAACAGAGAGCTTGATAAAAGTAATCAAAATGGACAAAAGGAGAGATGTGGACAGAGAGGATGACAGGTGGACAGAATGACAACAAAAGGACAGAGAGAGAGAGAGAGAGAGAGAGAGAGAGAGAGAGAGAGAGAAATAGCCCTTATAGCCACACTCAAGGACAGATGCACAAATTGGACGCATGTATTCACAGATATATATACGCTGAGAAAAATATTGGACCAGAAAGTGGAAGCAATATTGGAAAACTTGAATATACGTTGTCAGATGGGTGTAGGAGGGGGTGTGGGTGGGTGTGGGTGGTGGGTGATAGCTAGTGATGTGGGTGGAGGGTGTGGGTGGCGGAAGGTGAGTGATGGATGAGAAAGGTGAGTCTGGTGGGTGTGGAAGTGGGTATGGGTGTGAATGTGGGTGCAGGTTTGGGCGGTGGGTGTGGGTATGGGTGTGAGTGATGAGTGCAGGTGTGGGTACTGGTGTGGGTGGTGGATGGTGGTCATGGATGATGAGTAAGGGTGTGGGTGTGAGTGAAGGTGTGGATGTTAGTGGCGAAAGGTGTGTGGAAGTAAGAAAAAGTGAGCAAGTTTCAGCAAGTCCTTTTTATCATGAGTGAACGACTGGACGAAAAAGAGGTTGAAAAAAAAAAATGTGGAATAAGATGTGAGCGGGAGGGAAATTCGTGAGAAAGTGTGTTTAAATCTGAAAAAGAAAGAATGAGCGAGAATCTAATTAAGATGTGAGGAGGGGAGTACTTAGTTAAAGAGTAAGGGGGTGAGAATCTAATGAGGAAGTGAGAAGTGTAGTACAGAATGAGGAAAAGAGTGAGTGAGTGTACGGGTGCTGAGTTAGAGTAAGCAATGGATACTGTGAGGATGTGGGCTAGACAGCAGAATGTAAGAGAAAAAAGGTGAGTCTGCAGAGTGAGAAAGTGAACAAGTAAGATCGTATTGTAAGAAAGTGAGTGAAAATAAGTGAGAGGAAGTGAGAGTAGTAACAGAACCTAAGTACATAAGAATGAGGGAGTGAATGAGGAAGTGAGTGTGTTCTAACAGAGTGCAGAGTGAAAAAATAAGCAAGTTTGAGCTAAAAGTGAGGAAGTGAGCGAGTGAAAGTGTGTAGTGAGGATGCGAAGTAGTGGCGGTAGAATGGGTCAAGAATAAGTGAATATGAAGTGAGAAAGTAAGCTAGTATACGAGCAGAATAAGAAAATAAGCGAACTAGTGAGCAAGTGAATCCACCCAGTAAGAAAGTGAGAAAGTGAGCAAGTGGGAGTGAGAGAGTAAGCAAATGTCTTATTACTCCTTGCCCTTTAATATCTAGTAGAGCCTCACCTGCTACCTCCTTATCGAGAGAGAGAGAGAGAGAGAGAGAGAGAGAGAGAGAGAGAATCCGGCAGCGACCGTATATAAGAGAGTGAAAGAGAGCAAAGAATAAATCAGACAACGTACGAGGAATAAAGAACAATATATGGCGAATGAAATCTGGAGGATGGCATATTTTGCCGAATTTTATCTCTCTCCCTCTCTCTCTTCCCTCGCTTTACCCCATTCGTACTTTACCACCACTTCTTTCCTTCCCTTTCCCCTTTTCCATCCTTTCATCCCCCTTTCCCCTATTCCTCCTTTCTCCTCCCTCTTACTTTTTTTCCCCTGTCTTAAGCTCCTTGCCTTCAGGTTGTCCTACTTACCAAACCTCTCTCTCTCTCTCTCTCTCTCCCAATTTCATCTCTTTACATCCTCTCTCTCTCTCTTTCTCTCTCTCTCTCCCCCAATTTCATCTCTTTACATCCCTTCTCTCTCTCTCTCTCTCTCTCCCCCAATTTCATCTCTTTACATCCCCCCCCCTCTCTCTCTCTCTCTCTCTCTCTCTCTCTCTCTCTCTCTCCCAATTTCATCTCTTTACTTCCCCCACCCTCTTTCCTATCTCCCTTCCCCCTTTTCCCTCCCATCACTATTTTCCACCCTACTTTTACTTCCCATTTCCCTCTGCCCTAACTTCCCCTGATCCCATTAACTCAACATTGGCTAATTAGTACAGCCCATAAAGTCTATTTACCCAATTACCTTGACTGAGTTAATGACACAGAATGGGTAGTACAGTGAAGGAGTGTTGTGTGTGCGTGTGCGTCTCTCTCTCTCTCTCTCTCTCTCTCTCTCTCTCTCTCTCGCTCGCTCGCTCGCTCGCTCGCTCGCTCAGGCTACATAGCATCGTTTTTTTCCGTTTTCAGTAATCCTCTTTATTTTTCTATTCACTCCCCTTCCTCTTCTCCTCCTCTACTTCCTCCTCCTCCTCCTTTTTCTCCAACCGCTCTCTTTCCACTTCTTCTTTTCCCTCCCTCCCCTCTCCCTCTCTCTCTCTCTCTGCGTTTCCCTCCTTTTCCCCTCCCTCTCCTCTTGCCTTTTTATCTCTACTTTCATCCTTTGGCTTCTCCTCCCTCTTCCCAGTCATTTTTTTTTTTTTTAGTAATAACTTTTCCCACTTGGCCCCTCTCCCTCTCGTATATCTCATTTTTATGTAACTCTCTCTCTCTCTCTCTCTCTCTCTCTCTCTCTCTCTCATTTATATATTGAAATCCCAAGCTTCAAATGAAAATGGAAAACAACAAATTTTTCACAATGTATCGTTCACATCACTACCGCATTTATGTATGTTTGGGAATCTATCACGATCAGATTTTATCATTGTTTTCATTTTTGTTTTTGTCTCAACCATTTCAGCCCGAATACGTCTCTTAAAATTCACAGTTGCTTATGCCAGACGATTTTGCTCAGCTTAAAAAAATACTCCTCGTAATGAAAGTTCTACTTGTTGGTGTTCGGGACGCCTTCATGTGGTGGCACCGATATAACCAGGTGGCACTGATATAAACAGGTGGCACTGATAAAATCAGGCGGCACCAAGATAACCAGGTGGCACCGATATAACCAGGTGGCACCGATATAATCAGGTAGATCCGATATAACCAGGTGGCACCGATATAACCAGGTGGCACCGATATAACCAGGTGAATCCGCTGCCTGGTTATACAAAAAATCCCTTATCTCCTTGAAAGAGGATGGTGGGCTGCAGGAAAATTAGCTTCAGCCTGTGGTCCACCGGGTTCACGTTCAGATGAGCCTGGGGGTTGCAACTACTACTACTATTACTGGAGACTGTTTCTAACCTTCTAAATATGAGAAGGGCCTTTCATAGGCTGAATAAAATCGTCTGAAGATAAGAAGAATGTAATGGAAAAATACACAATCGTAGTTACGGCCAGTTCAATTTCAGAGTAATAATATAAGTCGCGTTGAAGAGTTCGTAGCATTTCCTCGTCCGCGAATTATTTTGCCTGTTGCACCTCAGTATCCTCTTGCAGGTCAATGATACAAACTATTATGGATGCTTATGTGATATGATTAGCAAGCGACAGAACACTAAGGTGTTGCAGGCAAAATAAATCGCCAAGGAAGAGGTGCAACGAAGCCTCTTGTGCCGTCCAAAAATTCCGCGTGATTCACTGTTTCATTATAGTGTAAAATTATAACCCCTTCAGCTCAGGGACATTTTTTTTTTCTTTGCGTCAGACGATTTAAATTAGCCTAATAATGATTTTCCTAACTTCAGGGGCTAGATACGGGCACGTATTCTCGTCGGGTAAGGCAGCTTCCTAACACAATTTCCTAAGCGATTTATTTTGTTTATTACACCTTACTTCCTTCTTCTGCGTTATATAAATCCTTCCATTATCGCCATACTCTGCATAAACAACGTACAAAAGGATATCAACCAGCCATATCCAAAAATAAATAGCTAAGGAAAAGGTGTTAGGGAGCTTCGTTAACAGCAGAGAGTACGAGCCCAAAGCCGAGTAAAATCATCTGGTGTTATAGTGCCTTCACCTTGACTTGGCCCAGATTTTCGTCCTTTTGCAGCTTATTTTACAGAGCTAAATGGTACTGTAAGACAAAACCATGACTCTACGTCCGTTTCATAGCACTTATTTGTGACTAGCATCATATTCTAGTGCTGATCTATTGCTACAAGTCGGGTTTCAAGTTGGAGAGATGGCAATTTTTTAGGCCAAGTCAGAATAAAAGGAGTAGACTGAAATTCGCCCTCGTGGTAAAGGGGTTAAAGGCAGATTAAATAAGTTTCATTTTCGCCAAACTTCTTGAATTGGCGGGGGGCAAACTGGGACAAACTTTTAAGTGGAAACATTCTCTTTTCCCCGCCTGCGTCCGTTCCTTTCCGCACCGCAAAACTTTCCCTTCTCTCTTGCTCTCCTGAGTTTTCCATCGGTTCTCTTTCTTTGTCATTCTGTCCCTTTCCTCTTGCTCTTCTTCGTTTACCAGTGTCTCTTTTTCTTTATCATTCTTCTTCTTTCCTCTTGCCCTTCTTCCTTTACTACTGTTTCTATTTCTTTATTATTCTTTTCCCTTCCTCTTGGTTTCTTGAGTTGTCTGCCATTTCCTTTGTTTATTGTTCATTTTGTTATATTTTTTCATAATTTTTTAACAAGACTAAATACTTCCACCTCATTTTCATTTTCTTCTTTTCATTTTTCACTCACTAATATTTCTTTTTTCTTTTGCACTATCAATTTTTCGCAATTTCTTCCCCTTATTTTTACACCTGGTTTCCTTCCTGGAGTATTTTTTTTCTTCGTTTTTCGTTCTTCAAAGATTTAACATACCTCGCACTCCTTTATCTTATCTCGCTTTTTTTTTTAATACCACTTTCTCTTACATTGATCATTCTTTTTAATATCAATTATTTTCTTTGTGTAATCTTCGCTTCAGTGCTTTCTTTATTTTTTCTGTCCTCCCTCAATTTTTTTTCTTTAATTTCCACACCATAAATTCCCGCACTGTTCCTTTTCCCTTCATTTCTCTCTTTTTTATACGTAATTTTTTTCCTTTGATATCCTTTCCCTATCTTTTATTTTCTTCCGTCTTTCCCTAAAACTCTTCATTCCAGGTTCGCTCCTATCCTTTCTCTCCTCTCCTCTTTCCTTTCTTTGATTCTCCATACTTTCCTCTTTATTTTAATTTCCTTCTTTCCTTTATTTCCGTCATTTTCTCTCTCCATGCATCTTTCAGTTCCTTCTCTCCTCGATGTCCTTCCTTCCAATATTCATGTCTTTCCTTTACTTTCCTTTCTTTGTGTTTTCTTCCTTCCCTCTCCTTCTTTATTTCCTCCTTCACTCCCTCCTCTCCTCCTTCCCTCCGTGCCCGCCTGCTCCTCACCGTGTCCCGAGCAGCACTGACGGAGGGGCAGCGGTGGGGTGGTGGTGGAGGTGGAGGTGGTGCGGTCACGTGAATCATTGATAGAGGTCGTCGCGCGCTGCTGCTGTTTCTGCTACTGCTGGTGTGGTGGGGGGCGTGGGCATAGGGTGTGGGCAGTGGGGGTGTGAGTACTGGAAGGTGTCGGTGTGGGATTAAAGTGTGGGTAGTTTGGATGTGAGCACAGGGTGTGGATAGCGGGTGTGTGGGTAATGGAAGGTGTACGTTGTATGTGTATGGAGTGTGTGGGTAGTGGGGGTGTGAGTACCTGAAGGGGTAGGCGTAGTTACAAAGTATGGGTAGGTAGGATGTGTGTGAGATGTGTTTGGGGGGAAATGCATGGTGGTGGTGTTGGTGGTAGTGTGGGAGTGTAATCAATGGGGTGTGGGGGTCTGGGTACTGGAAAGTGTGGATATAAGGTGTGTGTGTGTGTGTGTGTGTGTGTGTGTGTGTGTGTGTGTGTGTGTGTGTGTGTGTGTGTGTGTGTGTGTGTGTGTGTGTGTGTGTGTGTGTGTGTGTGTGTGTGTGTGTGTGTGGGTAGTGAAGCGTGCGGGTGTGTAGTGGAAAGAGGATGTGGGAGCTTTTGAGTAAACTCCTAGAATTTGAGAAAAAGGAGTGAAATGGGTGTGGGTGTATTAAGAGAAGTGTAGGTAAAGGTAATATGATGTGGATGTATGATTCATTATGGACAGATGAGGGTGGGTTGTGTTGTGCCATAAACGAAGTGTGAGAACAAGGTGTGGGCGTGAGTAATGGCATGAGAAAGTTAAGGGGTAAATTAACTGATGTAAGAAAATTGGGTGTAAGAACTGCTGAAATGTGGGTGTGGGAAGCGAGGTGGGTGTGAGGACTAAGGAGTGAGATTTCGCTGTGAGGGTGGGTACTGATGTGTGAGGATAGATTGTCGATGTGGGTACGAAAGAGTGGAAATTAACTGCAGGTGTGAATAATTAAGAGTGGGAATGTAATGTATGGGGGATTAAAGAGCTGTATTTATTTATGGTTGTGGGTACTGAAGTGTTGGACATATATATGGCGGGATATGAGAAGGTAGGAAATGATGGGAGTGAGACGATGGTAGAGTTTGTGTGTACAGGATAGACGACGTAGTGTTAAAAGGATTAGAGATAGTTGCTGAATGAGACTAGCTGTGTGTGTGTGTGTGTGTGTGTGTGTGTGTGTGTGTGTGTGTGTGTGTGTGTGTGTGTGTGTGTGTGTGTGTGTGTGTGTGTGTGTGTGTGTGTGTGTGTGTGTGTGTGTGTGTGTGTGTTTTACGGAGGTTGTGTGCATACCGGAACGTAAATGTGATCATAGCGTAAACATGAGCCTCCATATCTCACCCCGTTTACACAGCCAAGAGGGAAACACATCACATCGTAAAAGCCCGAAGTGGTGAGGGACTAGGCACGCGATACAGTGAATGCCAAGCTCTTACAACGTCTGAGGATTTGCTGATATGGCTGTGTTTGGCTGGGATAAGGTTCGGGGCATATACTGCATTTGAGTCTGCTGAAATTCCCTCCTGTCTCTATTTTAACATAAAGGCATACAAGATAGCCTACTTTCTCCTCTCCTTCCACCGGTTCTCTCTCTCTCTCTCTCTCTCTCTCCACACACACACACACACACACACACACACACACACACACACACTCACACACACACACACACACACACACACACACACGTCACCAAACTGAGGGACGATTACAAGGGGAAGGAAACGTGGAACTGCAATCTTGTCTTCCTGGGCTGAAAATATCGATCCTCAGGTGATGGGACAAAATAAGGCTTCTCAATTTGGGGTGGGCCAGGCAGGTAGGCAGGTACGTCCGTCTGCCTTAAAGCTGACACCTTGTTGCACTCATTTTGTTTCCCCTTTTCTTACCTGTCCACACCTGTAATAATGGGGACGGGTGTAAAAGGTGACTACTGTGGGTTGTGGGAAGATCGAGGCTTAGCTGAAACTAACTGTCTGCTTCACTGACCCTCACGATGATTGTGATGGTGGTGGTGGTGGTGGTGGTGGTGGTGGTGGTGGTGGTGGTGGTGGTGGTGGTGGTGGTGGTGGTGGTGGTGGTGGTGATGATGATGATGATGATGATGATGATGATGATGATGATGATGATGATGATGATGATGGTGGTGGTGGTGGTGATACTGAGGTGATGAAGGTGACAGTACACTTCCTTTACTTTAACCTGGCCCAGATTTTCGAACTCTGTAGCTTATTTCCGGTAGTTGTGTCAAAAAAAAAAGAAAAAAAAAAGACAGTATTATGGCTCTACATCCTCTCCCTAGTACTCTTTAGTGGCTAGCAACATATTCTAGTGTCAATCTATTGGTGGGAGGGATGGCAATTTTAGGGCAAGTTAGAATTCAATGGATGTAGTAGCAATGATGATGAAAGAAAGGGCAAATACGTAAGCATTAACGAGGTCATTCCTAATCATCCTTCATCATTATTATCTATTATCCCAACTTGAGGTGGTACGGTTCGAAACAGGAATGGGTAAATAGGAAAGTCGAAGAATTATCAGTACAGTGCCCAAATGTAATACGAAATACGTCCAGCCCCTCATCATTCAGGCTTTTAAATTCTCGGACCGACATCATGGGTCTTGTGTTCGTTTCTGACAATGTAAAAAAAGGAAAAGAAATAAAATACCTCTTTTGCAAAACAGGATGAGAATGAAAACGATGATGATTCCACAACGCACTCTACAGCCAACAAAGGTACTGTAGTATCGCTAAGTATGTTCAATAATGCTCGATCTGAGTATTTTTATAAGCTCTGCCATACATGGTAATTCCGAGAAACTAAAAATACTGACAGGCGATTACACTCAGCTTAGGAAAGACGTTTGGGAGAGAAGGGGGTTAACGGAGGTTGTTCGTTCACCCCTTCGGCCTGTGAGATAATACTGAAAATTAATAAAATCCCCCAGAAGTATAAAAAAAAAAAGATAAGAAAGGGAAGAAAGAAAATAAAGCTCGTCATCGCAATAAAGGACGTAACTTCCTCGTAATCTAAATTCTTCATAGGATGTTAGTTGTGAAAAATTTTACATATTCTTGGTGAAATTTGGGGGGAGATTCCCTTAGAGTTTTTATTACTGTGTGTGTGTGTGTGTGTGTGTGTGTGTGTGTGTGTGTGTGTGTGTGTGTGTGTGTGTGTGTGTGTGTGTGTGTGTGTGTGTGTGTGTGTGTGTGTGTGTGTGTGTGTGTGTCCCAGTGGTTAAATAAAAAAAAAAACACATCCACCCACCCACAAGGGAAATCTCACATATAAAGCCTCAAACGCACAGCAATCCTTTCCATCCCTCGACATAACAGCGCTGGCACACTCGCTGGAAAGAGTTTAAATTCGCTCGAAATAAAGTGTTCGTGTTTAATTACAGGCCTCTTTGTTCTTTCTAGTTTTTTCTCTCACTTCCTATTACCGAGTGGCCGTGGTGGGGGGAGGAAGGGAAGGGGGAAAAGTAAGAAAGGAGGTGGATGAGAGTGAGAGAGAGGGTGGGTGGGGATGGGGAGTGTGAGGAAAGGAGAGGAGTGACATGGAAAAGGCAGAGTGAGAGGAGAAGAAGAGGAGGATGGAAAAATGGGAAGGGAGAGGCAGGGGAAGGGGTGAGAGACGAAGGACTGGGGGAAAGTAGACTGGAAAGGTATGGAAGGGCGTGATGAGAAGGGCTGTAGAAGGAAGGGGTGCGAAATAGACAAGGGAGGGTGATAGATGAGGAAATGGAAGGGATGGAGAGGAAGGAAGGATGGGTGAAGGAAGAGGAGAGAACTAAAGATGGGCTGATATGACAGGGGAAGTGTGAAAGTGAGGGTACGGAAGGGAGGGCTAAAAAGAATGAGGGTGAAATCAAGAAGGGAGAGTGAGGGATGATAAAAAGAGGAAGTAAAGAAAGAAGAATGATGGAGAGGATAAGTAATGCAAAGGGGAGCAATAGGAAGGAAGTAAGTAAGTAAGTAAGGAGGAGGAGGAGGAGGAGGAGAAATAGGGAGTAAAGTGGAGGGAGGGAGTGTTTCCAAAGTGGGGTGTCTACTTTAACACAGTCGGCAACAGCAGCAGGACGTCACTGGCCCAATAACTTCTTCCTCTTCACTCCCCCTTCTGTTGTCAAGTGCTCTCTCTCTCTCTCTCTCTCTCTCTCTCTCTCTCTCTCTCTCTCTCTCAATATTCCCTCCCATCACTACCCGTACAAAGTTTTAGTTAGGTGTCCAAACTTTCCTCTGGCCTACGACGCAACATTTTCTAGTATTCGTGTCTAGAGGGAGTGAGATAATGGCTGGAAAGGATTATAATCTATCTATCTACGTGTGTGTGTGTGTGTGTGTGTGTGTGTGTGTGTGTGTGTGTGTGTGTGTGTGTGTGTGTGTGTGTGTGTGTGTGTGTGTGTGTGTGTGTGTGAAGAAAGAAATACTGATAACGGGGTAGGTACACAATGAAACAGAACAAGAGCATCAGAGAAGGATGGATGGAAAGTCACATGAAGAAAACATAGACATAGTGATAAAGAGATAGACAGACAGACAGACAGATAGACATATAGACAGACAGACAGACAGACAGATAGATAGACAGAGAGACAGGTAGATAAATATACATCCTCATTCGGCATCTGTCCCTTGGCTGTCAGTAGTGGGAGGTTACTTCGACTCTTCCACTGACCCTTGACACCTCTCACACATTTCACATCTCTTACTATCCTCCTTCCTTTCTTCCTTCCCTTCATCACTCCATCTCCTCCTTCCCTCCTCTCTCTTTCCTTCCTTTCTTCCTTCCCCTCATCACTCCCTCTCCCCCTTCCTTCCTCTCTCCTTTCCTTTCTTCCTTTCTCGTTCTCTTCGCCTCCTCATTGCTTCCCTTTGTCTGCTTCTCTTTTACAAAACCAACCTTCCTTTTCCCATATATTTGTTATCATCTGCCTTCCCTTCATCCATCGCTCTTTAATTCTGGACCACACAATTTTTCTCCCATTCCTTCCTTCAGCTTCTCTTTCATTTTCAATCTCTTCTTCACAGTTCCCTTTCCTTTCTTCCTTCCACTTATCTTCCATTAACCATCTCTCTCCCACACAGCATTCCTTCAGTGACACATCACTGTAAATCTCTTCCACATCTTCCTTCTCCCATCCACTGCTTCTACATATTTCATCTCTTCCACATCACCACCTCCTCCCCTCTTTTTTCCATATCTCCTCATCATCTTCATTATTCCCTTCCACTTCCTCTTCCATTTTCCATCCCTTTTCCATTAAGTTCCTTCCTTCCCTTCCTCCTACCAATTCGTCTTCTGTCTTCCATATCTTGTCCTCCACCTTCCTTCTTTTTTTTTTAATCCACCCCATTTAAATTTTCCATATTATCCCAACTTCCTTCTTTCGCTCCCTTCCACTTTCCTATCATGTCCCATCACTTCACCATTACCAACTTCCTTCCCATCATCCACGTTTCTTCCATTTCCCATCTGATTCACGTCACCTTCCTTGCTTTCCCTTCTTTTTTTCCCCGTCTTCCACATTTCATCTGTTCCCCATCACCTTACCCGCTTCCATCCCATTCTCTTCCTCTCTTCGTTCTTTCCTCCTTCAACTTCCGTTCCTTCTTTACATTCAGTTCCCTCCCGTTCTTCCTGTCCTTCTCCAACTTAGCTTCCTTTCTTCCATCTTTTTCTCTCCATCTTCCTTCATTCTTTCTTTCTTTCCCTTCTTCTCTCCTTCCTTCCTTGCCTCCGTTCACCTCGTCTACCTCGTCTGTTTTCAATTTATTCTGGCTACCTACGGATTATTGTATTCAGCTTTGGACATCTAGGATTACAGGAATTAGAAAGAGATACTCCATGACTTTTTTTCACAAGGATGATACGATTAGGAGCTTATTCGTCTTAGGAAAGGCCTCTCGTACAATCCGGTCTATTGCAGATAGACGAGTATTTTTCTCTTCAAATCTGCTACTTTCAGACAAGAGTAATATTCTGCTTGTAACTAAGTCAACTCTGATCCACTACAATGATGACTCTGATTATGCTGCCAACAAACAACTGCATTTTGATTAGGAACGACCAGCCATAAGAAAGGGGTTAATTCATCCTCATCCTCTATCCCCTACTGCTAACTTGCCTATCCCCCTGTTACCCTTCTTTCCTCTCTCCCATTCTCTAGAAATCCCATCTACAACTTCCTCATCTCAGAACTTTTCCCATCAACTTTTTCTCCCCGACACTCACAACTTTTGTCCTCCATATTCACCCCTACCCATTCCTACCAACTCCCCATCACTCTCCCTCTTCCCTGTCAACTCCCCATCACTCTCCTCCCTCCCTACCATCACAAAAATTTCCCCATTCATCCTCTGTTACTTTATCAACATCCTCTCCATCAAATTTTTCCACAGATCATTCCCCTCCTCCAATTCTGTATATACAACTACATTCATTACCCATCACTTTCCTCTTTCCCTACCCCGTCAAAGCAATCTCCATTCTTTCCCCTTTACATCATTCTCTATTGACACTTCACACCACAGTCCTCCATCCTCCCTTTATCCTCAGCCCTATCCATTCTCCATCACCTTCTCTCCCCATCCCCACAAGAACCCCTCTATTTTTCGCCCATTACTCCATCAACACTCTCCATATTACTGTTGTCCACAAACCACTCGCCCTACTCCAGTTTTACTCCAGGCGTCTCGGAGGTGGAATGGTGGAGGGGAAGGGAAAAGTCTTGGGACAATGCAACCCAGATTTCACGCTGGGTCAACGAGCGGGGACCTGGGAAGCTGAGCATGATTGTGTGTGTGTGTGTGTGTGTGTGTGTGTGTGTGTGTGTGTGTGTGTGTGTGTGTGTGTGTGTGTGTGTGTGTGTGTGTGTGTGTGTGTGTGTGTGTGTGTGTGTGTGTGTGTGTGTGTGTGTGTGTGTGTGTGTGTGTGTGTGTGTGTGTGTGTGTGTGTGTTTTGTTCTCTGTTGTTTACTCACAAAACCAATTACTCGGTGAAGACCACCAATTCCGAGCAATTTCGTGTGTTCGCTTTCAGTTAATCGACTCAGTTTTCAAATGTTTTTATTTCCTGTGGGGCACCATTTTTCCTCTTATCTTACAGCACCCGGAACTGACTTCAAAATAAATAACTTCATAAATAAATAAATCAGGGGCGTATTTACGAGGGTGGGGGCAGGGGGGGAAGGAGGGGGCGATTATCTGATTGCTGTGTCGTAGTACCCTTCCTCCTCCCCCTTCTTCCATTATTCTCTCCCTCGACAGAAAGATGGACGCTCAATGGTGTGTAATCATTAACCAATATCAACCCCAACCCCCGCCACCCGCGACCTTAGATTATGGATACGTTCCTGTCTCAAAACGAATCATTCTGGTCAAAAAGTGAGAACATAAGCAAATTAACTCCACGTAAGACAAGTTTCCCACGACCTCCCTCTCTTTCATTCTCAATTGTACTGTTATGAAGGCTGCAGTGTGTGTGTGTGTGTGTGTGTGTGTGTGTGTGTGTGTGTGTGTGTGTGTGTGTGTGTGTGTGTGTGTGTGTGTGTGTGTGTGTGTGTGTGTGTGTGTACTACCCCTTGCAGTCCTGTGGTATAGCAACAGGCGAACTGTATAAAATCAACTCTCACACAGGCATGTTAGATAAAAATACCAAGTTTATTGCAATAATTACTTGTTCCGAAAAACATTATTTACATCTAACGTGCCATTAACACTACAGAACTACGAATAATTACCGTACCGTATTTAACAGTGAAGAGTAGCCAAGATGTCCTGCTACTATTGATATACAGTAGTGATGATGAGAAACAAATGACAAATACCTTCATACCACACTGATGTCTACAGTAACTTTGTATCCACTGCACATATACTAAGCTAAATCAACCATTCGAATTTTCACATTATAAAACAGTTGCCTAATAAAATGGGTTAATTAATACGGACTTCCACTTGCACGAGGCTTAATCCTATTCAGCTATAAGCCCTCCTATCGCTGTAACCATCACCGGCTTAAGCCTCAAGAATCATCAGCCCCATCACACGAGTCCTACGCCAAGCCAGGTATGAGTCGCAAAGCCCCTCGTTCGCATTAATAACAAAATCCGGCTCGTTGGCAAATCCGCACTCAAGGGGGATTTAATGTAATGCGCTTAAAGTGACCCCGATTTGCGCACAGTTTCGTTTTCTGTGAGGGGTGGCTGGGATTTTTTTTCCTTTTTAGAAGAGAGAGAGAGAGAGAGACTGCGTGCGTGAGGGCGGGCGGGCGGGCGTGTGTCCACCAGCCAGTCCTCCCGAAGCGCAATGCGACAAAACTACTGTAAGCTCTTTAAACAAATGCAACTCACTGCCATACGTATCCTCAATAATTCCGGGCATTTTAGTGAGCTCGATTCAACAAAGCGAGTCTTAACTTCCACACAAACACAATTCCCAGGTTAAACGAGGTGCAGTAAAGCGCTTATGTTCAGGTGGGTGTGAACATTTTGCCTAATATTCTACCTCATTTCAGCTCTTCCTTTTGTCACTTCCCTCTGCTGCCTGACTTTCCAGAGATGAGAGAGGCTTGGTTTAATTCTCTGGCTATATTTGTTTCTTTGGTATGATGCGACAGGATGGAAAAAAAATAGAGTATACCCTAGATTTTAAGTGTATGATGTGGAATAATATTACTTTTGACTCTGCCGGTACTGTATTCCATGTGAGAGTATTATATTCATGTGTATTAGGATTATAATAAAGCGTGTAGTGACAGACAAAAATAGTTATGCACACAATTTTAAAACGTATACACACACACACACACACACACACACACACACACACACACACACACACACACACACACACACACATAAACACTGACAATCAAGAGGAAAAAATATATTCATGGGCTACGCAATATCATGTGCACAAACCGTTTAATAACTCCTCCCCCCGTCTCTCTCTCTCTCTCTCTCTCTCTCTCTCTCTCACACACACACTATAAAACATTTACACAGCCTACACACTTACGCAGTGACATCTGCGTGAACAATTTCTCTCTCTCTCTCTCTCTCTCTCTCACACACACACACACACACACACACACACACACACACACACACACACACACAAACACACACACACTATAAAACATTTACACAGCTTACGCACTTCCGCAATGACATCTGCGTGAACAATTTCTCTCTCTCTCTCTCTCTCTCTCTCTCTCTCTCTCTCTCTCTCTCTCTATTTTATACTATCCCTTTTCTTTTGCCCCAGATAAATACCAGTTTACAAAATGGGTAAAGACACCAAGTCTCTAAAATCCAACAGAAACATTATCCAACATAACAATATAATTATAGTCAGTTTATTTTCACCTGAGAGTGATCCGTAACTCCTTTTGGCTCGGGCTGATAATCAAGTATAGTCGGACTGGAAAGTGAATCTGACTAGTAACCAAGGAGACTCATCCCTACTTCGAAACTGAGGCTCATCAAATTTCAAGCAACCACAACTTAGTACTAATGAAAATAAAGATACTATAAAAAATGCCAAAAACAAAAGGAAAAAGGGGGTGACGGGTAACACGAAAAAATTACCCAACAAAAACAATACCTCAATCGCAACGGTACCCTAATACCTACAAACTCCAGGACCAACACAAACAGTGCCCAACGGAACAATATTATACAAAAGTGGCCTAAACAGAAGTAGTACCCAACAAAAGTGACGACCAACAGAAGCAGTCCCCAAGAGAGACAATACCCAACCACACAGTACCCAAGCAATGCCTCTGGGTTGCATTTAAATCGTTTTGGGAGGCCTGTTATCAATTCTTCCTTTGTGATATATTTTTCGTACTACAGTTTACTCCTCTCGTGTGTGTGAAGTTATGTCCTTTTAATTTACACGTCCACTGCATAAATAACACTGAATAGAATATCAGCTTGGCATACTCAGAAATAAGCTGTTAAAAAGAAGGTGCCAGACAGACTTCTAAGCTCACAAGAATACAAGCCACAGAGACAACGAGCGAACCAACAGAGGGAGGCGAAGAAGAGGTGGACCGAGCGCGTGTGTAGGCGGCGTTCGCCCGGAGTGAGAAAACATGCAAGGACAACAAAGCATAATGGCCGCCTCCATTTTGTTTGAATTTATGCCCTGGGGGACAATTATAGGGGGAGGCAGGCAGGGACGGGGCAGGGTGCTGGAAGGGAGAGAGAAGGAGGAATGAAGGAAGAAAGGAACGAGGGAAGAAGGAAGGGAGGGAGTAGGGAGGGATGGGATAGGAAGAGGAAATGAACCACGGATGGGGTGATAAGGCTGAGGAAGGAGTGGGGAAGGGTGGAAGCAAGGAGTTCTGGGTACATGTGAGCATGGAGGTAGGAGGGACAAAGGAAGGAGAGAGGCATGCAAGAGAAAAGAAGGAAGG
Source organism: Coenobita brevimanus (assembly GCF_032717465.1). Lineage (NCBI taxonomy): Eukaryota > Metazoa > Arthropoda > Malacostraca > Decapoda > Coenobitidae > Coenobita > Coenobita brevimanus. The sequence goes on from NC_137004.1 coordinate 34,256,010, forward strand.
AAGGAAGAAGCGAGGAAAGAGAAGGGAGGGCGAGGCGGAAGCAAGGAAGAAAGGAATGCAGTAAGGAAGGAGGAATGATGGAATAACACAGAAAAGGATGGCAGAAGGATATAACAAAGAAATGAGGGAGCCGTGAGACGAAAGGAAGGAGGAAGAAAGAAAACAAAAGGATGGAAAGAGGGTATAAGGAGGGGGTGGTTAGTAGGGAGGGTTGGATAGGAAGGAAGGAGGGTGAATACAGGAGAGATTGGGACAGTAATTTAGCAGCTTAAGGCATTCATTTTTTACAGATATAGAAACAATAGGCATAAATGAGAATAATAAACTAGAACAAGAGAAAAGTGAAAAAAATAAAAAAAGAAACAACTATGATAAAGTAAAAAATAAATATCAAATACGAATAGAGTTCCAACGAGAATGCCTTTCATCGTGGAAAAAATAAATCAGTTAACAGACTGGAATTACACAAGAAGCAGAATAATTACACTGTCATCTAGTCCCGGTCCAATTATCTGCCTATTTCCATGACTCTGATTGGCATAGTTAAACTCGATAATTGTAATCCAAATATGCACGATAGCTGTTTGTCCCTTCTGTGGCGGAGGTGGGCTTCTCTGTGGTATATGGAACTCACTGGATCTGAGAGTTTTCCTACCTCCTTCAAATCGATCACATATTTTTCCACTTAATTCTTGCCGATTTGGGGCTCTTTTACTTTATTTACTTATTAATTTTTCATTTAGGACACCTCCACTGGTTAAGAGGCAAACAGAAACTATATATAATTCCTCCACTTTGAATAGCCTCTCTTAACCTGAGTAAGATGGTTCGTAGCTTGCAAGAATAAAACTGAAAATACGTAATCGGAATTGAGGGATTGAATCTCTATCTGTCTGTGACCGTCTATTGTTGTCAAAATAGAAGCGGCGCATATTCGGTTAAGCCCCGATACTTGCCACATCACCTGACATTCATTTCCTCACCAGTTAATGCTTCCTCTGTCACCCATCTTATACTTGGCGGCAAACCCCAAAACGTTTTTTAGGGTGATCGTGGTGTAATTGCAGGCATATTCGATCCACAACCTTGGGGGCGAACATGGTCTCTCTCTCTCTCTCTCTCTCTCTCTCTCTCTCTCTCTCTCTCGTAATTCACCCGTAAGGTCATCAGTAAATGTAGCTCCAAAACGGCTGATAATTGGACTAATGTTGATATGGCATTAATCACTTGAAATTAGTCGGATAATAGCTTCCCATCGTTTCTCACATATTTCACGGGACAAAATATGTGTTTAATCGCCTCTTAACCCCCCCCCCTCTCTCTCTGAAACACACACACACACACACACACACACACACACACACACACACACACACATCTATCGGCTCTGTTATAACTCCGTACTAGCAGCATGCTGTAACAATACAATCATCCGTTCCATGACAGACTACCAACCATCAGTTGTGTGTGTGTGTGTGTGTGTGTGTTTATTCTTTCTCTGCCAACTTTGCCTACACTCCCCGAGGAACGGAATAATATATGAACACTCCTTGACAACTTATAATTTGGGTGCCTCACTGAATATCACAAGACTAAAGATGGAAAGAAAGAAAAACAATGAGAGAAAAACAGAAGACAATGTGAAACTGTACTGAATCACACACACACACACACATTATTATTATCATTATTATTTAGGGTTTTTCATTCCAACCTGTATAAATTACCTAAAATATTGTTGGATTCTTGCACTATGAGACGATTTCATTAAGTTCATGAGTCTTCCCCCTCCCCTGGCAGTGAAGGGATCAGTGAATTCTACGGTAAATCTATCTTCATCCTGTTCGAGACGTCTATCCCAAGCTGAATAAAATCGTCTGTAGGTAGCACAAAAAATACATCTCTCTCTCTCTCTCTCTCTCTCTCTCTCTCTCTCTCTCTCTCCTTAATATTTCAACCAGGACTATATCGAGTTAGTTGTGGGGACAGTTTTAACCATCAGGGTGTGTGTGGTTTCGTCCCCCCTGGCAACATTAATTCCACTCAGCTTTATCGGGTGGTGGAGGGGTCCCCCTCCCCTCCTCCCCCCTGAAGCCTAACGTTGGAGGGAAGGAAGCTATTACCGGCACCAGGTTAAGGGGAGGGGAGGGTAGAGAGGGGAGGGAGGGGTGGAGAGGGGCACGTGGAGAAGGGAGGGGGAGAGGGGGTGAGAAGGGAGGGGGAAAGGGGAGGGAAGGGAGGGGTGGAGAGGGAGGAAGGTAGATGGAGAGTGGAGGGAAGTGTGGAGAAAGGAAGGGCAGGTGAAAAGGGGAGGGGAAGGTGGCGAGGAGAGGGGAAGGTGGAGAAAGGAGGGGGAGGTGTGGAGAAGGTGAGAGTGGTCAAGGAGAGAGGAGTAGGCAAGTGGTGAGGAAAAGGGAGAGGGTAAGTGAAGTGGGAAGTGGGTTACAGGGTGAGGAAGGAAGGACTGTGACGGAGAGAGAAAAAGCGGAGCGAAGAAAGGAACTAGGCAGGTAGGTGGGGAGAGAGAGAGAGAGAGAGAGAGAGAGAGAGAGAGAGAGACAGACAGACAGACAGACAGACAGACAGACTTAAGCAGATGAAAGAAGGGAGAGGCAAAAGTAAACAAGTGGATGGAGAAAAAGTATGGATGGGGGAGACAGGCAGGAAGTGAGGGAAAAGGGAGAGAAGGAAGGGTAGGAAAGTGAAGAGAAAAGGGAGAGACAGGTAGGCAGGTGGAGAGAAAAGGGAGAGGCAGAGAGAGACAGGCGGTGAGGGAAGGTGGAGAGTGGCGGAAGATGGGAGAGGGCAAGAGAATGTGAGAGGTGAGGCATGAGCGTGGGAGGATGGAAACAACATGGAGGTAGGAGGAGAGGAATAAGGATGAAACAAGAATAAGGTAAGGTTTGACGAAATAGCGATAATGACAAGAAAATAAAGTAAGGGTGGAAGAGAGGACATTGTAAGAATAAACCGGTGAGAAGGAAATACGTAACGAAGAAAGGAAAAATAAAGGCAGATAAGGTAAGGTTGGAGGGGAAAATAATGACTAGATGAAATAATATTAGCGATAGGGAAATAACGTAAGGAACAGAGAGGAAAATACGGCAAGGGTATAAAGCAGAACTGAGCAGTTTTGGAAGGAATAATGAAGGATAGAAAGGAAAACTGTGGTAAAGCTGGGAGTAACAGACCAAATGAGAGAACTGGAAAAAGGTTGATAAGAGACATGAAACTTAAAGATGACGTAGAAAAGATAGAACTGGGGATATAACTAAATCAAGAATGAAATGAACACATGGATGAGAAGGTGAATAAGAGGGAAGGCTGAAAAAACTTAGGTGAACGATAAGGAAAAGGGAAAGAAAGGAGGGTAACGTAAAGAGGAGGTAGCAAAAGGTGAGGAAAGGCAGCGAAGAGGTGAGTGAAGGAAAAATAAATGAGGAAGGAACACCAGGTGAGGAAGAGAGGTGAGTGAGGTTGGAGCGGCTAAGGTAGGGGAAGGAAGGAGGTTGCTGATGCCGTTGTTTTTGTTGTGGTTCTTGCTGTTGCCCCAGGCTCAACTGAAACGCAAACCCGGTGGACTACAGGCATGAGTTGCCCTTCTGCGGTCTACCATTCTCCTTTCGGGGGATACGACGCAACTGAGTGACATTTGTACAGCCAGGCAGTTGAGTTGACCGGTTATATCGTTGCCACCACACGAACGAACCTCACCAGCATCAGAATAGTGGTAAATGAGAGGTAGAGGAGGTGAGGAAGGAAGCGAGGTTAGAGAAGAGGCAGGAGGAGGCGGGAAGAAGTAAGGAGGAGGTATCCGAGGCGGGAGGTAAGCGGAAGTAAGATACTGTAAGGGGAAGTGAGATTGTGTAAGGCCGGGAAGTGAGAGAGGGTAAGGGGAAGTGAGAGGGGGTAAAGGGAAGTCACAGAGGTAAGAAAGGGGAGAAGGTGAGAAGGGAGCGAAAGAAGGGAAGCTAAGAGGGGAAGGTCAGAGGGCTGAGTGACGTGTGTGGGAGGTGAGAGAGGTAAGACGGGAGGGAAGGGGGTGAAAAGGCTAAGCGAAGCATATCTGTGGGCGACGGTGGACGCACTGACGGAAGTAGACGAATGGACGAGACGGACAGACTGACAGACACCCATATTGACTGACAGATAGCCAGTTAGAGATAGAAAGACAGACAGACAGACAGATGCAGATAAATATACACAGATAGGTTGAGATAGATATGTGGATAGAGACACAAAGAGATAGATATATAGAAAGATACAGACGGAAAGAAGGAAAGACAGACAGATAGACTTACAAAGACAGACAGACAGATACATAATCAAATAATTACAGACCGGTAGAAAAACGGATAACCAACTCACAGATGAATGCCAAGACAGAAAAAAAAAAACTAGCATGGAGAGGTGAGCTGTCTTTGCTATATATAGAAATTAATCCACCACCGTAACTCGGATGTGTGTGTGCGTCAGTGTGGCAGGAATGATAATAACTACACTCGTCCCTGGATCGATCACACACACACACACACACACACACACACACACACACACACACACTAATCTCCCTTCGTCCATTCTAACTATACCTGAGCAACTATAATCAACTACAAACTTAAATCGAAATATTCAACACAGGTTCATCTACCCTCACAATATAATCATCAAACCTTTCATTACCCAGCCTCGATCGTCTCTATTCACGATTAAAGTAGCCTCCCTTTACTCACAGCATTCAGTACGTCTCTCCATAACTTCTTTAGTGGTTTATTTTAACGTATTTCAGCTATACTTGGACGATTTTTTTTTCCCATTAATTCCTTCACTGTTTGGGGTCCCTCCTAGGCTGAGTAAGATCGTCTGGCAGTAGCAAAAATAAATTGTAAAGGAAAATGATCGAAATAAATGGGTTAGAAAGACATTACAAAGCCCAAATCACCCTATTTCATGCTAACTTTATAAGGTTGAGCTAAATCCTTTCACTACATATCTCTCTCTCTCTCTCTCTCTCTCTCTCTCTCTCTCTCTCTCTCTCTCTCTCTTCTATCAGGTTTAGACACGCATTCAATATAACTCCTTCAATACGAAAGGCCTTTCTTTAAGACGAATAAAATCGCTTGGAGCTGGAAGGAACATAACACAAAGGACGCCATCGTAGTGAAAGGGTTAATGGTGACCTAAAGTATACTCACAATTTTTAACCCCCTTCTGTTCGATGACTTTAAATTTCGTCCGTGCGACATCCAGACGATTTTATTAAGCCTGGATGACACTTTGGTCCTTCTTCTCCCTAGCACCTCCTCTTTGGCGATTTTTTATTTTATTTTATTTATTTATTTATTTATTTATTTTTTGGATATGGCTGGTTAATATCCTTTTGTACATTATTTGTGTGGAGTATGGAGATATTAGAAGGATTTATATAACACGGAAATATGGTAGTATGGTGTAATAAGCAAAATAAATCGGTTAGGAAGAGGTGTTAGGTAGTCTCCTCATCCGACGTGAATACGGGCCTGTGTGACGCTTGGGGAAAAGATAAATAAAGGCCCCATTAACACTTTTATTACTTATTTATTGCCTTATTATTTACTTTATTATTTATTATTAACCCTTTCATTATTTGTGGCTCTTCCCTAGTGCAAGAAAATCGTTTGGTGGCAGCAAGAAAAAACTAAGAATACTCTAAGAAACTACAATAAAGACACATCAGAACGTCTCTCCTGGTAATAATAAAATGGCCGAATAAAGCTGAATAATAAAGGTCACTGCAGTAAGGGAAGCTAAAGGAATCTCTCATCCTCCAGCCCAACATGAGGATAGACTTGAGGACGCCCCGCATTTCACTTCTCATATCCGATTCATTTTTCATATCCCGTTCAAGTCAACTAACTCCTTGGCTTCCCCCACCTCTCTCTCTCTCTCTCTCTCTCTTCTACTACCCTCTGCACATCACCTCACGCCAGCTCACTTCACATCACAACACACATCGTCTCATCTAAAACCATCCCACTTTACCCCATCTAGTATCAACTCACTTCCCCAGCCAAAACTAATAATCTCTCACCCGCTCACTTCACCTAACTAAACCTCCCTTCCCTCCATTTCACATCACTTTACATCATTTCACCCATCCCCCCTCACCTTGTCTCATCTTACATCATTTCACCCATCCCACTTCACCTCACCTCATCTGTCCTCATGTCTCTTACTTTCCCTTACATCACCTCGTTTCACCTCACCTTACCTCATCTCATCTCACTTCCCTTACGTTATCTTACATCACCTCGATTCACCTCACCTCGCCTTATCTGACTTCTCTCATTTCACCCATCCCACCTCACCTCACCTGCCTCATAACCCACTACATCTCACCCATTCCACCTCACATCACTTCAGCTCACCCCACTCCAAGTCTCCACACCTCACCTCACCTCACTTCATCCCTCTGCAGCTCACCTCACCTCACTTCACTAAGGACAGCGTTATCACCAGTCAAGGTCGTGATGCAGTGGGCTGGGGGAGGGTAGGAGGGGGTGGGTAAGGAATAGAGAGAGAGATGGAGGGGGTGTAAGATAGTGAGGGAGGGGGAATAAGATAGTGAGAGAAGGTGGGGGAGAGAGATGGAGAGGAAAGGTAAGACTGGAGGGGTGAGAAGGATGGAAGAGGTGAGGAGGAGGGAAGGCAGAGGGAAGGAATAGGAGAGGGAATGGGTATAGGGGGAGGACGTGATAGGGAGGGGTTGAGAGTGAGGGAGGGAAAGAAATAGAGAGGATGTGAGGGAGAGGAAGAGGTGAGAGAGAAGGAGGGAGTGAGAGAGAGGTATGTGAAAAAAGGAGAGTGTAAGAGAGGAAAAACATGAGTGAGGGTGTAAAAGAGGGAAGTGGTGAGGCAGAAAAAGGGTGAAGGAAGGAGTGAGAGAGAGGAAAAGTGAGAGACGGAAGGAGTGAAAGAGAGAGAAGGAGGCCGACAGAAGGGGGGGGGGGTGAGAGAGTGAGGGGGTGGAGGGAAGGAGTGAAAGAGGGAGGGGCTGGGAAAGAGACGGAGAAGACGAGGAGTGAGGGAGGGAGGGGGTGAACTGATCGATGGGGGTGAGGATGTGGGTAGGGGTGGGGTTAGGAGCGGGGGAAGGTTGATGGTATAGGCAGATAACTTGGAAGGAAAATGAGAAGCGATGAGAGAGGAGCAGGAGGAGGAATGAGGACGGAGAGGATATGATGGAGAAGAAGTAATGAGGAAAGAGGATAGGAAAGGAGAAAAGAGGAAAGGAAAGGAGGACGAAGAAGAAGCATGCAAGGAAAGGGTAGGAGAGGCAATGAAAAGAGAAAGAAGAGAGAAGGGGAGGGGAGAGGAGAGGCTTAAGGAGAGAGAGGAGACGCGAGGAGGAGAAAGGAGAAATAAGAAAGAGAATGGAGAGGAGAAGACAGAAGAGGAGAAGGGGGAGAAATACAGATGTACTCATGTAATATGATGAAAAAGAACAAAGTAGTAATAAGTGAGACTAAAGTGAAAATTAAACTATAAGCAAAAAGTGAGAGGGGATTAAAAATGAAGAAAGAATAGGAAGACGAAAGTAAAGAAGTAAAAGGAGGAGAGAATATAAGTGATGAGGGACGAAATCTGACTAAGACAGAGAGGTGGAACAGCAGAGTGGATGAAAGGAGTATGTTAGTAAAGGAAGACAAAACGAGGGAAAAGAGAGGTAAACTAAAATAAGGAACCGAGGGGAAGGAAAATGACCAAGATGAGGAAGAGGAAACGAAGGGATGAGAAAGAAAAATGAAGACGGAACATGGCATGAAGATGTGAAATGAAACGAGGAAGAACTAATGAAGGAGAATTCAGAAAATGAGGAAAAAGCGAAAACAGAGGAAAAATGAAAACAGAACAAAGAAAGTAAACAAAAGTGAGGATAAAAGCAAGACCAGTAATGGATGAAATGACTGAGGAAAAAAATACATAAAATATTAGAAAAGGGAAGTATAATAGTTGGCTGGAGTATATAGGAATGATGGGTGAATGTGTGAGTGAGGAAAAAAAAAAAAGAGGGACTGAAATGGAAGAACTGAGAAAGAATGGATTAGAATTGGTGAATGGGCGTGTGAAGGGGAAAAAACTCGCAGATGAAAAGGTCAACAAAGAATAAGTTACAATGGTGCCTGGGTTAATGAAGAGGACGCTACAGACAAAAGGATACAAATAAATGAGTCAATGGGTGAGTGAAATGAGGACTTATCAATGACAGGGTCCAGAAAAAATAAGGAGAAGGATTAAATGAAGAAGAGGACATACTGGACAGCTGGGATGGTCGACAAAGATGGATAAATGAATGAGTAATAAAGAGAACTTACAATTAGAGGACTGACGATGTGCAGGTGAAGCAGAGAGTGAAGAAGAGAGCTGAGAAAAAACAGTAAGAGTGTATGAGTGAAAGAGGAAGAAGAATTACAGATGAGAGGATCAAGAAGCAGTGAAAGATGTGCAAGAATGACCGAATGAAGAAAAGGACTAGCAACTGAGAGCACTGAGATGGGATGGGAAAATGCGTGAGTGAAAAAAAAACAGGTATTATAGAACAGGGTCTAGAAGGGATGGGCGAAGAAGAAGAGAGTGGCTAAATGGTGAAAAGGGATTTAAAATTATGAGAAACGAAAGAGGTGGATGAATCAACAGGAGGGATCGGTTGGTGGGTTAAGGGGAGTGTGGGCAATAAAGATACCGGAGTAGGTCATTAAACTCTTCAATAAAAGCTTGTTATTTTGTCTTTATTTCTCTCTACCTATAGTTGATCTGATTTAGCTTAGCAAAAAGAAGTAATAATAATGTAATCAGATTCTCCATCGTCAGTGTGGCAACCAAATTTTTACTCCATACCTGCTAACAAAAGGATGTTATATTCAGCTAGGAAGGCATTCGTATGGGAAGGGGTTCTATTCTTTCTCCATTAACCCTTTCATCACGATGATGTCTTTTTTCTCGGTTAATATTCGCTACGACCAGATGACTTGTTTCAGCTTGAGACAAACTCCGCGTAATGAAGGAGTTAGACGCTATTTCCATAAAATTCCTAAAAATAATGAACATATATATATATATATATATATATATATATATATATATATATATATATTTAACATATTTTCTTTCACCAAGCCATTTCATCCAGTTTATGAAAGATTTGGAAGAGAGTAAAAAGAGAGCAAAAGAAAAGGGGGAGAAGTAAAAATGGACGGAGAACCTATTGAAAGAGAGCAAAGGGTAAGGGGAGATGAGGCTATTAAGACAGAAAATAGGGTAAAGGTGTAGAGGGAGAGTTGAGAAGCGGAAAGTAATCTAGGAAATGGAGAGATAAAAGGAAGACTGGGTACGGCAAATGAGGAGGGCAGTGATGGGAGTGAAAGTGGGATATGCTGTACATATGGCTTGTAGGTTTTACACACACAAAATATATATATATATATATATATATATATATATATATATATATATATATATATATATATATATATACAGTATATATATCAAATGTACGAGTAAAAATATGTTACCTTGCAGTGACAAACTCACTCTCTCTCTCTCTCTCTCTCTATCTCATTTTTCATCTCATCAGCCATTTGAGCGTCCACAGCAGGACCGGCCTATCCCGACCGAAGTGGGGACGATACAGCCAATGTATCTCTACCAAGCGGCTTGGGCTGTCTGGTATAGATTGTATGTAGGGTGAGAAGTGCTTGTAAGTGTAATTGTAGTGTTGGAGTGGCTTTGGATGTGTGTGTAGTCTGTGAACCAAGTGTAATCGGCCCGCGCAAGCCGATTGGGTGCATGCATACTCTATAGTATGCGACACTGGTTCAACCACAGCACCCCTTATGTCCGCCAAGCAGTACGTGGCCAGAAGAATGCTCCCAAAGTTTATTACCCTGGCGGGGCGCGAATCCTCGTTCTTCAGTGTACGAAAACACACACTTTACCACTGTACCACAGAGGCTCCATGTATATATATATATATATATATATATATATATATATATATATATATATATATATATATATATATATATATATATATACATTAAAAACTCGCCAGAACTTAACAAATATAACACACTTACAAAGGAGAGCACACGCAGCAGTCAGACTCGTTGGCTTACCTGAAATGAAAACAGAAAACATAGGAGTCAGTAAATGGAAATGTGACTGTGTTCAGAGGAACGGAAACAGGAGCTGTGAGCAAGAGAAGAAGAATATGGAGGAGGATCGGGTGACAAAGGGAAGTGCATGTGAGGGAGACCTAGAGGCGGAGGAAGGTTGGCAAAGGAAATTCATTATAAAAATAATAATAAAGGAAAAGGAAAAAAAAAAACGAAAGCCTGACGACAAAGAGGAGGACGAAAATAATTGGAGAAAATATTATCACACATACACCAGAGGGAAACGGAAGGGGAAAAGAAGAACCAGATCTACTTTCAATACGTGGTAGTTAATTCTTACAGATCTGTCTATGTCTATTGCAAGACGCCATAATCCAGTAAAGGGTGGTCACAAACAAATCGCCTCCACGTCGTCTTGTCCTCCATCATTTGACTGCCCTGAGAAACTTACTAGAAGAGTGTATATGAGTGAGGTGGATGGGGAAAGGAGGGGCGAGGGAGACCAGAGATGAAATGGAGGGATAGGGTGGAGAGATATAAGAAAGGGTTGTATGAATTGGAGGGAGGGAGCCCAAATGGCACAGGGCAAGACACTATCTATCTATCTATCTATCTATTGCCAGACGCCTCAATCCCGTTTGGGGTGGCCACAAACAAATCGCCTCCAAGTCGCCCTGTCCCCCGCCATTTCACTGCCCTGCTCCCAACTCACACCCCCCTCTCTCATATACCTCTCCACCCCATCCCTCCATCTCATCCTCGGCCTCCCCCTCCCTCTCTCCCCTCCACCTCACTCATATACACTCTCTTCGTCAGTCTTTCACCCTCCATCCTCTCCACATGGCCAAACACCCCTTATGGAATTAAAGCGTCTGGCAACTGATAAACATACAAACAGAAAGATTTAGATAGAAAGATCAAACACTTTAAGTTAGAAAAGTCTCTACTAAGCAAAGACATAACAAGTGGAAGTGGAAAGAACGAAACAAGAACGTCATCGGTGTGAAGAAGTTATTTAATGCCTTTAGCATCTCCATCATTATCTTCTGGACATTTTCAGGAGAATTTGTGAAGATGGGGAGACACAGGACGAGGAAGAGACGACGGAGAAGGAGGAGGAGGAAGGGGAGGGAACAAGGAGAATGATGATGATGAGGAGGAGGAGAAGAAGGTGGAAAATAGAAATGAGAATGAGGAGAAGTACAAGAAGAAGAAAGAAAAAAGAAGACGGAACAGAAGAAGGAAGAAAACAAGAAGGAAGATGAGAAGGAGAAGAGGGAAGAGGTAATGTGAGAAGGCGGTCAGTGCCATGGTAAGGATTCATGAAGCCTTTGTGGTCACTAGGCAAAACATCCATTGTCTTTGTCGCAGGGTTTTGTGTGTGTGTGTGTGTGTGTGTGTGTGTGTGTGTGTGTGTGTGTGTGTGTGTGTGTGTGTGTGTGTGTGTGTGTGTGTGTGTGTGTGTGTGTGTGTGTGTGTGTGTGTGTGTGTGTGTGTGTGTGTGTGTGTGTGTGTGTGTGTGTGTGTGTGTGTGTGTGTGTGTGTGTGTGTGTGTGTTGATGATAATGATGATATACACATAGATTTCATCCACCAAACCAATCGATAAAGGAAACCGAATGAAAAGTAATATATAAAGAAAGAGAAAGTCCCGAGAGCAAGAAAAGAAGGATAGAAGAGGAACGTTATGGGTCTGAGTGACAAGGGAGGGAAAATAAAGGGAAGTGTAAAATGTAATGTTGAGAGAAAGAAAAAATAAATTAATGAATGAATGAAAAAAAAAAAGAAGGAAAGAGGTGGAAAAGATGTGAGGTACGAGAGGAAAAGAACAAAAGGCAGAAGTATAGACGAAGAGAAAAAAAAAACTCAAGAGGTGGCTGGATAATTATTAAAGAAAGAGGTAGAAGAGATACGGTACCGAAAAAAAGAGAAAATAGGAAGAAGAACCGGAATATTAATTAAGTACTAGAAGACAGAGGAAGAAAAAGGAAGGAAGAGGTGTGTATTAGGCAATGTATATGAACGAAAGATGTAATGAAATAAAAACATAAAGAAAATAAGGAAAATCAGAATGTAGAGGAAGGCTGATGAAAGAGCGCTGTAAAAAAAAAAAAAGTAATGAGAGAGAGAGAGAGAGAGAGAGACCGTGTGAATATAAGGTATGACGTGCCAAGTTGTAGCCTCTCCCCTATCCCTGGCATGTAAGCTGGTTATTCGCACAGGTATGTATATTTGCACAATGCTATATTCCGTTCACACACGACTATACACCAACACTACGTATATGCGTACAACTGTATAAATTAGCACAACTGTATATTGGCCCACACAGTTATCTATTTACCTGTTTATATCCATCTTATTACCCATACAGTATATTCTAAGTAATTACATTCGTACAGCTGTATATATATTCACAAAGAAATACTCTTTTTGCCCTAACCTGGCCTAAAATTGCCATCTCTCCATCCTGAATGTTGGGCTGCAAAAAGATATTAGCATTTGCATATGGTGCCAGTCACGAAAAGGTGCCATGAAAAAGATGTACAGTAGAGCAGCAGCATTGTTATTTTCTGCCACTGAGGTATGTAAAACAAGCTACAAAAGGACGAAAATCTGGACAAGGTTAGAGTATAAAGGTACGATCTTTTCACCGTATAAAGGTACGATCTTTTCACCACATGTACAATTTATCTTTTACTTCTGTCCGAAATTTAATTGTGACGCTTCTTCATTTCACTTCCATTTTCCTTTCTTCTGTTGCTCACTTGTTAACATTATCTTAATTTCAACATTTTTCTTTACGATATTTTTACCTTTAACCTTTTCTTCTATGTCTTCCATCCCCTCTAATTTTCCTCATGCCCTTTTATTTCTCTTTATTTGTTCATTTCATCCTTTACTCCCTTTCTGGCGAGTTTGGCTATTATGGCATTTGGTTTTTTATTGTATCATTAGTCTTTAGTCTCTCTCTCTCTCTCTCTCTTTCTCTCTCTCTGGTTCGCCTTACCGCCACTTCTTTGTCACTCAAATTTTTCATCCCTCCTTCCTTCCACCATTCTTTCTTGCCTCAAGAACTTGGTTCATTTCCATGCCACACTTCTCTTGCCTACGTTCCTCTCCCTCCCTCCCTCCCTCCCTCCCTTCCTCTCTCTCTCTCTCTCTCTCTCTCTCTCTCTCTCTCTCTCTCTCTCTCTCCAGTTATTCATTTACTTATTTTTTCTCTAATGGTAAGCTTATCTCGACACACACTTATTCATCTCAGTGCTTAGCTTCTTTCTTTCTTTATCTATTTTTTACTCGTTTATTTCAAATCGTTCCCTCTTCTCTCACCGCCATTATTCATCTCATTTTGCCTTCCTTCATTCTTTCATTCTATCTTAGTTCTATTCTTATTTATCCCTTCCCTTAATGCCGAGTATGTTATTCTTTAATCTACTGTTTTCGCTTTGTTCTGAATACTGTTGTTTCTCAGTTCTTCGCCTCTTACCAGTCCGTCTTCTCCCCCTTCCCCTTTCCTGCATTGTGGTTTTAATCCGTTTAGCTTTTAGTTCAACTTCTTGTTTTTTCTCCTATCTACCTTTCCCATCTACCCCACTACTTTCTTATTCGTTAGTAACTTTCATTTCTTTTTTCCTTCCATCTTCCAGTATCCACAGATGAAATTTTCCTCATTTTCCTGCCCTTCTTTCATTCTTCCTTTCTTCACATTCATACGCTGCTACTATTTTTTGTCTTTCTTTCGCTTTGCTTAGTCATAATTGGTATTTTCTTTCTTTTCCTCCCTCTTCTTTTCTTCTTAAGTTATATTTCGTCACAGCTCTTTTCTTTCCATATTCCTAATACCCTGTCATATTTTTGTCATCCATTTTTGCTTTCCTTGCTCCTTTCTTCCCTTTTAGTCATATATTCCCGCCCCTCTTTTTTATGCCTTTCTTCGTCCTTTGTAAATTTCTTAGGCGTATCTCCCCACCTTCTTTCTTGCCGTCCTTCTTCCCCTCTTCCTTTTCCCTGAGCCACTACGCATTATCCTCTCCATTTTTCTCTCCCACCCTCCTTCCCTCTCCCTGCCTTACTTCCTTTCTCATTTCCTCTTGCTTACTCTTCCTCATCAGTCTCTGGTTTTCCTTCCTTGTACATCCTTCTCGTTTTGTTTTGTTTTGTTTTGTTTTTTTGCCCATTCTTTCGTGCCTCCTCCACCTTTCGTCATTTTTTTTACCTTCCTTACTTACCTTCCTCCCTCCCTGCTTCCTTCTTTCTGGCATCAGCCTCGTCACGTAATCTTCCATCCATTTTGTCTCTCCCTCCCCCCTCCTTTCAATAACCTACTTTCTCCTTGCCTACTGCCAGTCATACTTCCTTATCAGTTTTGGGATAAACATTCTAACTTTGCCCTCTTCTTAATAAATTTTCCTCCTTTTTCCTATTTTCCTCTTTCTTCTTTCCTTAATGTCTTCTGACGCACATTCTTACTTTTTTTTTTTTGACACTCCGTCCCCTAGCCCAGACTGCTCCCTCTTTCCCCCGTGGTCACCGCCCTCAAAACATTCATTTTTCACATTCTACCATTCTGTCTTGCATCGCTTCTTCATTAATTCCTTCTTTTCATCTTAGTATGAACATGAATTCTCTCTCTCCTTCCTTTTCTTCCCCCATTATCTCTCTCTCTCTCTCTCTCTCTCTCTCTCCGCGCCCCACTTTCTGACTTTTGCGTCCTACTTTCCAACTTTTTCCCCCCTCCTGACTGCCCGTACTTCCTCGTCACAGATTTTACTATCCTGTCTTGCTTACCTTCCCTCTTTAAAATTCCTTCATTGTCTTTCCCTCATCTCTCATAATGCTGCTCCTTCCCGTCCTCTCTTCTCTCCTTCACTTCCTTCCAGTGTCTTACTTCCTTCTTTTTATCCCTCTCCACCGGCTGCTCTTCCTTATCAGTTATTTCGCCATTCTTTCTCGCTTTCCTTCCTTCTTAATCATATTTCTGTCGCTTTTTCCTGCCTTCCTTTATTTTTTTCCTTTTCTTCCCCTTTAGGCCTGACAAAGTTTCTCTTTCCACATTTTCTCTCCCTTCCCTCCCCTTCTCTCTCCTCTGCCCCTCCAAATCTCCCAAGAGATACATAGCTTCTTAGTCATATATTTACTCTTTTTAAGCTACCAGCCGACCTACTTATTACCTTCCTACCTGCCTACCTACCTACCTGACTACCTACCTACTTACCTACCTACATGCCTACTTTTCTTGCTCCTTCCCTCCATTTTTTCGTCTCTTTCCTCCCGCACTCTTTCCTCCTTTTCAGTCTCACTTTTACCTTCCATTCTTTCCTCCTCAGCCTCGCCGCAGATTTTTCTCCTCTCCATTTTCCATCTCCTTCACCCCCCCCCCTCTCTCTCTCTTCGTAGACTACACTGCCTCCCAATCCCTCATGAGACGCATAACTCCTTAAATATACCTGCTGTCATTCTCTTCTGCTTTCCTTCATCTTTATTCATATTTCAGTCTTTTCTTCCTTGCATACCTTCTTCTTTCTTTCCTAAGTCAGTTCACTCCTTCCTCCTTCCTTTCTCAAGTCTCAATACTGAATCTCTTACTCTTTATTTTTTCTGTCTCTCTCCCTCTTTTCTATCTTTATCCCTCTGACTCCATCACCCGAACTCAGCTTTAACCTTTATCTAACATTTCTTTCTACCTTCCTTCCCTCCTTCCTAACTTTCTTCTTCCTTTCTTCCTTCTTGCCTCAGCCACGCCGCCGACTCCCCTCCCCTTCATTTTCTTTCATTTTCTCGCTCTCTTCCTTCTTGCTCTCTTCACTTCTCCAACTCCGTCTTTACTTATTTTACCATTTCTCTTACCTTTCTACCTTCCTTCTTTCCTTCCTTCCCACTTCCTCAGCCTTCCCAAAATTCCTTCCCCTCCATTTTTTCTCTGCCTCACCTCCCTCCCTCCTCCTCCAATGTCCCCCGAGATACATAACTTAGGCAGCTGCACTTCCCACCAGCCCCTCACGCTGAAAAACCAACGCTTGTCTGAAGGAGAGGTCATTTTCACCCCCGCCTCTGTTTTATTTTCTACGGATTTCTTCGCCTATGGGAGGATGGTTTACTTTGCGGCATCCGTTTTTAATGCATATTTTAGGATCGCGTTTAATGTTTATATTAGCAGTATTTTCAAGACAATTTTAGTTGGAAAATTTTATCTATATTTATCACATTTTCTTTTCACAGATATCTTTGCACATAAGAGATGGCGGTAGATATTTCAACAAACTTTTCTTTACGTATTACTTCTTTGGAACATACTTTTTTCCGTATTTCCTCTCATATTAAAGTGATGGCGCTGTGAATTTTATCCCACATTTTTAATCCACATATTCGCATTCGGTATGAAAACGATGACAATGTATTATAGCATTCCTTCCCCCCCCCTTTTTTTTTTGCATATAAATGTAATGACGCTGTGTACTTTACCTCAAAATGTTAAGTGATGACTCCAATATTTTATTATCTTCCTGAAATCATTTCTTTGAATGTATGAGTGACGGCGCATTATGCTTTTGTTTAACATATTTACTTGTTTCTTACAGTCATAGGGACAGCTTTAGCGGGATAGGCTATAGAGGTATGATGATAATGATGATCATGATGATGAGCCTTCGAATAATAGTGACAACAGGATGAAAACATTCTATGACAGTAACTGTCAAAATGAGATAATGTGTCCTTAAGTCCAAGAGAAAAGTCATCTGAACGATTTATTTTTACATTGTAGTTTTTCATAAAAGTGAAACTAGGACAAAATTTTTATGATGATAATGATGATGAAAACATGTCTGGTAAAATGGCATCTTAGTAGCTGTGCTCATAAGAAAAGAGGTGGCGAACATATATTTTCTGTTTATTTCGCTTTACAATAATGACAAGTTTGGTAAAATTTCGATGATGAGGATGATGATGGTGATGATGATGATGATGATGATTAAACAGCAAAATGAAACACTATTATCTGTGGTAACACTGGTAAAAAAATGAGCTAATGTTCGAGAATATGATGACGAGAATGTACCGGGAACAAGTTAGTATAATATGCTAACGAGGGTGACAAAAAAAAAAAAAAAAAAAAAAAAGGAAAGGGAAGCAGTTAAATTTTGTTGGGAAAGGAGAACACTTGCATGAAATATTAACTTTCTCTACAATGACGCATTTCCATTTTTTTTTTTTTTTTTTTTTTGGCTGCGAAATTAATGATAAGTAACATATGAAGGGACATAATTATCTAACTCGCCTCTCTTCAAGCGGTAAGAGCAAAATAGGACGTACTACATCGGAGCTATGGGTTGAATTAAGAGCAGGGGACACACACACACACACACACACACACACAAACGTAATTCTTTAGAGTACTGCAATGGTGAAACACAAAATGGTTAACACTTTCATTCCCTCAGTACACATCGGGGACGTCTTATATTTTTTTTATTCCGATACCTCCACAGGATTTCACTTAGCTCTGAGGTGAGCTTTCGTTGTAAAGGGGGTTAGCAAGTCCTTGTTTCTTATATTAGAAGAAGAACCAAAGGCTGAAATTCTACCACACCTTCATTACTACGCTCAGTACGATATATTTACTTTTTATTCACCCTACCATAGGAGAAAGTTGTTGACCTCTCGTAGTGAAGGGGTTAAGTCTGATAGGAGAGAGAGAGAGAGAGAGAGAGAACTTTTGAGAATGTGAAATACACCACCAAAAAATCATAAATATACGATACAACATGACACATTTAAATCCAAGCAATTACCTATTACGATTAAATGAATTGAACTCCTACATCCGGATAATATGATAATTTGTTCCACGGCCGCGAGTCAACACTTTCACGTCCGCGTGTAAGCCATGATATTACATTATTAATCAAATGCAAATAAGAGGGGGAAAGGGGGGAGGGGGGAATGCGGGGAGGGAGGAAAAGAGGGGGGATGGGTAGGGGTAGAGAAGACGGGGCGGCCCGGAGCAAACCTGGATTAGAATTCCCTCTAACTTGGGCAAAGGTTAAAGTTGTGCATACTGGCGAAAAAGTGCGATGGAAAGCGACTATCCTGTCTTTAGTTTAGCACAGAGGATCATGCATTTTGAAGTGGGCTGGAGATAGAAAACCTTTGTGCTGTGTTTAGAAGTGTTCAGGCAATCATGCATTTTCGAGCACGATAGAGATGTGTGGTGCCGAATACCCATAATAGAAAAAAAAATAATGCTTCACATGTCATTCAGTCAATTACATGCTCAAGTTTTATTATCGATATGTATTCCTTACGTTTTGGTCTTGACGTACAGTACATTTAAAAAGGGCGCTGGATACACTAGGATCTGCTCTCACAGTCACTTGTATACACATCTCTTTCCCTACTTAGGTAGCCCATCCCGATATGAATTTGATGAACACGACGAACGGTGAATTATGGCTATCCCCATCCCTCATTCGGTTGAAACGTCCACTTCAGCATTAGATCACTTTATATATCAGTATGTACCGGATTTTAGTTGGTTAAAACTGTATAATACGGATATCGTACACTGTAAGATTAACAGGTATATGTAACTAAAATTTCACTTAACTTAAGGTAGGGCCTTGTGAATTAACCAAGATTAATGATAGATAAACTCGTAGGTACTGCCCACCCAAATGTTAAGACCAACTTTTGCTGAAACTAGACCTAAGCGGTACTTCTCCATGCTTCTGGGTGATTCCAGTTACTCTCAGAAATTATATATATATATATATATATATATATATATATATATATATATATATAAAACTGATGCCATATCAGTTTATATATATCTGAATGACACAGCACAATATAATGGAAGGTTACTGAAACACGATCAGTTTCTCTCTCAGTTCTTCTTCCTGCCTTAAAAAATAGCACAGTGAGTCTCAAAGCAGTAGGTTTTCATATTACATTATTTTTTAAAACATTCTCCTATGGGTTTAAATAACAAAGTCAGTAAAACAGCTTATAAAAGTACCACTGCTACTGATAAAACAAAATTGCCATCTCATTGCAATTATATATACACTATATTATATATATATATATATATATATATATATATATATATATATATTTGACCCATTCGATCCCAGAGTTGCTGGCGAGGCACTGTACTGGGAGGGTACTAAGCGGACCGCCCTCCGCTTATCGGCTCATAGTCGCGAAGCTCATAGGTCCCTACCCGGGGGTTCCCTACTTTAATAAGATTTGAAAATTCCCAGTTCTGTCCAATACTGGGGACTCTGGGCTCCAATGGGTTAAAGAAACTGATAGATTTGCCAGTCATTATATACTTTTTCATTTAACCACTTCACTGCGATGATGTCTGATTTTGTTTCTGCAACCTTCAGAAGTAGCCTTCACTAACCGATGCAATAAGCGCTAGTTCATAAGCTGCGAAAATCGCCTGGAGGTAGCGAGAAAACAAGAAAATGAAAGTCTCTGGATTCAAGAGGCTAACGCGCTCAAGGTCAGGTGTGTTTACATCATGACGTCACATCATGGCTGCCGTGGTATTGGCTAATGGGTACTTCTGTCAATATTACAGAGTGGTCTTTGTCCGGACACTAATGGGAATTTCAGGGTAATATATAGTCCTGTGTGTGTGTGTGTGTGTGTGTGTGTGTGTGTGTGTGTGAGACTTATTATGCTGTCATACTGCATAGAGCTTGGTCACGCATTGCAAGTTTGGACATGGTAGGCTATACCATTACGAAGCTAAATTTACCAGTTAACAGTACGAACCAAGAGGAAGAGGCTAAGAGGGCAAAAACAGAGAGAGAGAGAGAGAGAGAGAGAGAGGCAGTGGGTGAAGAAGGGAAAAAGAGAAAACGCACAAACAAGAAAAACAGAAATAGGAAGAAAATGGAAGACGATGACAATGCACACAGAAGAAGAGACGGAACAAAGAGGAAAATGTGGAAGAAGACAAAGGAGAGAGAACAAAAGAAGAATAGGGTGCAGAAAATGAAAGGAGGAAGAGGAAGAAAGTAGGCCGAGCTGAGAGGAAGCCAGGCAAACTCTCAAACCCTCACTGTATTTGTCACTGTTTGTTGTTGTGGAGGAGGAGGAGGAGGAGGAGGAGGAGGAGCAAGTGGTGGTGGAGAATGTCGTGGAAATGGAATTGAAGGAAGAGGAGGTGCAGATTTTAATGTAGTGGTCATGTTTCAGGTCACTGTCTCGTTCACCTATAAACCTGTACAGAATCACCTACGAACCTGCATACATTCAGCTACAAATCTACATATTTTCACCTACAAACCTACATATTTTCACCTACATACATTCACCTACAAACCTACATACATTCACACAGAAACCTACATACATTCACGTAGAAACCTGCATACATTCACCTAGAAACCTACATACCTTCACCTACAAGCCTGTATATTTTCACCCACAAACCTACATATTTCATTTACATGCCTATATTTTTCACATTTCTATAATAAAAACTGTTCCTGTAATAAATAGTGTATAGAGGTAAACTTTTTTTTTTTTTTTTCAGCTAAACACCGTCTGTCAACTTTGGCTCTTGTTACAAAACACACACACACACACACACACACACACACACACACACGTTACGTATATGTAGTCACCATGTTTAGGGTATCTAAAAATTTATCCACCTAATATTACACATTTACGCCTCCGTCTGTACCTCAAATTTATACATTCCCTATTTACATGCATTAAAAAGAAAAGAAAATCACTTGTTCGCCCAAAAGTATGTTCACTTGGCTCACTTCCTTGTTCATATAAGCACTCACTCGTTCATCTGAAAATCCGTTCATCATCAGTTTCTCTGCAAAAGAAGAAATGTTCACTTGGCATACTTCCTAGTTCATTCACCTCCATGCTCATCTAGAAATGTTTCGTCACCATCATCATCATCATCATTACAACCACCACCATCATCATCATCACATTTCCACATAAAAATTGAGGTGAGGTAAGACCCACGCACAGGGAAAATAAGAAGTTCGGAAATGGCAGATCAACAAAATGTCCACTAAAATAGGCCATACAATCAGTTACACTCGTCACTGCATCTACAGCATAAAAACGTTCACTGACATCCCTTCGTAACTGTACAAATCGCATCAGTGTTGACCTACAGACCTACAAGTGCTCACCTACGGAAATATACATATATATATGGGTACATTACATTCTAGTTCACATATATATTGGTGCCCCGCCCTGACATGTTACAAATACTAATACACTCTCTCTCTCTCTCTCTCTCTCTCTCTCTCTCTCTCAAACTTCAAAAACTTCTGCGATGATCTGACTGCTTCAAAACATGGTGATCCTTATTCAACCACCAACAAAAACATACCAATTAGTGTGAAACAGAGGGTAACCACCAAAGCACAAAGAGAAATTAAGAACTGATTTATTCCACTAGTCACAGTCTTGATATCTGAACTCCCCCCCCCCTCCCTACTGAAAATATACGCATCACTTACGCCATTAAAAACTACGGAACTTCAAAAATGACATTCATAATACTCCTTCATGTCGTGGCACCGATATAAGTGGGCGACTGAACTGCCTGGTTATACAAACGACCGTCCCTCAACTCCCTCCCTGTTCCTCCAAAAGATAATGATGAACTGCATGAGAAGGGTAAACTACAGCCTTCTGTTTTTACTACAATAAAGCCTAAAGTATGCACAGTATGATATCTGACCTCCTGTATCCTAAGGGATAAAATATAGCATTAATCAGTTCACTACGACGGAGTATTTTTAATCTACTCTAACGACCACCAGACGAGTATATTTCAGCTAAGAAAGGAGATTTAATGGCGAAGGAGTTAAAGTATATTTCTAACGCCTGAAAAAAAAAAAAAAAAGTTAAGATCTGAAAGGATTAAAAGACAGACTACTTCAAATGCCACCTTTGTCATCGATAAATAAATATGTGTAAGATTACTGAGCCTACTTTTTAAATATATGCATGTAACTTGTGTGGTTTAATAACCAGGAACAAGTTTCGAAAATCATCTCCATCTCACACGCCATTTCTCTACCACCCATCAACGAGTATAACATTCCTAGGCTCACTGCACCATGCACGGAGAGTTTTCACTGACTTTGAAAGCAGAGATAGACTACAGAGTTACAGAGCATTATCCACTTCTGTATCCTATACTTTATGCTGTATACTCTCCCCTGTAAGGATCTACAATTCATAAATACCACAACGATCCCACAAAGAATATAACTCCCCATAAAGAATTAACATCCCCTTTCAGGGCATAACAAATCTCACAGTTCAATTCAATCTTCATTAAGAATTCAGATTACAGCATTTTACATACTAAAACACATTAAAAAACATATAACATTTCATAAGCATGTCCACAAGTCTATAAACTACAGTACCTAAGAAAACATCTCTACATTGCTTCAACCCCTTACTCCAACAACTTCTCTTGCCTACAACCCCACCTTGAGAATAGCCATGATTTCCTCGGCTCCGGGATCGTGGCTGACAGGGTTGCCGTTCTCGTAATCCGGCATGTGCAACGCACTGGGGGAGTTGGCCATGATGTATGCTCGGTTGCTCATCTTGCCAACACCACAACCAACACAAAACTTTTTACTTAGATCAAACTCTTGTGACAAATTCTGTGGTTCTTTATTGTGGTGTTTGATGCTTCTATGATGTCACGTTTCACAACCACCAAAAAAAAACACTTTACTTAGATCAAACTCTGTGACTAATTCTGTGATTCCTCGGTGCGATGCTAAATGCTTCTATGATGTTACTTTTCACATAATCCCGACTGTCATTTCTTAGCAAAGCAGTTGTGAATCGTTACAGTAGAGTTTGCTCTGGCTATAATGTTGCTTTTCACACAACTGGAGCACGTGATTCCTTCGTCTATTTAATGTTGACAGTAATTTTTATCTTCATGCACACTCAGTTTTCAGCTTATCAGATTTAGCGTTTACGGAAGATAAAATTATACCACACTTTGCACTGCTATCGAATAACCTCTCTGAAACTATAAGGCAGGATACAAAAGTGACACTTCCCTGAAAGTTAATAATATTGAAACTTGGTCAGTGTTTCACTGACTAGAATTGGCAGACACTAAAATAATATCACTGTGTACCTTAAAAAAAGGTGTGCTATTTTTTAATGCACAATTTTGCTTGCCTTTGCTTTGTTCTCCACTATTTTCCAGGATATCAGACATGGAGATCCATAGGAACCTTGCCTTCACCAATCGCTTACGAATGGACTGCACTGTACAATGCGTCATTATCATCATAAAAGGTTCCATTCCATGACACATTCGTGGTTCACACAGAAGCACTACAAGTACCGCGTACTATAACTCATGTCTGAACGTCACATGTCACTGGAGGAAGAAACCGTCTGTGGGAGTCGTCAGTACATGTCAGTAAGTAGTGTCAATCGATTTTAAAACTATCAGATGTCAGTAGCATTGTCGGCACAGTCCGTAAAAAGCCTGTGAAAATATCAGAGAAATTATTCAAATCGTCCTATTCACTGCATATTCAGTACTCTCTTAATATCAATGTGATTATTAAAGTATAGTCACTACCACAGTAAGTAGCTTTCCTCGGTAGATACCTCCAAAAGTTAGTTAACAATCATCACCATGTCAGCAGCTGAGACACTAACACTGCAAATATACACAGTATATATTTTTTTGTCAGGTGATACCGTCATTAAGTACTTTCACTACTGCATCTTCGAGAATAGTAATGCACTGTCATCAGTGTTAAGTGTATGCTTACTTACACTAAGGAAATGACCAGTAAATATGTCAACAACCTGTAAATATATTCAGAAATATATTATCATTACATAAGTTGAAATCTCAGATCCGTCATACATATTCAGTAATGTTAGTATGATAATTTAGTGTCAGTATATTCAGTATCGTCAGCAAATAGTACCTAGCTTGGACAGGTGTCAGATACGGTGTGAGTGAGAAGCACAAACCCGGGATTTTCAGTTAGTGCAGTATGAGTATGCTCAGTAATTTCAGCAAGTAGTCACAATAATATACCACTGTTAATGCCAGTATTCAGTAGCGTCCGTTAGTAGCTGGATTTGTAGACAGGTGTTGGGTGTGTGAGAGAGGCGCAGAGACTACACTGAGGGGTGTGTTGGTGGGAGGGTCAGAGAAGCACCCAACAAACATCATCCTCTTTGCTCACACACTCGCCTTCTTCGGTACGGCTGACGTGGGTGAGGGAGTGGGGGGGGCAAGGAGGGGGGGTAAGGAGGGCAAGAGGAGGAGGAGGTAAAGGCTGGAAGGGGAGAGGAGGAGTTGGAATAGTGTGAAAAAGGGGAGAGAAGGTTGAGTGGACCACAAGGAGGTACAGAAAGGTTAAAATAGAAAGAAGAGAATGAGAAATAGAGGGAGAAACGTGGGACAGGGAAGTTTAGGGAAGGACAGGAATAGAGGAGAAAGAGGAAGATGACTGGAGGGAATGATGGGAAACACAGAGTAGGGATGGGGTATGGGGAAAGGAAGTAAGATAATAAAAAAAAAAAAAAAGAGGATGAGTGAGTGGGAGGAAAGAACGGTAGGAATGAAAAAGGAAAAATTAGGGGAGAGAGAGAGAGAGAGAGAGAGAGAGTAATCTGACCTCCATGGCCCTGACCTCTGATACCATAGGAGTAATGAAGAACGCTTAGTTCCTTTTTTATCATTATTATTATATGATAGTATAAGCAGAAGCCTTTGTGTTCAGCCACGGTGCATCCCTTCTCTGTTCTCTCTCTGTTCTTTGCATGTGCTCTTTCAGCCTGCTCTTCGGTTCTCTCTGTCCTCTATCTCTGTTCTCTCAGTTCATCGGATCTCTTTCTATCCTTTCATTGTTTATGGGTTCTCAGTTCTCTATTCCCTGGCTGTTCAACTGTTCTCTCTGTTAATTCAGTTAGGTTCTCTCAGCCAGGTTAAGCTTGAGTGGCATCTCTCTTCTTGTTCTGGCGACTCGTAGACGTATCGCTATCTCCACGTACAGTATTACCAAAACATAAAATCCCTAAAAAAACAACCTGGCAGACTTAACCTACCCACGAGGCGAGGCGACTGAACTAGCTCTACTGAGGCTGATATTTACCTCTGTGTCAGTTATTTTCCCACATAATGAAAAGTCCGAGGAAGAATGGCGACGACATTCTTCCACAGGGAATTTTCCTCCATACGCTAAACACCCACGCGTAATCTCCTCGCGTTATCTCCTCTTACGGGAATACAGAAATCATCCCTCCAATGTAAACACTTGCTTTTAATGAATTTATGTGAGGTGAGAGGCGGAATCTAACTGATGTTTACACTGCTAAAATATCGACTGACTATTTAGCTTGAAGGTACTTATAATTTCTGTAAAAAATTTTATGATTCATGAAAAAAGTTATACCTTTTGTTGACACTGTGTACTGTTTGTCGATCCGTTTCTTTCATTTTTAATGGTTTGTTTTCTCCTCTTCTCCCTGTCGTTGTTTTTATATTTTCTTACATCAGTGTCTTTCTTTTGCGTTTACATTTTTTATTATCATAATTTCCTTTACTCAAATCTCATATGTTTCTAATCTTGCCTCAGGCCCTCTCATCCTCACATACTTCCTTTTCTACTCTCCAAATCTTCCTCTCTCTCTCTCTCTCTCTCTCTCTCTCTCTCTCTCTCTGTACTTGCCTGCCTATCTTCCTACCTATTCACCTGCCTACTTACCCACTTATCTGCCTCGCTGTCTGCCTACTACAAGCCTGCCTGCCTGCCAGCCTGATTACCTTTCTACCTACCTATTCGCCTGCCTACCACCCACCTACCTACCTACCTGACTGACTGACTACCATGAGCAAGGCAGAACGTGGGAAGCCTGACCCAGGAAGGATGCAGGAAGTTGTGGGTTGTCAGATTTAAGACTGGTCACGTGTTTCTCTCTCTCTCTCTCTCTCTCTTTCTCTCTCTCTCTCTCTCTCTCTCTCTCTCTCTCTCTCTCTCTCTCTCTTTCTTTCTTTCTTTCTCTCTCTCTCTCTCTCTCTCTCTCTCTCTGTATATATATATATATATATATATATATATATATATATATATATATAAAATTTCATATGCACAAAACGTATATACATTTCAGTTCACCAAGAAAAAAGTAAAAGTAACCAACAGTTCTCCTGAAGCCACCAAAATACCTTCCCCTTCACCCCACCTACCCACACCGGAGACTTAACCCTTCGCTGAACACGTCTGGTGTAAGTTTTGGACAAGGAGGATTTATCGAGGAAGCCTAAAAGGGCTGCTGGAAGAGAGTACTTCGAGACAGATTTCTGTATGCCTCAACGTGATCTGTCCGTCGATTTTAACATTCTAACCCCATCCTATACTCAGTAAAATTATTTTAATCTTTGTCACGAAATTCAAGGTACGTATCTATCAATCAGTCAATAAATAAATAAATAAATCTGTCTGTCTGTTTGTCTGTCTGTCTGTCAATCAATCAATCAATCAATCAATCAATCAATCAATTAATCAATCACTCTATCTGTGTGTGTGTGTGTGTGTGTGTGTGTGTGTGTGTGTGTGTGTGTGTGTGTTAAAGACACGTTTTACTTTGTCATCTCTGTATTAAAATACTTTGATCCATAATCTGGGATACCACTCTATCATGTTTTCAGTACTATCACAATGTATCAGTCTAACCTTCATTGGTACAGTAATTATTTCACTAAGTCCACGTGATATTACAATCACCAGTCTTAAAATTTTTACATTTGTCTTTGCAAAATTATTGTTATTCATGACTGTTTCATCTTACTTTATATATATATATATATATATATATATATATATATATATATATATATATATATATATATATGTAAAGACTAATATTCCAAGACCACATGAAAATTATGCAGCGATTAATAATTATGCCAAACTGCTGCCGACAACTTTTATTTATGCTACATTTCATTCATCTTAACGAGCCAGAGATTTTAGCAGAACAGGACAATACTGTGGTTCTACATCCTTTCCACAGCACTTCTTTCTGATTAGCACCATATTCCTGTGTTAATCTTTTGTTTTACCTCAGCATTAGAAGCAGAGAGACTGCAATTTTACGCCAAGTTAAAAGGAACAGAGTTTAGTTAGTGATAGCAGATAAAGGCAAGATATGGGAGGGCAAGAAAAAAATAAGACTTTCTCCATTTTCCATTAAGTACTCAAACAAACTCCATATCCCGGCGATGAGACTTAATGAAGAAAATTTTACCCATTTAAGTAAGTTGGAATTTTTCTTATCTACTTTTGTCACCTCTAGATTTTTTTTCATAGTGAATGTATTAATAAAAATCTGTTTCTGAGCACTCCTGTTTGAAAATGCCTTCCTTGGTTGAATAAAACTTTGAAGTATAATATCTTGTACAAACAGACGTCCTCGTAGTGAAGGAGTTATTGCCCGAGCTAAATAACTACATTTACAATAACATAATACCACTACGGGAATGGGTAACAGTAAATAAATAAATAGATATAATATTAAGCAAGAAAGACCTAAAAAAATCATCGTATAATGAGGTTTTATGCAAATAAACGAAAAAGTAAAGTAACATGTGTAAAGAAATACATATTCAATAAAATAAAATAACAAAATTATTTAGGTGAGAGGTTTAATGCAAAAAATAAGTAAATAATTAAATAAGAGGAAAAAAAAAATCGTAACAAAGGCTTAATGCAACACAAACCCCAAAATTACATCGCCTAAAGAGAAACTACGACCAAGAGAGAGAGAGAAAAAGGTTCAGGAGTAATTCTTTAGCCCGGCCGCTTCCCCGACCAAACTTCCCGCCGTGGAGAAGTTGCGGGCAGATATATTCTTTGGCCGTCCGCTGGTCCCGGGGCCGGTGTGCTCTTGGGCGTGCGTAAAGAAAGTTTGGGCAGGGCGAGAGAAAAGATCGGCTGAGTTAGGAAAGTGGGACTGGTGGGGATGGGGGAGGGAGGAGGGAAGGAAGGGTTTAGAGATGGGGAAGGGAGAAGGTCTGGGGGTGGGAGAGGAAGGGAGGGGGCTTGGGTATGGGGGAGGGAAGGGCTTAGGGATGGTGAGGGAGGGGCTTGGGGATGACGGAGGGAGAGGGTTTGGGGATGGGGGAGGGAGGGGCTTGGGGATGGTGGAGGAAGGGGACTTAGGGATAGGGGAGGGAGAGGGCTTGGGGATGAGGGAGGGAGGAGGCTTGAGGATGGAGGAAGAAGAGGGCTTGGGAATGAGGGAGGGAGGGGGCCTGGGGATGGGGAGGGAAGGGGCTTGGGGATGGGGGAGGGAGGGCCTTGGGGATGGGGGAGAGAGGAGGTTTAGAGATATGGGAGGAGAAGATTTCGGGGTGGGGAAGGGAGGGAGGACGTTTGGGGGATGGGAGAGGGAGCGGGGATTGGTAATGGAGGCAGTGGATCTTGGACTGCGGCCCCCGATAATGTAGGTTTAAGTTCCGGTACGCTTGGGGTGATTTCAGAACTCAGGAAGATTTACTGGTTTAATTAAATTCACTTGGTTCATAAGTAATTAAACAGCTAGTGTATAAGTATTTAAGTAGGCGGTATACACGTAACTGGTATATAAATGTTAAAGTAGGTGATACATAACAACTGGTATTTTAGGTATTCAGGTAGATGGTATGTTAGTAACTGGCATATAAGTAGTCCAATAGGTGGCATGTAGGTAGGTGTGTACAAGCATCCAAGTAGTGGTATGTAGTATGTTAGTACCTGGTATACAAGTACGAAAGTGGCTACTACACAAGCAGATGGCACTGTATATAAGTATTTAAGTAGCTGGCATCTAAGAAGGGTTAAGAAAGGCATGGAAGCAAGCAGTGAGTCAGGTTTTGAATTAAGGAAGAAGCCTAAGTAGCCAGGAGGGCGAATGGCGGTACAAATTATCCCATTCGGTAGGATAGCATTTTCCGAGTAAATCAGACCACAATTAGACGATTTTTTTCATCTTCAAAGGGAGTCTCAAGACGTGAAGTGATCAATGAAAGCTACATCTAACCCTTCCAGTTCGAAACATCTCTCCAAAGCTGAATTAAATCGTCTGGAGAAAGCAGGAATAAAGTGATTTACAGGTAACCGAATTGAAGGGGTTAATCAAGCCGGAAAAAAGTGAAAAATCAGCTAATGGTCCACAACAAACAGCGAGTGATGAAGCGATCGGGGTAGACCGTGGAGTATTCAACAAGGTCTGATTGTGATATACCGGCAATATATATATTTTTTTTTTCGTCGGAAGTTAAGACATGTAATGAATTACTATATATCTGATAGAAGCGAGGAAAACTGTACACTGGATAATCATAAATTATTCATATTTATTCACTACCTTACGCCTTCAATCTGATGATTTTTTCATTATATTCAGGCTAACTAGGAACGGTTTTATTTATCTTAGCTGAACGGATTAATGAAGGCAATATCTAGACCCCTCCAGGTCGAAAAGTTTCTATGTGGAAACGTCTGAAGAAAACACGAATTACATGAAAAAGACGACATCGAACTGAAGGTGCTTGTAGTTGTTGCTAGTGCAATACAAGACTCATCTGAACGTAAACTCAGTGGAATACAGGCTGAAGCTGCCCTTCTACAGTTCATCATCCATCCTACTTTCAGAAAGGAAACGAGTTGAGGGACATTTTAAAAGACCAAAAACAATACCCCGGTTATGTCTGCCACAACGTGAAGGCGTCCCTCTCCAACATCCTTCTGAAGGTGTTAATTTCTATACGGGGTGGTTCGTAAATAGGACTCCACTAGAAACGCCTGATGGTGTCTTTTGTGTCGTTGGGATAGCTCAGTCTGCTGGTATGGGTGTGGGCGTGGCAGGGGGAGCACGAAAGGAATAAATGGTGTCTTATGTGTTGTGACACGGCTCAGGTTGTTGGTGTGTGTGTGTGTGGGTTTGGTAGTGAGATTAGAAGAAGAAATGATGCAAAGTAGACATTGCAAACGCTAACTGAACTGTACCCACAACATAAAAGAAATCAACCAGTGGGGTGGAAGAGGAGCGTTATATATAGACAACCAGTATCTAGTATGACGAGGAGCAGGAGTACGTATTTCCCAAGCCAGCGTGAATCAATGAGGACAAGCGGTTCAGTGCGTCAAATCCCCCTGATGCTGCCATGCTCCAGTTCAGACACGCTGCACGGGCTTCAAGGGGATTCTCGCCCCCTATCCCCCCCCTCCCTTCCTTCCTTCCCCCACCATCACACACATGCCACCTCGCCCAGTTCTCACACGCACGCACACCTCCCCCCCCCCCAAACACACGCGCGCAAACACAGTATATCGTAAGGAAATGTGATATAAATTAGAATACAAATTAACGAGAGTATATATTTAAATGTAGCATCAGGTGTTTCGAAATATAAAATCAGGAAAGGCAGCTGTATCTATGTGGGGAATTGTAACTCTCCTCCACCCAGGGCT
Organism: Coenobita brevimanus; assembly: GCF_032717465.1. NCBI lineage: Eukaryota > Metazoa > Arthropoda > Malacostraca > Decapoda > Coenobitidae > Coenobita > Coenobita brevimanus. Next base: position 34,286,698 of record NC_137004.1, read on the forward strand.
ATGATAAAAAAAAAAAAATCAATTCCATTTAGTAACTACCGGTACCATTATATTTCTAGATGAACAAGAGCCATGGATAGATTTTGTATTCTCCTATCCCAGTTCTTCCTAGAATATAATACAGGCAAACTGAAAACAAACAAATAAATAAATAAAGTAACATTTGCAGGAAGGAGATCCAAAGTTTGAGAATACTCGTACCAAGACCATTCCCGAAGACACGAACCACCTCAGATAAACAATACTGACAGACCATACCAGCAACGGACCCAGGGCTTTAGTGCCAAACGAGGCCATTCATACAGCACTGAATGACGCGCCTGCAAGGAACCCTGTGAACAAAGAACACTGGGAACCATTACAATGTTTAGTACTGGGAAAGTATATTGATAAAACTGGCTATGTTGGAAGAGTTCACTATGAACCCCTTCATTACGAGAACATCTTCTTATTATGGATGTCAAATGTAGTGATCGATCACTGTATGCATTTTTGTATTTATGTTAATAACTCATGAATATATGATTCGACTTTCATCAAAACTGACACATACGGTATATTGTGTATGTGTCTGGAAAAAAGCTATTCACTTTGGTGGAAAGGTCAAACATCAGGGAGCGACGTTATCTCATGGCTGCTACATCCGTTTTGGATCAAACTTGGCAAATTCACAGTACCGGTATGTGGGATGAGATAAAATGACATAATTTTTATGCAAATGCGTCAAAGGTTAAAATCCTGAGTCAAGGTCAAAAAGTCAAAACTTGGGTGTAGGGTATTTTTACTCTCTGAGACCTTCTCATCTAGCTTATTTCAGCTGCTGTTAGGATATTTTACACTTCTTGCAAAAGCTTCTCATTGTGAAGGGTCAATGAAGGTCTTATCTAACCTCCTCAGTTTGAAGAGTCTCTCCTAAACAGACTAATATTGTATGGTTCAACATGGACATAACACAAAAGACAGTGGTAAAAAAATAAATAAATAAAAACAGTTGGAAGTGGGTTTATTATTTAATGAAGTGAGTGATGTTATGGTTGCTTGATATGCACTTTGTTGTTCTTTCGTCGTGGTAGTGTAATAATTTATAGCAATGTGAGAGTGGCAATGGGTGGTAGTTACTGTTTAAGTTGTCGTTGTGGTGGGTGAATGTTGTAATGACGAGGGTGGTAGTTATGCTTGTGGGTGATAGTTGTGGTAGTAAGTGGGAATTATAGTAGAAGGTTACGGCTGTGGTCACGGGTGGTACCTGTGATGGCGATTAATGGCAGCTGTGGAGGTGGTGAATGCTACGATTATGAAGGTGAGTGCTATTTGTGTAAGTGGTGGACGTTATGGAAGAGATAATAACGTGCGTGAGGTGCTAGGCTGGTAGTGGTGACAGCGAGAAAGGGATTAGTGTGTGTGTGTGTGTGTGTGTGTGTGTGTGTGTGTGTGTGTGTGTGTGTGTGTGTGTGTGTGTGTGTGTGTGTGTGTGTGTGTGTGTGTGTGTGTGTGTGTGTGTGTGTGTGTGTGTGTGTGTGTGTGTGTGTGTGTGTGTGTGTGTGTGTGTGTGTGTGTGTGTGTGTGTGTGTGTGTGTGTGTGTAGAGGACTCAGTCACGTGCGTAGCGAAGAGAGCTGTGAGAGGTAGGGGTAGAGGGCGTTATGAAAGAAGATGAGTAGGGATATAGAGGGGGAGGAGGAGGGGGAGAAGGGAGGAGGAAAAGGAAGGGTATAAAGGAGAGGAGGAGAAAGAGGAGATGGAGCAGGTGCGTCTTAATCCAAGGGTTCTCACTCTCTATCCGCGACCCACTTTGCAGGGTGTCCGTTTGTCCACAACCCATTACGGCTTTATGGTACATTTCAACCGTGTCCACTCCATGTCCTTTTCATTTACCGACATAATCAATGCTAGTTATAAAACCGTATAAAAAAATGAACATGCTTAAATGTTGATAAATATAAATAACAGTGCGGTAAATGGGGACGCCCATCATCTACGTTTTCAATGTAACGTTCGCTTCACGTGACTACACTGAGTAACAAACCCAATGGCTCCCTGCACCCATGGAAGCCATTTACTACGTTGAGTGGTAACCATATGACCCACTAATAGATACCAAGTGGTCTGTTTGGTTGTTGTCCTCCAACCGTATGTAATCAATAAGGATTTAGGTCTACGGTAAAGCTGTGGTTTATTGCTCACCTAATGCAGCTCATGCACAAAGCAAATGGTTACTCTCGTCCTGAATGTATGGAGTGAACAGCCTAGCCGTGAATCTAGGCTCTTCATGATGCAGTACAGGTCTGAATGATGGCTGGATGAATATAATAGGCTGGATTTATCCAAAAAATGAAACAAAAAACAAGGCTAAAGCGCTAGCTTGGTTGAACCCAAAAGACGGTAAATGTGAATTTACAGACAAGTAAAATATTCATTAATAATATTGTAAGCGTGGATTTAAACAAATACAGATATACAGCATACATGAATCAGTAAGTAATTCTTTGTCTGAATGCCCTTAAATGTAAATCAATCTTGAACTATTTGCAATGTAAAATTATATGGCTGAATCCATCACTGCACAAAGATGGGTGAGCACACACACACACACACACACACACACACACACACACACACACACACACACACACACACACACACACACACACACACACACACACACACACACACACAGCACCGGGTATTCAGAACTGTATTAAATGACCTACGTAGGCAGAAGTCTTCTGACCTTTGGACACGGAAGGGTAGAGTGTCCCCTCTCTCTCTCTCTCTCTCTCTCTCTCTCTCTCTCTCTCTCTCTCTCTCTCTCGCTCTCTCTCTCTCTCTCTCTCTCGCACTGACCTCGAAAACCGGCTTAAAGCTTAAGTCCAGGAAAGAGACACAACAGAGAGATAAAAAAGGAAGAGGAGGAGGAGGTGGAGGTCATGTCATGTCGTGAGGGGAAGGAGTGGTTTGAGACAGTGGCATGAGATGAGGGATTTAGGTGCAGAAGGGGAAGCGGGGCATGGAGAAGAGAAGTGTAAGAAGGGGGAGAGAAGTGTGAAAAAAAGGGGAGAAGTGTGAAGAAGGGAAGAGAAGAGATAAACATTGGGAAGAGAGGTATGCAGAAGCAGAGGCGTGTGAAGAAGTGTATGAGGAGAGGGAAGAGGACTGTGAAGAAGCTCTGAAGATGAAGAAGAAGAGTGTGGGGATGGAGAAGAGCGGTGTGGAGAGGAGGAGACAGGTGTGTATGAAGAAGAATGAGGGTCTAGGTGTGAGAGTGAATGTGCTGAGAGGTATATGTTGTGGTTATGAAAGTGAAAGTGAGTAAAGGAGAGGTGTGTTGCAGGTGTGAAGGAGAAAGTACGTGTTGTGAGCATAAAGCAGATGAAAAATATGTGTTCTGGATGTGAAAATGGGTGGTGTGTAATGTGAAGGTGTGTTGTGCGTGTCGAGGAGAAAGTATGTTGTGGGTGTCGAAGAGAAAATGCGCGTTGCATGTGTCGAGGAGAAAGAGTGTGCTGTGGATGTGAAGAAGTGTGTGTAAATGAAAGGCTGTATTAACAGGCTGTGGAAAAAGACGGAAAATGTGAAGTGTTGGAGAAGGCTTTGACGCCAGGGAATGGTTACAGAAAGGGAAGGAGAGAATGTGGGTTGAAGTGAAAAGTTTGGAAGAGAGAGAAGAGTTAATAGGGATAACTTGCAAGAAAATGGTGAGGGCTGTCACTGGGAAAAAGATATATGAAAGAAGGGTAAAGGATGAGGGAAATATGAGACTGCGAGAAGATGAGTAGGATTTTATTAAAAAGATAAACATTAGCACTGCTAGTCCCTGGATGTCTCTTCATTTTACTCTTACAACTGACGACTGATTTTCCGCATGGATTTTAAGCATCGTAGAAGATATTTATTCCTTAAAGGCTTCTGACACTTTTAACACAAGAGGCCTTCCAAATCTAAGAAAATAGTCTTGAAGAAATCAGACTAAAATAATAAAACACGTCATTATTCTGAAGAGGAAAAGAAATGAAAGACTGTTGTAAAGAAAAGAAATTGTGAGGTAGAGACACTAATGACGGGATGAAAAAGAAATGTGTGAAGGTGGTGGAAGGCCGTGAGGTGGGGTGGTTACGGGTGGGAGGGGTGGAAGTGCTGTGGAGGGGAGATAGGAGGGGAAGGTGCTTGCTGTGAAATGAAGGGAAAAATGCAAGGACCAAGGGAGAAGTGTGGGGGAAAGGATGACAGGCGAAGCGAAACATTGAGAGTTGAGATGAGAAATTGAGAGATGATGTAAGGAATTAGGAGATGAAGTGAGGAACTGAGACCTGAAGTGAAGAAGTGAGAGCTGCAGTGAAGAAAAGAAAGCTGATATCAGGAACTGAGAGCTAAAATGAGGAAATGAATGGTGAAAATGAGAAACTGAGAGCTGGAGAGATGCACAGAACTGAAGCGAAGAAATGACAGTCGATGTGAGGAACTGAAAACTGAGAGCATAAATGAAAACAGAAAGTTGATGTGGGAAATTAAAAGGAAAAATGAAAGGAGAAATTAAGAGCTGAAGTGGGAAATGAAAACTGAAGGGGAGCTGACACGTGAAACAAGGAAATCAGAGCCGAAGCAAGGAAGCGTAAGCTGAAGTGAAAAAGGGGATGATGGAAACAGAGAAAAAAAGAATAAGAATTATGTTACAGAATAGTCTCATGTTGAGAAAGGTAAAGACTTGCTGGAAAGGTGCAAGGTTTTGAGTTGACAGGAGGTGTTGCGAGGGGTTGTGAGGGATACGTGGGTGAGGCTAAAGGTGAAGGGGATGTGCAGGTGAGGGGTAATGATGAAGGAAGGTTGTGAAGGAAGGGGAGGGGGAGAAGCTACAAGACATCGTAGTTAATTGGCAAGGGTGGAATGAAGGTAAAGAATATGAGGAGAAATGAGGGACTGTACATGAAGATGAAGGATTGTGGCTTGAAATGAGGAACGTTTACAGGAGGTGAGGGCTTTTAGGAGTCAACACTTAACCATCCCTATCTCTGACCCGTAAAAAAATAGCACATTCATAGTCATCTTTGTAACAATAGCCTCGAAAAGATCACTGTGTTGTTTGCTTTCCTTTAAAACCCTTGTATCGAGGTGAAGTGAAACGTTTTGAGAATAAGCGAGATGTTATCGGAAGTGGAAAGACAAAGTGTGGATTATGTGATGTTGTGGGGAAAATTTAGTAGTTGTGAGAGGATGGAAGGTGCTGACGGTCGCAGACCATGCCAACAAAGCAACTCTCGATCACGTAAAAATGTGGGATAACTCTGCCCATTTACACCTGAGTTTTACCACCCTAACCCTGTGACCCTCAGCTTCACCCAAAGACATGGCACAGCATTCACAGACTTTCTAGAGATTCACATACGTACGAGATTGCTTGCTTTTACGTCTCTCTTCGCCCATACAGCAAACAGGACAGGAAAAAGGAGGGACGCTAGGAAGTAACAACTATGAAGCGTAATTCTGCGAGCAAGAGTGGCACTGGACAGCTAAATTTCACGTGACAACAGTGTGGGATTGTGAACGGATAAAAACGTCTCCTGTACCGAAGATGCCATACTTTTCACTTCTCTTCCCGCTCCACACAGCACCATACTCGCTTTTCCTTCGCACTTTCACTGCAACAACTTCCATGTTTTTTGTCTTCCTTTACTGTCTACCTCGGCTTTCACCCTACCTTTCCCTTTTAACCAATTCATTACAATGGGTACCTGTCAAGCAGAAATAAATCCTTTGGTGATAGAAACATTATTATTAAAACTGTCATTGTACTGAAGGGGTTGAACTGCAATCTAATCCGGACTTCCCTTATCATCATTCATTAACTTTCTTCTTTCCACCTCTTTCCTTATTCTCTCTCTCTCTCTCTCTCTCATTATCACACCTCTGCAGCAGATGGCATTTAAATCCAGAAACTTTTCATATTACCCCAAGAGTTTCCTACCATGGGCAAATTTGTCCTGTGAAAATTTTGCAAACTAAATGGAATAAACGGCAATATGTATTTTGGTTTTTATTCAAAGACAACTCTCTCTCTCTCTCTCTCTCTCTCTCTCTCTCTCTCTCTCTCTCTCTCTCTCTCAAGCGTTTGACAGTCTCTAAGTTAAGCAAAATCTGGTGTTGGCCTGAATCAAATCCTCAAAGGCGACAACCACAGAAACGGATAAACTCTTCATTTAATTCATCACATATATATCTATTTACACATCTCTTTACCTTACATATACCTTTTCACAATTTAATCAGTGTCATTAAAGGCCGGACTCGTCTATTCAATAAGCTTCTATTCATCTTTACCCACTATTCATTCCCTCATTTATTTACCTCTTCATTCTCTTAAAAAGTTCTCCTCCTTTTCACTCACTCTCCTTCCATTAATGCTCTCCTACACACACACACACACACACACACACACACACACACTGCCTCTTTAGCTTCTTCAGTGTGATGACGCCTTTCTCTGGTTTCCTCCTACTATCCTCAAAACTATTATTCATTTTTGGGAAGAGTTATTAGAGGGAGAAGGCTAATGAAGGCTAAAGCAACACGTCAACCTCTCGTGTTCAGAGTCTTCTATGGTGAATAAAATAGTCTGAAAGTAAGCTAATGTTCACTTATATACATGACCCGTAATTATTTATGTAGATTCGGGCATTTGGACTGAATACTGGAGTAAGACACTAAACAGAAGGGTGTAGAAGTGAACAATAAACATTAAGATCTTTTTTTTATTTCGAGAAAGTAGAGCTATATTTATTTTTTTTAAGTAAATATGATGTTTATGGTATTTTTGACTGACTTTCTAAATGAAGGGGCTACAGTTTTAAGTACAGGGCCTTATGTATTTTTCAGTATCAGGGTACAAGAGTTTTTTTTTTTTTTTTTTTTAACCAAGTATGGTATCATATGAAACTATCCATTCCGAGCCTGTTTGTCGTAATTATCAGCAAATGTGAGCATGAAGTATATTGCAAAGGGTTGGTGAATTTGTGCAGCGTGATTATAAGGCTTCGTCTGTAAACTGTTGAGTCGGGAAATCCTACAAAGTCAGCGAGTTAGTGAATCGTGCTGAACTGAGCGTGTACAGCCCGTCCCTGTGTCAGCAGGTCAGTATAACAGGGTACGTTCAGCACGCGTCAGTAATTAAGATAAGTAGGTAGATCAGTTTAGTACAGAAGAAAACACCAACACCAACGAAAACAACAATAACAACAACAATAATAATAATCTATCTATCTATCTATTGCCAGACGCCTCAAACCCGTTTGGGGTGGCCACAAACAAATCGCCTCCAAGTCACCCTGTCCCCCGCCATTTCACTGCCCTGCTCCCAACTCACACCCCCCTCTCTCATATACCTCTCCACCCCATCCCTCCATCTCATCCTCGGCCTCCCCCTCCCTCTTCCCCCCTCCACCTAACTCACATACACTCTCTTCGTCAGTCTTTCACCCTCCATCCTCTCCACATGGCCAAACCACCTCAGTGTGTTCCTCATAACGCTTCCTACCACATCCACATCCACACCACAACGCTCCTTTATATCCTCATTCGTCACCCTGTCTCTCCATGTGACTCCACAGGCTCCTCTTAAATAACTCATTTCCACTGCTCTCACTCTTGACTTGTGTCAAATATTAAAACCTTTTCCCCACTGGAAAAAAAAAAAAAAAAAAAAAAAAAAAAAGTTCACGATCACTGATATGGTTGTGTTGATGCCAGTGACCCCGTAACTTCCTTCAATCCGGGTGACGTCCTATTATTCATTTTTTTTTTTTTCTTTGCAATCTGACGATTTTCTTCAGCTCAGGAAGGGCCTCTCCTATCTGAAGGGTTTATTAGGGTTACATCCATTCCCTCCAGCTGGAAGAGTCTATCCCGAGCTGAGAATAGCAGTCAGGAGATGGCAATAAAAATAATAATAAAGATAATAATAATGATGATAAAAACAGTTGTCCCTAGGCTCATTGGTTTTATACTCTGACCTCACCCTGACCAACCCCACTCCCGCAGTCACTATCACCACATTTAACAAGCCCCATTCCCACCCACACAGTCATTATCACCATACCGCTCACCATTCCCACCCTCACTATCACCACATCTCCCTCACCATTCCATTCACACCTTCACTATCATCCACTCCCACCATCATCACTACCACCACACCTTCCTCTCCATCCTCCCTCAAACCCTCACGATCACTGTCAATGCATCACCCTCACCATCACCATTCCCACCCTCACTATCACCGCATCACCTTCACCCAAATTCTCACCCTCTCTATTACCACACGACTCACACCATCCCAGTTCCCACACTCAATAGTACTACAATACCCTCGCCATTCCCATTCTTACCAACTATCGCCACATCACCCTCACCTGCATCCAGACTGATGTCAGACTTAATACTCAAAGTCAAATTTAAAACAATGAATTAACTAAAATCCACATGATGAGATTTGTATGAAGCTATGTAATGATAAAAAGTACCGTATCATATTTTACCATTAAAAGTATCTGTTTGGTAACAAGCTGTCGACGAATTAATTCACTGCACCGTTCCCACACTCGCTATCACCATATCACTCACCATTCCCACCCTCAATATCACCATCACCAAATCGCTCACCATTCCCACCCTCACTATCACTACATCAGCTTCACCATCCCCTTTCTCACCCTCACTGTCACTGTCACCACGCCACTCACCACACTCTTTCCCAGCATCACTATTTTTACTCTTGCTATTATCAGCTGACTTTCTTTAGTTCTAGAGAGCCTTTTGGAACTTGTGAGGTTAAGTAAAGCCTCCATTAACTTGCTTAACGAGTTCGCTAAAGAAATCAACACTGTGACTTGTTTAGCCAATCACTTAGTAAACTTAAGAATCTGGAGAAAGAAAGAAAGAAAAAGAAAGAAAGAAAGATTGGTGAGTTATACACGAAGTCATAAACAGCAAAATGGTATCAAACTTTTTGGGCATCAGCAAGAAACTTTAAAAGTTATCCTTATGAGAAATTCGTTTTCTTCAACAAATATCTTAGAACACTGATATTTAAGGGGTACCTTCTACAACGTGATTTCATACCCTTCTTGTTGGGACGACAATATACTCCCCACTCAATAGCACAAATATGAAACACATTTTTAATAGCATAAGCCACTCCTCACCTACTCCCACAGCTCTCCTCCCACTTAACCATCTCCAATAAAGCCTACTGCATTTCCACTCCCACAATACTCCTCCCCACAAACCCCTCTTCAAAATAACCAGTCATATCTATCCTCCTACACAACTCTATTTCCAACATAACCCTCTCCAACCGAATGCACATTCCATGTACAGTACTTCTCCAACACAGTAGCACTCCTCTCCACATGATCCTCTCCAACACAGCCCAGGCTAGTATCTTCTAACTAAGCTCCTCTCCCCACAACAATCTCAAACTAAATCTACTCCTCTAACATAGTGGCACGACACTTCAACACAGATAGGATAACTTAGATAGGTACCCTAATTTTGAGTAAAGTGACTCCAACCTATCATCTTTCCATGCATAATCCTTTCCGACATAACCTACTCTGCATCAAATCTTTCATCACAGTTCCTGCTTCCACTTACCCTTCATCAACATAACTCACTCCCCTCTCCATATGAGCCTCTCCAACACAACCGATTCCATACCTACTCTCTCACCACATCCGCTCCTCCATCATAACACTTCCTCATCGGAGCTTCTCATCTCAACAAATACCACTCCATAGTCTACACCACCTAAGACACCTCCTCTCCACATAACCCTGTCTGACATAGCGCAACTCACACCAAAGCCCAACACAGCATTTCCCTAACGAACCTCTCCAACATAACACACACAACATTCCTTCCCCCTCAGTAACTGTCCTCAACATAACCACATCCCACACCTACTTCCCTAACACAGTGGCTTCTTATTTACCTCAGTGTGGACGTGATGATATTCTTTTAGAGTAGAATTCCTATACACTTTAATCCAAAAATATCAAACATGCTTACCTAGACTGACCCTAACATAGCTCCCTACCTCACAAGACATTCAGTAAAATAACCCACTTCACATCTACTCAAACCCAGAGGTAGCATACCCTAACATGGACGTGATATCTAAGTTCATTACAAGCAAACTACAGTAGACATCTGTATATAGCTCCTCTCCACATATAACAGTTTCCAACAATCCACTCAGTATAGCCCCCCCTTACACAGCACTCCCAACATTGCCCATTTCAAAGCTATAGTTACGTCAC
>NC_137004.1:34302003-34314503 GCF_032717465.1 Coenobita brevimanus
TCTGTTTGGCGGTGCGTGAGGGCTTGTTGACTTGCATGTGTGGTGACGAGGCAGTGGGGTGAAAGATGGACCGGAAGGGGAGGGGATGATGGGGCTGGGGGATGGATAAGGTGGGGTTATAGGGGTGGGACGGTATAGAATGGGGGTGACGGAGGGGTGTGAGTGATGGAGAAGGAATGATGGGGGGAATGACGACGGAGTTAATGGAGGAGGAGTTGAGGGAGGAGGTGATGGAATAGGGGTGTGGGATGAGGGAAACTATGACGGGGGAAGGGGAAGGGGATACTAGGGGTTGGGGTAGGGGTGAGGGGATGAGGGATAGGGATGTGAGGTCATGGGGGCGTGGCACGTAAAGCCACACAGCGCGTGAGGTTTGTTGTTGTCAGGAAGGCGATGGCAGAAGCTTACAGCACCATGATCAATGAAGGTGTTGTCATTATGTCCCTGTCTTTGTGTCTTGTAATTACTGTACTAGCTTTTCTTTTTTCTTTTTCTTTTCTTTTTTTCCGCAGTGTAGGTGTACAGTGCTATGAACCCTCACTGGTAGTATGTGTGTCTCGTCATCTATATATGTGCCTTGATCTATAATTCGAAATCCACGTTCTGCGAATATTCAGAGTGGGTGTTTGTAGTGTGTTCTTCCATACGCTTGCACATACTCGCACCCTGTTTTTTCATACCGGTGACATATACGGACCGACACACACAAACATAATCATTAAAGATGGACTGGTTAATTTCAAATCATCCGTGGATCTTATACTTTATTGGTTAGATATCACATTTACGAAGTAACAGTCTCCCTTTTTTTTTTTTTTTTTTTTTTTTTTAAGCAAACCAGACATTCAGACCCAACTACTTGCCATGCGTGGGGGCCTAAAGGGGGAGCTGCGATGATCCTGGAAAATGATTTGTGTTAACCCTTTAGTTATGTAGGGATTTCTTCATCCGGTTAAAATCGTCTGTATGTAGCAAGAATACGGAACTTAAGCCCAACCATTGCACCACTGGAACTATAGGGAATGCGTTTAGCCTTCCACCTGAGCAGGGATTTTCATGGCTGAAGAAAATCGCTTGTGTTTAACTGAAACAAAATACCTACTACAGAGTAAACTTTTAATCCTTCATCTGGGTATGGATTATCTCGGCTAACTAAAATTGCCTGTGGATCGCTAGAATGAGATATCCAAGCCCAATGTGGCAGAAAAAGGGTTAACTTGTAAATCTAAACGAACGTATTCATATCCAACAATAAATCAAATGTAATATGCACAGAAACTCAATAACAGAGCAGTTCCGTTTAGGTCTGTGTGTGTGTGTGTGTGTGTGTGTGTGTGTGTGTGTGTGTGTGTGTGTGTGTGTGTGTGTGTGTGTGTGTGTGTGTGTGTGTGTGTGTGTGTGTGTCTCTGTTCGTGTCTAAGTGTATGTTTTTGTTTGTTTATTTAAGTCTATATACACACACACGTGTGTGTGTGTGTGTGTGTGTGTGTGTGTGTGTGTGTGTGTGTGTGTGTGTGTGTGTGTGTGTGTGTGTGCAAAACTCAACAATATTATTCGCCCCGCCACAGAAAAACGATGGACGTAATCAATAAAGATGGGGGTGTCAGCTGTGCCTGCGTGTCTGTCTGTCATCAGTTAAAATCATTCATATCGATATCCACCACGGAAAGCAAGTGCACTGCGTCGTCAATCATCATGTGGTTATCAATTACTTTTTTCTGTATACATGTGTCCACGTCTTTCTTGCCACAGATAGACGATTCTTCAGTAATTACACTGAGGGGCATCTTTAGTAGTGGAGGAATCAGAAATATATCCAATAAATATTCACTAAGATGGCTTTTTTATTCTTACTACAAGACGATTTTATTCATCAAATGGGAAACCTGACTAATTTCACTGGCTATACTGCGAATCTACAGTACACCGCTACATTTCATTAGGATCCGTTTTATTATTGTTGTTGTTGTTATTATTATTATTATTATTATTATTAGTAGTAGTAGTAGTAGTAGTAGTAGTAGTAGTAGTAATAGTAGTAGCAGTAGTAGTAGTAACAATCTATTTCTCTCTCTAGTGTGATGAGAGATGTTTAACTTACACCTCTCATGGTCGGAACAGCTTACGTATTCTATTACAGCTAACGCCAGACGATTATATCAAACAGAGAGTGTCATAACAACTTGAAAATAAAGGGGGGAAAAACTATTACATCTTCACAGCCCTAGGCAAAAATTATCCGCTATTACAAAAGTTGCTCTGGCCATTAACTATAGTACAGCATTTCGTAACGAGGGAAGAGTATATAAAAAAAAATACTCTAGTGTCAGCGAACATTTTCCTTTACGATAGTGCAGCCATAAAGATTAATTAGGGGGACACGAGATGACAATTAAAACTGGGAATTACATAAGTGTGACGCTGTTAATTCCCATGCGTGTTTGTGACTAGATTTCTAGGGCACCAAAGAAGTTAACAAAGACAGAGAACACTTATATAACATTAGACTGACTCGGAACATTCACAAAATATGGAAACAATGAAAAGCCCGATTGTGTTTAATGCGTAGCTGCTTGTGTGTAAATGTGCAGTTGCTTGTGTATGAGTGTATCCTAGCCTGTGTGTAAATGTATAGTTGCTTGTGTTTGTATGTGTGCTTGCTTGTGTAAATATATACTTGCTGTGTAAATGCGCGCTAGGTTGTGCAAACGTGTAACTGCTGTGTGTAATTTTCACTTGGATTTGCATACTCGTACAGATGAATTTTCTTGTTTATATAGAGATACATATAAAAAGGCGCTCGTGTGTGTGTGTGTGTGTGTGTGTGTGTGTGTGTGTGTGTGTGTGTGTGTGTGTGTGTGTGTGTGTGTGTGTGTGTGTGTGTGTGTGTGTGTGCGCTAATGAGGGCTTCAGGGCGTATGCATGCCTGTTTGCGTATGTATGAAAGCATACTCGTGTGTACCAGGGAGGTGCATACATATTGTCTGCATACGTGTGTGTGTGTGTGTGTGTGTGTGTGTGTGTGTGTGTGTGTGTGTGTGTGTGTGTGTGTGTGTGTGTGTGTGTGTGTGTGTGTGTGTGTGTGTGTGTGTGTGTGTGTGTGTCTGTCTGTCTGTTTAATCCTCGTCATCATTACGATAATACAATAATCACAGTCATCATAGCGCAAACCAAAACAAGTCATATCATACGATGGTTACTAAACAACAGCAGCAATGATAATGATAACAAGAACAAACCCAATAAAACACTACTACTACTATTATTACTACTACTATTACTACTACTGCTACTACTACTACTAATAGTTGTAGTAAAATACGGCACTGACAACAAAATCTAGACAAAAATTACACTAACACCTTATCACACAAATTAGTCCGTAAAAAGAACAATCCAACGAAAGAAAACATTATCTTGACCTTTCCTCACGTAAAATTACGAAACTCGACGCAAACGATATAATTAGGACAGGAAGCGGCGTTACGAGGAGCATAAATGTTCGTTCAGGGCCTTAATTTTTGCAGAAGCTTTCGGTCAACGCGTTACTTTCTCAGGGTATCTTTGAGCGTTCCCAGAAAGCACGTTAGTCTAGTCGGTTTTCAATACACCTCGTACGTTTCAGAATCAACTGGAGGTTTTAAGGCGGTGATCGATTAGCAGTGCTCTCTCTCTCTCTCTCTCTCTCTCTCTCTCTCTCTCTCTCTCTCTCTCTCTCTCTCGGCGCGCGGACAACTTCTAAAGACTAATTTTGCGTCATAAAAATTAATGATAACGATCAGTTCATTCCTGACAAATCCCCTGATTACTCAGAACTTTGAAGATTATTATTATTATTATTATTATTATATCGTTGCATGTTTCCATATTTAATTGCTCTGATTCGATAGTTGGTTCCTTTTAATTAGGTAAATTTTTTGCCTTTTTGCAGCTTATTTCTTCCCCGTAGGTCAGTGATGCAAAAAGACAGTGCATCAGCTTAATAATTTTTTCACTGAATTTCTTCGTAACCAGCATTATAATCTAGTGCTAATTCTTGCTGCACACACACACACACACACACACACACACACACACACACACACACACACACACACACAGAATTGGTAGTTTCCATTAAGAGTATGAGGTAGCGGTTCCTACCATTACACTGAGTCATGTGGATACAGTGATACTTAACAAAGACGACTGTATGTTACAATGTGTGTGTGTGTGTGTGTGTGTGTGTGTGTGTGTGTGTGTGTGTGTGTGTGTGTAACTTGACCATTAAAAGTCTATGGAATCCACGTTTCAGGTTTCAGTGGAAAAATAAAAAACACACAAACTATTTTTAATTAAACTTTGCCAAAAATTCCCACCTCTTCATCTTGAATGCACAAATATTGCAATAAATTAACACAGGAATATGATGCTAGTCGCGATGAAGTGCTGTGATTAAGATACCGAGCCACTGATCTATGGGATTTGAACTACAAAAATCTGGGCCAAGTTAAGAGTATAATAAAATAAAGAAGGAAGAAGGAGAGGGTCAGAAAGCCCCTCGTATACAACACCCCCTGCCTTATTAAAAATTTGGTTTTAGATTGTCACTTGTAAAAAAAAAAAAAAAGCGGTTTCCATTACGGGGTGACATAGATACACTTATGCTTGTATGATATTGTATTGCTGTGTCGCGCCATCTACAGACATTAAAGAATAAGTAAAAAATTCAGAGTGCCAGGGTAAAAAACCTATCAGCCACACACCTTAAGATTAAATATTCATCGAACGAGTGTATGAAATATGACATATCAATACTGCCACACTACACTACGACACTCCTCCTCCTCCTCCTTCTCCTCCTCCTCCTCCACCTTCTCCTCCTCCTCCTCCTCCTCCACCTTCTCCTCCTCCTCCTCCTCCTGAACCTCAGATGTCTACACCCTGGTTCAGAATAGCTCAGGCGTCTGTTGTTTCATAATTAGTGTCATACCAAACTTAGCAGGTTCTAAATTTGGAAAGACAGGTGAGCAGCTACTCTCTCTCTCTCTCTCTCTCTCTCTCTCTCTCTCTCTCTCTCTCTCTCTCTCTTTCCGCTCAATGCCAAATCGAAGGACAAGATAACTTTTTTCATCGTCCTTTTCATGTGATTTCCAGCGACCTGACATTGAGAATATTAGCGAGCATGACAGGCTGAGAAGTAAGAGGTGGAAAGGCGTTGAGGGAGAGGAAATGAAGAAGCGGAAGAGAGTGAGAGAAGAACGGAGGGAAGGAATGATGGGGAAGAAAGTGAAGGAGAGATTGGGAGGGATAAGAGGTGGAGGGGAGCTGAGGGAGAGAAATTGATGGTAAGGTACTGAAGACGCAAAGATGAGGGAGAAAAGAATAGAGAGAAAGGAATGATGGGAGAGGAAGTGATGGAGAGGACCGAGGGAAATGAATTAAAGTTGGGAAGTGAGAGAGAGAAAGAAATGCGACAGGAAGTGAAGAAGCAGAAATGAGGGAGAATGGAAAAGAAGGAAAGGAATTAAGGACGTAGAGAGGGGCAAGAGAGGAATGGAGGGAGAGGAAGTGAGGAACACGAAATGAGGAATGGAGGAATGGAGGAAGTGAAGAACCAGAAGTGACGATGGAAAGGAGGGAAAGAAATTGAGAGAGAGGAGATGGAGAGAGAGCTGAGAAAAATGTTAAACAGAAGAGAGAGAGAGAGAGAGAGAGAGAGAGAGAGAGAGAGAGAGAGAGAGAGAGAAACATTAAGGGAGAGAGAAATAACTGCTCAGAATAAAGGTAAAAGAATAATATTTAGCATCGTACTCAAAGTTACACAGAAGATCTGACATTTATTCCTTAGCGATTAATTCTCCACATTACACCTCAGTATCCTCTTTCACATTACTGAGGCAAACTCTGTCGGTATTAGAACGATATAAATTGCACAGGGTATGACAGGCACAATAAATCAGCAAGGAAAAGGTGTCACGAAGCCCACCTTGATTTTATTCAGCCAAGGATGGGGCGGTCACAGTGAGACAGGTTATTCATTTACCTCCAGACGATTTTTTTCATCTCAGGGGAGAATTTTCAATATCAGTAACTTTTCACTGCGAGCGGTTACTTGTTAAAAAAAAAATGAGTGTTGGCAAGCTTGAAAAAAAATTGTTGTACTGAAGGGGCAAAGAGAGGATAAAGTTAAGACCTATGGTTATGATGATGATGATGTTGATGAAGGTGATGGTGGTGGTGGTGGTGGTGCCAATATGATGCCCGTGATGATGGATAATGACGATGACAATGACGATTAAGATGATGTTGATAATGATGATGATACAGGTCTATTCTAAGTCAGTCAGAAGTAACGTCAAGGAATCTATCGACTCTCCCTGGTGGCCTAAATGTGTGGGTCTCTTCCTGTAGGCTTACGATAAATGACGATACATGGAAAGAGTGCGGTGTCTAGGGAGAGAGTGCGGTGTCTAGGGAGAGAGGAGAGAGAAAAGGCAAAAGGGGGAAAGACATGGGAGGGAGAAGAGAAAGGGAAAGAGAGGTGCAAGGAAGGGTACGAAAGGAACGGTAGAGAAAGAAAGAGGGGAAAAGGAAAAGAGCTAATTGAATGGAAAGAAACGGGAAAGACGGCAGAGAGGAAGAGGAAGATGGGAGGGGAAGGAGAGTGAGGAAGAGAGAGAGAAGAGAGAGAAATGAAAAGGAAGAGATGGGAGGAAAAGCAGGGTCAGGGAAGTAAGGAAGGGAAGGGGATGAAGGAAAGGAGTGGAGAGAGGAGGAAGGCATAAGAAAAGGGAGGAGGGAAGGAGGGAAGCTGAGCGAGAGAAGGACAAAAGAATGAGGAAAGCAGGGGTAGGAAAGGGAAGGAGGAGAGGGATTGGGGTGGAGGAGAGGGTGGAGGAGGGGACGAAAGGGAGGAAGGGAGAAGAAGGAAAGGGTGAGAAGGAAGCACGGAACGAAGGAAGGAAAGAGAAAGAGAAGCGAATAGATGGTAAGGAGAGGTAAGGAAGGCGAGAGGAAGGGAGGGAGGAGGGGATGGGGGACTTGGAAAAGGGAGGGAAAGAGGATGAAGGGGAGATGAGAGGGAGAAGGGGGGAAGGAGATGAAGACAGGAGGAAAGACAGGGGGAAAAGAAGAGGAGGGGGAGAAGGAGTGAGGAGGTGGGGGGAGAAGGGGGAGAAAGAGATAGAGAATGGGGGATGAAGGAGGGACCGACCTTTCACGCTCAGACGTCAAATGATCCAGACTCTTCTCTATCAAGCGCGAGCGCAGACACACACACACACACACACACACACACACACACACACACACACACACACACACACACACACACACACACACACTCCTGAAGGCTTTCATCTCTAGTACTTTCACTCTCGATTTTTTTACACGCAAACCACACGAAAAGTCACACTCTTACATCAGTGTCGGTATCGCCACACCTTCATGCAGATCTCTCTTGCTTGGCCCTGTATTAAAGTCTGGCTGAGAAATTCGGCATGCCAGGGGCACGAAAAATCGAGAGTGAGAGAAGTTTACACAATCGATTTCACATGCACACAGAACCGAGTAAAAATAGAAGTGGGAAAAGTATACCAGAGAAAAGGAAAATCGGAAGGGAGTAAGAAAGATCTGAAAAAGAGATAGGGAAGGAATAGTTAGCAGAGAACTAGGAACAAATGGGATGAAAGACAAGGATAAGAAGAATGAGCAGAAAACGGTAAGAGGATGAGGAAAGTTAAGGAAGGGTTAACTCAAGGGAATGAGATGAAAGGCGAGACTAAGGGAGTTGATCCGAGATAAAGTAGGGGAAAGGAGAGAAGGAGAGAAAAAGATGAAAGAAGAGAGGAAGAAAAAAAGAGGGCAGAAAGAGGAAGGGAAAGGAGGGAAGAGAAGATGGGAGAAAAGGGAAAAGGAAAGAAGAGTGAGGGGAGTGGAGGAGAGAAAAAAGTGAGGGGGGTTGAAGGCAGAAGAGAAAAGTGTGGGAAAGGAAGGGGAAGGGAGGGGAGAAAAGAAGCCGAGACAGCAGGAACGACTGTAAAAGAGAGGAGAAAAGAGAAGAGAGGAGTGAAAGCAGAGGAGAGTGGGGGGAGAGGAGAGATCACCCCACGCCTGACCAACCTGCTCCTAGTAAAGGTTAGTGTGTCAGCCTCTCCTCCCTCACATCTCCTCTCTTCCTCATCTCTCCTCTGCTCTCCTCTCCTCCTCATCCCTCCAGCCCCTCCTTTCATTTTTTCTCTTCACTCCCAAGTCTTCTCTCCTTCATATCCTTCCTTCGCTCTTCAATCATATCTCTTTCTCGTCTCTTCCTCTAATCTCTTCTCTTTCTCATCTCTCCCCTCCCCTCTTTTCTCTCAGTTCTACCTCGTCTCTCTCCTTTCATGTCTTTCTCGTCTCTCCCGCCATCTCTTTCTCTTTCCTCCTCTCCCATCTCTTCCTCGTCTCTATCACCTCCTCTCTTCTCTTCTCCATCTCTCCTCTACTCGCTTAATTCTCCCTCTCCAGACCTCCTTCCTTCATCGCCTCTCTCCTATTTCTTTCCTCCCCTTTTCTTTACCTCTCCTCATTTTTTCTTCTCTTCCTCACCTTTACCCCAACTCTTCTCTCCTCCCCATATCTCCTCTCGCTGTTCTCTTACTCATCTTTTTCCTCCCCTCCCTCATCTCTTTTTCACCTCTCCCCTCACCTCATCTCCCTTTCCCTCTCCTCTCTTCTTCAATCTTTTTCTCTGTCGGTATACTTTTCTCTTTTCCTCTCTTCCACTCCGTTTCTCTTCTCTCACCTCTCCTCTCCTTCACTCCTCAGACATCTCCTCTTTACACTTCTCTATCCTTTCCTTCCATACTCTTCTCTCTTAGGTGGCTTCGTTACACTCTTCCCCAGCGAGTTATCCTGCACATTACCTTCACATTCCCTCATATGTTATTTATATCGTTTACATCTCGACACAGTTTGCAATAATAAAATACAAGAGGATTCTGAGGTACAAAGATAGGAATGAATCGCTGTGTGAGAGGCACTGCGAAAACCACAATGACACCTAAAATTTGACCCTTCATCTCTCTACCACTCTTTCCCTCCCTTCCTTCTGCTTTCCTTTGCCTCTTCTCTCCCTCTCTTACCTCTCCCTATCTCCCTCGTCCTCATTTCTCCCTTAAATCTCTAAATCTCTTATATCCATCACCGTTCTCTCCTATTTTTTTTTTCTTCCATAAATCTTCTCGCCTTTCGTTCTCTCATCTCTCACTTCCATCACTGCTATCTCTTTTTTTTTTTCTTTGTCTCTTTCCTAATGCTTCTCCACACACACACTCCTCCTCCCTCTTTCTTAATTTACACCTTTTCTTCTCCTACCTTTAAATCTCTCTCTCCACTACTCTCTTAATTACTTTGGCCACTACTTTTCCTCTTCGACCTCCAGTTCTTTCCATACTTTTTCTTCTCACGCTTCCCTTCTTTTAATTACTCCTCTTTATCTTGCCATTTCTTATTGTCCTATGCTTTTCACATTCTATCTCTTACTTGATTTGCTAGATCTTCTCTTACCTTCACTTCTCCTCTTCCACTTCTTTCTTGTCTGCTCTTTTCCTTATCAGTCTACTCCTCTCTCATTCTTCTTTCCTTCTAAGCAGCTTTTCTTCATTTTATCAAGGCACATCCTCCCTCAACTTCTCCAATATAATTACGCCTCTCTGTTCCAATTCTTGCCACTGTCAGACGATTTAATATAGCTTATCGGCGACTTCACCAACCCCCCAGTGTGACGATTATTTAATTCTTGCTACCACCGGACGATTTTATTCATCTTATAGAAAATTACACACAATGAATCTGTTAACCCCTTCAATAAAATTAATTGTTTTTTTTTTTAATATCAGATTGCCAACGGACGATTTCATTCAGCTTTGGAAGGGAGGGCTTTTAGCAGTGAGGAGGGTAATGAATTCAAACCCCTCCAGTTCGACAAATCTCCCATCTAAATTAAATAAAATCGTCTGGTCATAGCACGAATAAAAATAAAATAAGTCCTTCCACACATCAATTGGGGCGGCATAGAAATTTCAGTCACTGCTGTAACTCCTCGCATGATTCACTTCAGGACCACTTTCACTTATCACTTGAGTCAATCGCAGTATCCAAACTTCAGCACATTCTCAGGCAATTACCACGGCCCGGCGTCTCAGTCAATTACCTTTTACTTTATTCCAGCATTTACCGGTCACACCAACCCCTTCAGGACGATGACATTTACTTTTTAGTACGGTCAACGATGCTATTCACTTAAAATTTTGGAAGGGAGTTAGGTACAGCCCTCAGTGGTCCCTTGTGAACTATAAGTTGAACAAAATCATCTGGTGGCCTGATTAAAACGAGAAAGTCATCGTAGTAAAGGGGCTGTATATACTCGTACACCAAAAACAACTAAATCAAAGGAAAGGCAGAAAAAAAGAAAAAAAGACAAATCCTTGAGTTTTCTAAAAATCAGTTGTCCTCGTTTCATGGAGAGAGGGGAATCGTTCACAAGGCCTTCAGATTATTCACAGAAATCACAGTACACACACAACGACACGCTAATCACTCATAATAGTTTGTTGTAAGTAAATAAATCACTACACCAACTTGGCTCCTTTACATTTCTCCAGCTGTAACTTTTCTCGTAACACAACAGAAGCAGTGAAGACAGACAGGCCAACTCTTTACACGTCTTGCCTTGAAAGCTTAATCCACGGCGCAGAAAACACGGAATATCCACAAATCATGAATCGCTTGTTACAGATTTTTTCTACTCCATTTTTCACACAATACCGTGGCCTACCACCAACTCGTACAGAAATCCCAGTAACATCACAATGTAGGGCTAACACGAAGCACAGAATATATATAAATTAGTCACTTGTTTTTCACACTTGAATATGAACTGGTACAAATACACGTACTATACACCACAGTTCAGCATGATGTAGCGAAATCTTTGAAATCATGTATATACCTCATTCAGATACAGAACACGAAACATGCATCACTCACGAATTTCACATCCGTTCACTGCAATGGGGTCTTATGTATCTTTGTGTTGCTATTTAAAGGCTATTATCTTATGCTGAGGAGAGATTTTACGAAGTGAGGGGGTTAGATAAGCCTTCATTAACCCCTTCACTACCAGGGATCTCTCCTAAGCCGAAGAAAAACGCCAGTGAAGTGCATGATCAAAACAGTAAGCCCTCACTGGATGTAAGGAACTACCTTCGACCACACACACACCTTTATCACATCACATTCTGCCCTATCTTACACCCTGCCAACATCCACCACCATCCACACCATCCTCAGCGTGTGTGAGAGGTGCTGAAACTGACCTGGAGCGGCGTGCTGACTCCAGGGTCCCTCGCTGGGTCGCGGCCGGGGGGACACATGCGTTTGGTGAAGAGGAGAGGAGTGAGACTCGCCATGGTCACCCAGCTCCCGGCCGCCTCCCGTACCCTTCTCCAGTTCTTGACTTCGACTTGGTTTATGGATGGTTTCGTGGTTTATCCCACGCTGTCATCCTCGCTGTTTTTCCCATTCATATTTATTTGTACTACAGAGACATTCACTATTCTGCACCTCGGTTTTCCACACGACCACCCACGGAAGTTTTAAATGTCATACCAGTGTTATTTTCAAAAAGTCCACGCTTTCGGTTGCAGGCAGAATGTTTACGCTGGTTGCCATGGCGACGCACACGACGCGCGCTTGGCCCTTCTGTTGGTCAACTGCCGCGTGCGGGGCCAACCTGACTCTGCTTAATTAATGAGTTACGTCGCTGGTTTGGATGCTACTTCTGATGACAACAATCTGCCATTTTGCTAAGTCACTTGTTAATGCACCAATAATAAGCAACACTGAACAGATAATACTCTCATAAAGTTCCTGCTGACGATAAAATACTGCAAACTGATTCAGTCACACGATAAACAAACACAATTTACGAATGGACTTTAAGGCACTTGGGCTCCCCACTGTTTGCTCTGCCTGCCGCTCACTCTTCCTCCTCATAGATGTCAGTCACGTCACTCCTGAGCCTGTCCACCTTAAAACCTTAAAAGGATGAGAAAAATGGTGGTTAGTTTATCCAACATTTGATATGAGAGCTGACAAAATAGGCCAACATATACCAAAAAAAAAAAAAAAAAAAAAAACTAACAGACAAATACAGCAATCTTTAGCTGACACAAAAACAAGAAGAAAGCAGGTCGCTGACAGAGGGGGAGTCACTTAATAAAACAATAAGACTAAGAGAAGATAGCGATCATTTTCACGGTTATTCAGGAAACTGTGTTGAGAAAAGAATTGTCTATAGGGATATAAAACTTAAAATAGTATCAAATCATGGACATAAATTAGTATGTGTGTAAGTATTGTACCGGCAGGGATGCAGATTCCAAACGTGGACGCTCAGGCTAATTACACACATTTAAATAATGTTTCTTGAGTCTAGAAGAGAAGTTAATTCATAGGACACAGGAAATCACTTTCTC
>NC_137004.1:34317003-34357003 GCF_032717465.1 Coenobita brevimanus
ACAAACATCAATATCTACTCCACCATCACCCTCATTTATTACGCGGGTGAATGAGTGAGGGTTCGGCTTCTGTTACTCGGCGCGCATCATCATCACCATAACCATCATCTTCACCATAACCATCATCTTCACCATCATCATCACCATTCACCACAAAGAAGACCGAGAGTAAGGTCAACTAAATACCTGGAGCATATCGTCATTATCCTTATTACAATCAACACCGTCATTATCACTCTTACCACCATTATGACAATTATATTCATCACTACCACCATCATTATCATCATTCCAGCACCAAGTTCCACCTAAAAACGAGTTGATGGAGTAAGGTCACATTAGAACAGCAAATGTGGTGCAGATTTTCACATAATGATAATCTTCAGCATTTTGCAGTTCAGGTCAATTTTTCGCACCTTTTTAGTCATATTCTTTTTCTGGCAACCTTACTGACACATAAAGACGTCTGTTTTTTGTTTTGTTTCGTTTCTAAAATTATTTCTGAGAATTCTGCTCAGTATTAGGTGCAGCAAATGTCATACAAAGTTCAAGGTCATTACAACGTTCAATGCAAAGAATCGCTTCTGCTACAATTCCAGGCTGAAAATAATAAGCTAAGAGAAGTGCTGGGATTTCTTCTTTCCTTCCAGCCTCTTCAGTCCTTCTTTCCTTCATTCTTTCCTCGTCCTTCTGCCTACGGGTGACTTTAAAATCCCTCTTCTGTCTTTCTTTCCTTCATTCTTTCCTCTTCCTTCTGTCTGTGGGTGACTCTACACTGAGTGACAAGCCAAATGGTTTCCTGTTCACCAGGAAATCATTTACTACGCTCGGTGGTGCCATATAACAGAATTTTGGCGCCTGGTGGTTTAGTGAGTAATTACGGTTCTCCAATCGGATTGGGCCGGTGAAGGTTTATATCCAAGGGATGGTTGGGGTTTACTGCTCAAGTAATGCCACTCAGGGATAAATGAGGCTGGTCACTCTCATCTTAAATGTCAGGACCAACTTGCCTCGGCCCGGGCTCCTACGTTCCTCATTGGACAACGTAGGATTGGATGATGAATGATTAAATGAATGGAGTAAGGTCACATTAGAACAGCAAATGTGGTTCCAAATTCACACTTTATGATAAACTTTAGCATTCTGCAGGTCAGTTCAATTGTTCGCACTTTTTTAGTCACATTCTTTTCCTGGCAATCTCACTGACACATGCTGATTTCTGTTTTCTTCTTTCTCTTCTCTTTTTCAATTATTTCTGAGATTGCGGCTCAGTATTAGGTGCAGCAAATGTCATACAAAGTTCAAGGTCATTCAATACAAAGTTCAAGGTCATTACAGCGTTCAGTGCAAAGGATCGATTCTGTTACACTTCCAGGTTGAAAATAACAAATGAGAGTTAGGAGTGCTGGGATTTGTTGTGATCACCTTCTTATTTTCAGGTCTGTAAATACATACAGACTTACACTGACAAGCGCGCACACAGACTAGATCTACTCCCCTACTCTGTTTGTGTTTGTTTGTATGTCAGGATTCTCTCTCTCTCTCTCTCTCTCTCTCTCTCTCTCTCTCTCTCTCTCTCTCTCTCTCTCTCTCTCTCTCTTTCTCTCTGGATTAGATGAGCCAGTGAATCAGCTTATTTCGGGATTTGTCAGTGTGTTAAGAGGCAAATTATCAAGGCATCGTAAACCCATAATACAGCAGAGGTCATGACCCCAGACTGCTGGAGATGAGGTCACGTAATTCCCGGGGTTGGTCATTCCCCTCAGGTCCGAAGGCGGGGAAGTGTCACGATTTCGGTTACCAGGTCATTCCCCCCTCGCGGTGAAAGAGGGCAAGGTCACGGAATTTCTCGGTACGTCAGTGGACCGAATGACGCTGAGGAAAATCACGCTACTGTCCAAATGTTATCTCTCTGTATCACGGGGGGGAACAGAGCCTTCCAGCTGTCTACAGGGGATAAAGAAAAGAAGTCTCCTTGCCACAAAACTGTCTTGCCTGAAGGAACAAGCAGTTTCCCTTTCTGGAGCAGGACGAGAAAGGAAGACCTCTTTTCTTCACCAAGTTTTCTTACGGGAGAGTGGTAGGTTATTACTATGTGGCAGGACATCCAAGAGGTGAAAATAAAGGTGTTGCCATAGTACTGTCGAGGATGAAGGAGCAGGTAATATCCCATTCTAAAGGAGAGAGGAAGATTTTAATTCTTCTTTGCTACAGACTTGCCAAGGGTGTGTAAAAAGTTGATATTTTATTTGGAGGGTTATTCAGCTACTTGTAAGGAGTTAATGATAAGGGTTTCCCTGATTTAGAACTGTTCACGCTGAAGGTTGAGACTGTTTTCCACTCTGAAGCAAAAGAAAGTTTTAGATTTCTTTTCTCATCCAAATCCTGTCAGGTGAGGGTCACAGGTTGACAGATGGTAGGGAATCTCGTTATCTGAATGAAGTGAGAGATACAGTTCTCCTGACTACGGCATTGCACTGAAGAGATCATTTTCTCAAAGAAGACACTCTCCTGCCAGTTGAACGTGATACGTTGATACTTTACATAATGAGATATTCAAATATCTCCTGGAGGTAAAAGATCCAGCTCTTCTTGCCATAACAGTGTCTAAGCTGAAGGAACATGCCATCTCCCATTCTAACGAAGGAAAAAAAAAAAGAATTTCTAATTCTCTTTCTCATCTTTCCTGTAAAATGTAGCTGGCTGATATTATTTGCTAAGACATCCAGCTATCTGCAGAAGTGAAAAATATGGGTTTCTGTGCCATAGCATTGTGTACTTTGAAGGAAGAGGTGATTTCCCATACTGGAGGAGAGGGATGGACCTAATTCTCTCTCCAGGTCACTGTCCAGGTA
This sequence comes from Coenobita brevimanus, assembly GCF_032717465.1. Classification (NCBI taxonomy): domain Eukaryota; kingdom Metazoa; phylum Arthropoda; class Malacostraca; order Decapoda; family Coenobitidae; genus Coenobita; species Coenobita brevimanus. Next base: position 34,319,859 of record NC_137004.1, read on the forward strand.
GGTTGAAAACTGGTGTGTCATGCAGCAGGCTAAATGACACAGGTGAATGTTTAGGCTCCTCTAGACTGAATAGAGATCATTTTCCATTTTAAACGACATGAAAAAGAAACATCTATTGCCCCTTCTCTGGGAGTGGTAGCTTGGTATTTTACTTGTTGGATTTTTTTTTCCTCAAGTCAATGGGAAGCCAAGATCACTTGCTTACCAGAAGGATACGTAAAGACTTAATATCCACAGTTACTTTCTTGTCAGAAGAGGATCTCTTTAAAGCAAAACATTGTCTTCCTTTGTCAGTAAATAATTGTCCTAGCCATGAGAAGGTTATTAATTATCTTAAATGTCAGTCCTCTAAGAAAGAAAACGTCATTCTCTTACCACGAAGAAAAAAAGTTCATGATGTGTATCCTGGACCATTTCCCTGTGGAAGAAAAGGAAGTGCAAGAATTTTCTCGTATATTATCGTATCATCTTCAAGAGAAAACTTAAGGTTTTCCTTGGTGGATCACATGTCTCTGATCTACAAGATATCGAGATTCGTCCCGTACCCATGAGAAGATGCAAATAAAATTTTACATTCGAGACCCTTCACTTGTCTGAAGAAGAATACGTATTGGCCACGCATCTCTTGCAACAATGTTCCGTCTTGTTAGGCAGGAGGGTAAATATTTTCCTTGGCAATTCATGGCTCTCAAGTTGGCAAACAAACGAGGTCATTCCCCTGACCAACTGGTGGGTGAGGAAGGGGAACTGGAGGAGGGAATGACGCCTCCTAAATCACTGTCCTGTCTGACGGGGAAGCAGCAGGTCCACTATTTTCCATGTCAGGTCGTTCCCCTCGAAGTCGGTCGTGGAAGGTGGAGGAAGGAGTCAGAGAGACAAGGGGGGGGGAGAGATGGGGAGACGTTAAGGAATAAAAACGGAGGTATGAAAAAGGAGAGGGAAGATGTGGATGTGAGGAAAGGGGCTCGAGGGGCATGAGGAAGATGGAGAAGTATAAGATGTGGAGAGGGAAGGAAAAGATAGGTATAGAGAAAGGGAAAATGAGGGGGGGGGAGGTAAATGTATAGGAGTCAGGGAGATGAGAGAAGCGTTGGAGAGAATAAGCAAGTGGATGATGGGAGGGGGATGCCAGTGGGGGGAAAATATGGGAAGATACAGAGATAGAAAGGGGCAGAAATGGAAAAGAGACGTGGAAAGGACATACAGTAGGGAAAGGAGAAAGACAGCAAGGGGAGAAAAAAGGATGAGAAAGGTGAGGAAGAGGAAGGTGAGACAAAGGAAAGAAGATGACAGATGATGTTAATGAGAATGGGGAAAGGGAGAAGAAGGAAGGAGAATGTGGAAGAGGGAAGATATTGGGGAGGGGAAGGAAATCTAGAAGATGGGAGGGGAACATGGGAAAAGGGAGAAGGGAATGGGAAGGGGTAGGAGGAATCTGAAGGCGTAAACACATCAGTCGTGGTCAGGAGGAGGGGATCAGGGCGTGGGGGGATGTGTGGAAGATGGAGAAGATGAAACTGGAAAGAAGGGAAATGAGGAAGAGAAAATGGTACGGTAGAGAGCTGGAAGAGGTAAGGTGGAGAAAAGAATGGTGGAGGATGGGGTGCGGTGGAGGAAGGGAGTTGGTGGAAGTGGAGGAAGGGATATGATAGAGGTGGAAGGAACATGGTAAAAGTGGAGGGGGATATGGTAGAAGCAGAAAGGATATGGGAGAGGTGAAAGGGATATGGTAGAAGTAGAAGGGATATGGTAGTGGTGGAAGAGATATGGTAAAGGTGGAAGAGATATGGTAAAGGTGGAAGGGATATTGTAGAGGTGGAAGGGGATATGGTTGAGGAATAAATCAGGATGGAAGAGAGAAGAGTGGAGAACGAGAGGAAAGGAAAAGAGGAGGATGAGTAGGCTTCTGGAGGGTGATGAGGGAGGCAGCTGACCTATTCGCAGCAGTTTGTTCCAGGCGAGACTTTAGGCCGTATTCTCGTCCCCTCATGAGACTTAAATAGCAGTTCTTTCTAAACATGCATTCTTGTATCTGGGACCTTGATGTATTTTAGTGTGCTACTTATGCAACCTGTGTCGATGTAAAGCAGATTCAAGTATCCTAGAAGAGGAAAATGGTGTAATATGAAAAATGTATCGTTAAGGAAGAGGTGGAAGAAAGTATGCTGAGGAAAATTATGGTACCTGTTTTATGAGAAGATGATAAGCATGATAAAGTATGATGGGAGGGGACGCGGAAAGGTGGTGAGTGGATGGAGAGGGGAAGAAACGAAGGGATGGTACGGGAATGGGAGGGGGGAAGGGGATAAGGGGAAGAAAAAGGGAGGAAGGGGAAGGGAAGAGATAACAAAAGGGGGGAGGAGATATTAGAAAGAGGAAGGGATGACGTAGATGGGAAGGGAAGGGAAGGGAACGGTAAGGGGTAGAGAGAAGGTGGGAAGACAGAAAGGGGGAAGACAGACGAAAGGGATAGTGAAGGTAGAAGATAAAGAAAGAGAAAAGACAGGGAAAAGGAGACTAGGGTATGTCAGAGGGTGAAGGCAGAAGATAAGGAGGGGGCAAGTACATGATAAGGAGAGAGAGAGAGAGAGAGAGAGAGAGAGAGAGAGAGAGAGAGAATGGGTCAAGTGAGAAAACGTGTATAGATGGGGGGAATGAGAAGGGTGAGGGGGAATTCCAGAGCTGCAAACACAAGTCAATAATCGGGGGGAGCGGGGGAGGCGATACTGAATGACGGAGGCCTTCCATTATATCCTCCCCACTCCCTCTCCCATTCCCCTTCCCCTCCTCTCCCTTGCCTCCTCCTCCTCCTCCTCCTCCTCGCCTCTCTTTGTTCATCTTATTTTTATTTACCCTTGCCTCTCCGTTTTCTCTCATCCTATTTAATTCACTAACACCGTCACTGCTCGTTTTTTATCGTCCATTTTTATCTTAATTAATATTTGTACTTTACTGTTTCCTTTCTTTATGTTCTTTCACCCAAGCCTCTTTGGTCTTGTTTTAAATGTCTGTCTTGAGTAGCCTCGCCCCGGGACCCAACGAACCTGACAAAACAACAAAGGTGCAAAGACAATTTTTTTTTTTTTGTTCTTGGTCTATTTTCTTTTTATCCTGGTGATCTTTTCTTCTCTCTCCCTTCTCTCCTCGTTTAATATTCGTCCCCCAATTCTCCGTTTATTCTTGTATATTATTTTCTCGTCTTCGTTTTCCTCTACCGTTTTTCTCTTTTCTTCTTGACATTTTTCTTTCATCCCCCTTTCATCTTGATATCTTTCCCACTCGCTTCTTCGTTCTTTTCAATTTCATTTTCTTAATTTTTATATTACTGGATCCTCGTCCTTCCGTTCGTATTATTCGACTTTATTTTTTATCGTCACCTCTCCAGCCTCTTTATTTCACGCCTTTGTTCTCCCTTTATTTATTTACCTATTTATTTATTTATTATTTACTGTATTTATTAACCGTTTTCTTTGCGTGCTGGAAAAGGAGAAACTCAGCTGAGCCTCCGCTCCTCACCTCGTCCTCTCCATTTTCTTTGGCCGGATTATCACTATCTTCATCGTCACTATAATACCTACCTTATCATCTTACTATCTTTTTATTTTTTTATTTCCTTTATCTCTTCTTTATCAGTTATCTTTTGCATTATCTTTCTAGTTACTTTATCATACTTTTTCCGTTTCTTTTTTGCAGTTTTTCACATATCAGCATTTTTTAAAATATATTTTGAAATTGCTCTATCTCCTCCAATCATCAGTTTTTTAGTAGTGCATCTCATAATGTTTTGCTCTTTTATGTGTCTCTTAACTTTCCCATAATATTCTTCTGTTATTCCTTTTTGCATTACCTTTCGTTCATAATTTCTTCTTATACTCTCATTTCTTGTATATTTCTTTTCTTAGCGATTTTTTACGTTTATCTTTATTGTTCTTTTCACCTTCTTCAGCACGAAATTTTCCACTTTTCTTTTCTTTTTTTTTTTCCCCACAAGTTTTGTTCTTTGTGTTCTACTGGTAATGTTACAGAAGGAAAAAAGCACTGTTGTCTTTTTTTCTTTTTTTTTTCCTTTTTTCCTCAGAATTATACTTCTTCCTACACTCACTGTCCTCCATTCTCATTTGTCAAGTTTCATTAATCACGTTCTAGTCTCTTTTCCGTAATTCTCTCTCTCTCTCTCTCTCTCTCTCTCTCTCTCTCTCTCTCTCATATTCTTTCTTACTGCGTTTTCAACATTTATTAGGGCATTCCTCCCTTCTCCTTCCGCAGTCCTCAACACAGAAACATTATTGTATTTTCCTGCAGTATTTCTTCTCTTCTAAAAGTAACAAACAATTTTCTTTCAATCCTGTCTCTCATAATTCCCTTCTCGTCTATTTCTTTTTTCTTATTTAATCAAGGTTCATTCAACTTTCCAGCACTCTTCGATTCTTTTCTCATCTGCTTTCTTTCTCCCCTTCTTCCCAAATTACCTCCTCTCCTCCACGCCCTCTGTTTCCTCCCCATTACGCTTCCTCCACCATTTACCAGTCCATTCCTCCCATCCTGAAAAAGAAAGAAAAAAAGTGGTTAGCAATTTCGCCGTTAGGAAGAACAGGTAATCGATCCTAATTACTGTCCTAATCACAATAATTTGGCCCAGGGATTGCCGTGATCATCGTAATACGCGATAATTGCATTTCCCGTATTGATGAATGTAATTATCGACGGGGCCTAGTTGACGTAAAAAAAAATGGTTGTCAGAATAATCGTTCTAATACTTCAAAGACCCTGACTTTTAATTCCTTTGACGTCATTAACATACAGTCACTATTCCATTATTATTACGGCAGTAATTTTACTAATATTATTACTCTAAGCGTTACCAAACACTCTTATTACTACTGGGGTTATTACTATTGATTGGATTTAGAAAACTATTTGATCATTAAAATACTACTCTCAGGCTTCCATGGTTTCTTTCTCACTAAATAAAAATGTCTTGCATTAATTGGATGAGAATACTGTAGTTTTCCTGGCCATGAGAGGGTCAATGGCAACTGGTTCACAGACTAACCTCAAGCTGAATAATAATCGTCTGGCGTTTAAAGTAAAAATAATGCAGTCAACGTTGCCCCGACCATGGAAGAAGTACATAATGATAAAAACCATTACAGGATATGTTTCTCCATTGCTTTCCTCGTCACTGCTTCTCATACATCGCCAGCTCGTTTCCATTTCTTGTGCGGAAAGATCGTTAAGTCTGTTTCTGTTTGCTTTTATGTGTACTCCTTCGCACTTCCTTTCCTCCCACAGTAACTCATTTTCAATCCTTGCTCAAATCCCTCCGCCTCCCGACTCATCCTTCCCTCCGACCATCACCCCAATCACCACAATAATTTCCACTCCTCACCCCCTCCCCTTTCCTCCCACTATTTTTTTTCCTTCAAATTTCCTTCTCAACACACCGTTCAGCCTCCCACCCCCTCATCTTACTAATTTTTACTCTCCTTCCCATTTCTTCCTCTTCCTTCTCAGCACAACATTCATATCCTCCCGTCTTCTACCCAGCCTTTCACTCTTCACTTCCTGCTCCTTTTCAACGCACCATCAAGTCTCTTCCTCCTTTTTCACACTCTTTCACTACTGTTTACACTTCCTCCTCTTCCTCTTTAAACATATCACTGTCCCTCCCCTCGTCTTATCACACTTTCACCCATCTTCCTACGTCCTGCTCCTCCTCCTCCCCTACCTTAACGCAAAACCATTTCCTCCAATCCAGTCCCTCCCCCCCATCGAAGTGAAGAACAGGGATGGGGCATGGAGGAGAGGTAAGTGTGGGACTGCTGGTGAAGGTGAAAGAGGTAGGGGAGGGGTGAGGGTGAGGTGGGAATGGGAGTGGGGCGAAGAGGAGAGGTAGGTTTGGGGGTGACAATATCGACGTGTTGGTGTTTATATCCTCACCTCGGCGACAGGCTTACCTGACACCCAACTTGACCTTGGCCGCACTTCAGTCTAATAAGTTAATAGACACTTGCTAGCATGAGGCCACACACACACACACACACACACACACACACACACACACACACACACACAATGTATAACAAAATAGCACGCAAAAATACCTTGAACACCGCCAAGCACGAACAAATACGCACAATAGGCCTATACAGAACTTTTACAGGAGAAAATTCTTGAGTACCAAACATGATGTCCTGGTAGCAGTATATGTATTTCCTATGTTACACTTTTTTTAAAATGTGGAAATAGGGAATTATCACCTAAAAATGGGTGATTACCTATTATAATTATCAGGACCAATGCACATAATTACCTTTACATCGCCAAAATAATATACATGCAAAATCCTTGTATTGTATGAACAATGACTATACTATATGCACACATAATCCAAAACAATTATATGAACTTAATAATTTTCGCAAACACAATACTTCAGAAGTTTATAAAAGTACGCTAGAAATTTTTTGGGGTAAATTTTGAAAAGTATATATATAAAGGAAAACAATGCATGGAAAATGTAAAGGCGAGTATGAACTAAAATGAAATGACTGTACACGGTTCAAGTACCAGTATTGGAAATAAATCGTTCAATACTTCCCTGTCTGCTTCCCTTCTACCCTCCCCCGCCCAGCACACACGCACACACACACACAAACACACAAACCACGTACACATAAAAATACGCACCTACTGAGGCACAGAAGCACGCACTCATAAATACACGCACCCACAGACGCACTCACACACACACTTCCAAATACCCGCTCAATAATACACACCCATAAAAGCACCCAAGTGGTATTAAAGGACGAAGTGGAATGCTGAACCATTCTAAATTCAGAACGTCCACGAATCGATGTGACTTAAGTACACTGTAACTCGCTGTGTGTGTGTGTGTGTGTGTGTGTGTGTGTGTGTGTGTGTGTGTGTGTGTGTGTGTGTGTGTGTGTGTGTGTGTGTGTGTGTGTGTGTGTGTGTGTGTGTGTGTGTGTGTGTGTGTGTGTGTGTGTGTGTGTGTGTGTGTGTGTGTGTGTGTGTGTGTACATAATACATGCCTGAGCCAGCCTGGAATGTACAGTATACTTGTCGTCGATAGCGATGATGATGACCGAGATTTTGGTGGTGGTGGTGGTAGTGGTGAAGTGGTGGTGGTGGTGGTAGTGGTGAAGTGGTGGTGGTGGTGGTAGTGGTGGTGATTTGCTAGTTACGAAGGGGATAGCAGTGGCAATGGTAGTGGTGATGGGTGCTGGCAGAGACGTCGGTAGAGATGATGGTTTTAGTAGTGACTGTAGCAGCAGTAATGTAAAAATACTGTTGCAGTTGTAAGGGGGATGGTGAAAATGATGGCAATGGCATGGAGATGGAAGTGGTAACGGTGGTAATGATAGCAGATGGGTTGTGTTTATCGTGAAGGAGGTGATGGAGATGTTAGCTATTTACCACCGCTCTCCTCATAAACATTTCCCCGTCATTACACTACATTAACTGCTTGTCTCCCCTCCCATCGTTATTTATTTTTTCTCAGTCTTCTTCATCAATGCTGTGTTATTAAGACTTCGTTTCCCTTTCTTCCATTCTCTAATATCTGTTATTCCTTCCTTCCTTACTTTTCTTCCATCTCCCAGTTTTCTACTTCACTTGCTTTTCTCCCATTTTATATTTATCATACTTTCTTAACTCCTACTATCTTATTTTTCACCTGCTTTAGTTTTTCCAACCGTCTTACTTTACCATACTGAATATTTCCCCTGACTTTCTCCGATTGTTTTCCTTTTCTCCTTCTTCACTTCTTCACGCTTCTATCCCATTCCTGTCCCTGATAAAGTGGCAGTAATTTTGGTGGTTGAAAGAGATACTATTATTAGGCTAATGGTAGTGATTATGGCAATGGCGATAGGGCGACCTTAACAATATGGACATTAACGGTGGTGTTAGCCTCTTCCTTAGGGGGGACTCTCCTTCTCTGAACTATACTATCGAGCTTCTGCAGGAATAAATATAAAGAACGCCATGATACTCAAGGTTAACTCCAACGATGGCACGGTAAGTCAAGTTCAAGGAAGGGAAGAGACTTAGTGGTAACAGCTGTGATAATGTTACTGGTAGACTACTACAATCAATAATAATGATGCTAAAGGCGACGTTGATAGTACACAAAAAAGGCACAGCAGCAGCGACGATAAGGACAACAGCATAGTACAGTAATTGTGGCTCAAGTTAGACAGGTGATTTAAAGGGTAAAGTCCATTTTCATACCACTGTTCCTGGTACTGAAAAGAGCAATGATGACAATAATTCTTAGTTTAGTGGCAAGAACAGAAAAGCAACGATGACAATGATGACTTGGCTTAGTTCAAAAAAGGGAAAGAATTTGGCGGTAATGGTGGCTCTGAATTGAAGAATGGCAGAAGATTTAGCGATGATGGTGAGATAATGAAAAGAAGAGGGAATAATAAATGACGAAAACACCATGGTTATTGTAGTTCAAGGAAAGGTAGGTGATTTAGTGGTTGTGAGTCCATTTTCTTTTCCTGTTCGTGGTATCGATGGAAGTAATGATGACTAGATAAAGAACCTAGTATCAGCAAAGGCAGTGACGACGACAGCACTGTTTAATTAAAAGAAAGCAACAGATTGAACAGCGATGGCGGTGTTTAATTTACGAATGATAGGAGATTTAGGGATGTAGGTGGTGACAATGATGATGGCAGCACAAGAAAGATTGGAAAAAAACGAGTATCAAAAATAACAATGCCAACGCTTTTTTTTTTTTTTTTTTTTTTAAGGTAAAGCAAGTGATGCAGTATGAGGTGTCCATTTTCTTTCCCCTATTGACCTAGATGATGACAGTAATAACAGTAATGGAACTAAAAGCGATGGTGATAGTTGCTTACACTAGAAAGAAGCGAGTCACAGAAATGACACAGCAACAGCATGGTAAGTCTAGGGTTATTCACGTGGAGGTAGGAGTCTCTTTCCTTAACTCTGATCGTAGTGAACATGGCAGTAAAAATGATGAGGGTACCAAAAGTGATGTTGATAGTAGCCCTCACTGGGAAGAAACGAACAACAAAAATGAAAGCTACAGTGGCATGGCATGTTCAAGGTAGGTAACTCAGTGGTAGGAGCCCATTTTTATAATCCAGCTAGTGGTGATGATAGTACCAGTGATAATGATGGGACTAAAAGTGACGTCGATAGTAGCCTAAGCTAAAATAGAAGCGAGTAACAAAAAGACCACGATAACGGCTTGGAAAGGCAGGTAGGAAGTAGCAGTAGTTTTTTCTTAACCCAGCACGCAGTGGTGATGGCAGCAATAACAATGATAGAAGTAAAGCGATGATGAGAGTAGCCTACACTGGAAATGACGCGGGTGACATCCATGGCGACAAGGACCGCAGGGTTACTGTGGTTCAAGGAAAGGTAGATGATTCAATGGCAGGAGTTCAATTTCTTAGTCCCCGTTCGTGTCCCTAGCCTATCAATACCCCAGCCCGCTTTTACCTCACTTCCGATACTCCAGCAGGCTAATGGGAGTAACGGGATGGAGGGCGGTAATGGGATGGAGGGGTGATTACGGGGGTGTGGGAAGGGAGGCGGTGTGGTGTGATGGGTGGAAAAAAAAGGAGGAGGAGTGGGGGGATTTGAACAGGAATGGATGGAAAGGAGGGAGGGGAGAGTAAAGGGAAGACAAAAAACGGTTAAGTATGGAAGGGAAAGGGAGACCAGGAGAAGGGTGAAAATGGGGGAGGGGCTGAGAAAAGTGAGGAAATTAGAGAAAAAAAGGATAAAGGGAGAGGAAAAAAGGGAGAAAAGGAGATATAAAGGAGGGAAGGGGAGAGAAAGGGGTTGGACGGCAAGAGAAGGCAGGGGAGAGAAAAGAGATGGAAGGGGAAAGAAAGATAATAAAAAGGAAGAGAGAAAAGAGAGGAGAGAAAAGGAATGAAAGGAAGAGAAAAAGGAAATGAGGGGAGAGGAAAAAGAGGGGAAAGGGACTGAAAAGGGAGGGAAGGGGAGAGGAAAGGGAAGGAAAGGGAGAGGAAAGGGAAGAAAAGGGAGAGGAAAAGGATGGAGGGAGAGGAAAAAGGAAAGGAGGGGGGAGGAACGGGAGAGAAGAGGGAAGAAAATGGATGAATGTGCAGAGAAAAGGAGGTGAGGAAGGAAATGGGAAGAAAGGAGGGAGAAATGGGAGGAAAGGGGAGAGAAAAGTGTGAAACGGGAGGCTAATGACATTAATGGGATGGGGGGCGATTACTGGGGTGATGGGATGGGAGGAAACGTGGCGTGATTGGGGTGAAAAGAGGGGGATTAGAATTAGGGGTGAGGGCACAGGGAAGGGAGGGAGGTGAGGAATGGGGAAGGTGGAGAAAAGAAGAAAAGGGAGGAAGGAAGAAAAACCAAGAAAATAAAGAGCAGGAGACAAAAACACGGGTAAGGAAGAGAGAGAAAGAGAGGAACGAAGAGGAGGACCAAAAAGGGGGAAGGTAGGGAAGAAAATGGGAATAATTATTATATCTGTCAGTAACTGAGCTACAAATATGATAAGCTCAAATTAATATCTAAATAATAATGACCTCAACTGCAACCAAGCACAACACCAAAACAAAAACACTATTATCCCCTTCTGTTCGATGACGTATACTTTATTTCTGCCATCTCTAGACGATTTTATGCAGCTCAGGACAGAATTTCGAACAGGTGGGGGGGGGGGGAGTTTCACTTAGCTTTCGTACAAGATGCCTTCCGTAAATCGCATAAAATCGTCTGGAGGTAGCAAGAATAAACTTCAAAAAAAAAAAAAAAGAATGAAAAGAAAGCGGGAGGAGGTGAAGGGAAAGGAAGATAAAGGAGAATGAGAAAGTGCAGAGGTAAAGAAGTAATGGGGGAGTCTAACCCATTAACATGATAACTTTATTCTTGCTACCATCAGACGAATTTAATAAAGCAAACGTGAAGCACAGAAAGAAAAGGTTTAAATCTATTTACATTTACTCCTGTTACGAGAGTTCTTCCTTAAACTAATCATTGCTGTCTGGAGGTAATTAAAAAAAAAAAGTATCACGGGAATGAAGGGGTAAAGAAGAAAACTGGCACACGTAATACTGTCAATACTTAGAATTTCGCGTCCATGGCCTAGACACACACATAGGACGCCATCTTGTCATTACTTTGTGGAGCATTAGGGATGACTTGCGACATTAATACGTATCATACGGCTGGGGGAGACACATTTGGCGGTCACTGCTCTGGGTCACATGTCCCTGAAAATGTATGCATGTACCTAGGTAGTCAGACACTTATATAAACACACATACAACACACATACATATAAAGGAAACACACACACACAGACACACACACAATCCCCTCCTACCCCCTACCCCCGAACACATTAACTATTGAAACCGGTGGGATACATAGGACACATAGTACCTGACTTCCGGGAATCTGACACGATCCCCAACTCCTTTAGCCTTTCTTTTCTATTGCTTTTGAGTCCGTCTTGCCTTACTAAGCCGTCACATGACCTTCACTTTGCCGGCGTATGGATAAATTAAGTGGGAGGGAAGAGGAATGAGCTTAATCTCTAAATTCGCTAATGTGTTGTTCATTATTATTCTTGCTGACTTCGGACGACTTAGTTCGCGCAAGGAAAGATCTTTTGTACCGTAATGAAGGAGTAATGAAAGGTGCTTGTAACCGTGCGAGTAAAATAGTTCCTCAAAAAGAAGCTAAACGGCCTGGCGCTTCCGAAAACAAACGATACCCGACTGAAGAGATTAACCTTTGTATTACGTTGCATAAAATCGTTCCTATGTAGCATAAACTCGTCTGGAAGTAGTAAGACAATAAAAATGATCATACTGAGCGTGACTGGACACTGCTTATGCACTTCTCTCCAGTGAAGCCTTCCTTAATACTGAATAAAATCGCCTGTAACAAAGAAAAATACAGTAAAAAAAAAAAAAGCGCCATTGCAGTATCAGATCGTAAGAAAAATATGTTGATATAACTTAAACTTTTTTTTTTTCCATTGTGCACCTTCCCCAGTCGTTTAGTTTATCCATTTATTATTATAAAATCCTCACACCTGCCTGCATTTTAACCCTTTGCTGGCCGTGTCTCGTTTGGCATCTCATTCTAGCAAACATCAGGTGATTTTATTCAGCTGTCATAAACACTGAGAGTGTTAATACCGACACCCCATCCCTTCCATGGTCGAGACAACTCAAGTACGGTACTCCAGTTAAAGCCAGACGAATTAAGTCAGCTGAAAGTGAGTCACAGAAGCTAGAATGCTTGGTCTGTACGGTGAATTAAAAAAATGCAATTTATCTCGAAAAGTGGGACAAAAGGTTAGCGGGTGGTGTGGCCTTTGGCGAACCGGAAGGTCAGTGGAGCGACCTTCCAAATATACAGCACACGAACACTGCAACTTCAGAACACGGCAGGGGGTAGTGAGCGGGAGGGGGGAACGGTGAGGGGATGGAGTGCAAAGAGGGAGTGCAAATGGAAGGGGGGAGGAGTCTGGAGTTAGGAACACAAGGGAGTAGGAGGGGTGAGATATGTCAGTGAATTTATTGCCAGGGATTTACTTCTTTAAGGTATAATTAAACCTTATAAACCAAGGACTCTTCGTAAGCCAAATAAACTCATCCAACGATGGCCAAAACGAGAGAAAAGGGATGTGTTCCGACTGAGGAGCTATGGGAAGGTCTGAAGGAGGCTGTTTCTCATAGCCCGTTTAATCTGGTGACATCATTTCCAGGTTTGTTATGTTCCTGTCATACGACTTCATTCAATTTTGGAGTGTTTTCTCGTGCTGAATGGCTCAATGAACGTTATATCTAGTCCTTCCAGTTCGAAAACACTCTTAAATTACAAAAGAAATCGTACATAGATAACACAATAGATATTACGATTATACGTCACTGGATGAAAGGGTTTTTATACAAAGTTCTTACGGTGCAACGTGATCATCATAACACGTCCTTGGCCTTTTATAACACTCCTGTGACCTTTACGAATCCTCCATATTGGAACAGTCAGACACGGTTGTTGTTTGTGTTGATCGACTTCGGTCTGTCTGGCAGACCGGATCCATCAACCGCAGGCAAGCAACAACCCCTGCAGGGTCGTCCCGAGCAGTGAACCGATTTCCCATTCCAGTTGACAGTGTCCCGCAATAGCGAGGCGCTGGAAAAAGTGTGGATGTTTGGTTCCTGTATGGATGCCGCATTTGCGACTTGACACCACGTTTGCAGGGGCACCATTGCAGGTTTCACATCACCCCGTTATATGGATATATGTTTACCACCCAGCGTTGTAAATGGCTTCCTGGGTTGCAGGAAAACATTTGGCTTTTCACTCAGTGTAGCGCAACATGAAGTGGAAAGAAGAGTACTAAAAAGTGACTGGAAGGAAAGGGAGAAGTAAGAAGAGAGAAGGCCAGACAAAGAAACACTATGATACAGGTGAGGGAAGAAGTATGCAGCACTACATGAAGCGAGTGAATGATGGTCACCACCACCTACCACCTAGTCCGACACGGTGAGGAGATAAACATCAGTAATTTAAAAGCGGTAAATGAGTACATATTCCGTTACACATCGTTATCTTCATGAATGTGTATGTAATCATGTGTTATTACTTCCACCATGATTCACTCGTTACTCTCTCAGCTTAATTAGTTTCTAGCTTAATTACTGCACAACACGTCACAGCATAGCGTTCTAAAAGCCGTAATCAAGGCAGCATAGGAAGTTTCGTAGCACCTCATCCTCAGCGGTTTATTTTGCATATTACATTCTGACCTTCACTTGCATTTTATATATATATATATATATATATATATATATATATATATATAATTTTAATATCGACATACAGGCTGCATCAGAAACATAAAAGAGATATTAAGATATAATGTGTAATTTAAATCGCTAAGGAATATAATTTCTCTCTCTCTCTCTCTCTCCGAAAATTCTAGGTTCGTATTCATTGTGGTATCCACATGATCTTTTACTTAAACCATTAGAGATTAGATGAAGCCCGTTGTGTCATACTGCAGGCCGACAAATCTGTACACATAAACGAACACTCTTAGCAGCAAGCTGGTTAAGGCTACCAGATTAGTAACCAAACAACCTGTATAGCTTCTAGCAAGTAGCAAAGGCCAAAGACCCTCAGGCGAGCAGTATCTCTCTGAATAGTGATCTCATATCAGTGACTGAAAGTAGCCCCGACGTGGTTATTTAATGGTGCCTTATTTCTATGTCTAGGTAAAGAAATGAAGCTTCTTTTTTTCACTCTAGAGAATATGTTGTGATATAAATTTTGAAAAGAAATGGTGAAAATACTGACACCTTTATCACCCCCGGAAAGAGAATTAACCACTGGGCCAAAAACGCACACTGGCCACATCAGAGCACTCAGGCAGCGGGGTCATGTGACAGAAAAAGCAACTATGTTTTCCAAGACACGCAACGCTCCATAGTGAAGGAGTATGAAAACTGCTTGGAGTAAAAGAAAGATTATTAAGCGGATTATCATTTTGCTTCCTACTGAGATCTAAAAAAAATATGTATTCAAAGAGAGACGGAATAGTTTGATAATTACCGTACTTTACTTAATAGCAGAAGTAACCAAGGAAGTGGGTTAATATTCTGGCTGAACTAGTGACTGATTACGCAATTTCTGCTCAAAATGTCACAGGTCAGAGGCAGAGCACTCAACAGAGGAGTCCAACGGCACAAAATACATATAGCCTACATATTTTTTTTTTTTTTACACGGCACGCAAACACTACACTGGATGGGCATGTGGGTCTCATTTTTATTGCAACAGCCAGATCATTTTGCTCATCTTAAGAGTTGTCCTGTAGCTCAAGGATTAGAAATTGTCCCCATTTAATTCGATGCCGTCATTTTATATTTCATTCTCACTATCACCGGATGATTTTAATTAGCTGAAGAGAAATTCGTCGAGCTTCCTCTTACATCCGCTTCTACTGTTTCATGGAAGTGTGACAGAAATTTCATCAGGTGAGTGGCGTGGCACTAGAAAGCAGCGTGATACCACCAACTCAGGGGACAAGTTCAACCCAGGAAGCAAAATGTGTTTGAATATGCAATCGACAACATAAATTTTTAAGTTTTCAGGAATGATATGAGCCTTCCAGTCTTTTATATGCAACACTTTTACTCTAAATCAATCAATGGATAGTAATTATATATAGTTATTTAAAGCATTCCTATCATCTCTTGGCCATACAATGTTACCAGATCACGGGGTCATATGATACACAGTGAACCTGATGCAAATTTCTGCTGTTAACTTGACATGCATATCAAGATCACAATGACGGAATTCCATCGCGTCTGACGCCACTCTTCCTGATATATTCCACTTGACAGGCGACCAGGTTTGACAAGTGTAAAAAAGCGTGTAATCTAGAACAGACCTGTGAAAAGTTTGGGAATTGTTAAATCCTCTTTGTCTTCATCACTCATTCTTTTCCTTGTTCCCTTCCCCCTTTCATCCTTTCAGTATTCCTTCTCCTCTCTCTCTCTCTCTCTCTCTCTCACATTCCACATTCTCTGCTCTCCTCTCCTTCCCCTCCACTTTCCAACCCTGTACTTACTTCTCTCCTCTCCTTCCAAAGTCTCCACTTACCCTTTTCCTCTCCTTCTCTCATCTCTTCCTTCAGCTTTTCTTCCCCTTTCTTCCTTTTCCTTTCTCCTTTCTCTCCCACCCCTCCCCTCCAGACCTTCTCTTTCCTCCTTACCTCTTTCCCACTCCTCCCCCACTTTGTCTGTGTGTATCATTTGTTCTGCTATAAGCCTTGGTGTGTAAGATGTATGATGTACTGGGTGCATAAGAATCTTTTTAGTTTCATGGCATTTTTATACTCTCGGTGTGTGTGTGTGTGTGTGTGTGTGTGTGTGTGTGTGTGTGTGTGTGTGTGTGTGTGTGTGTGTGTGTGTGTGTGTGTGTGTGTGTGTGTGTGTGTGTGTGTGTGTGTGTGTGTGTGTGTGTGTGTGTGTGTGTGTGTGTGTGTGTGTGTGTGTGTGTGTGTGTGTGTGTGTGTGTGTGTGTGCAATTTCATTTTGTGTATTAGGTGGCAGTTACACTATGGTGCCAGTTAGCAGACTGATGCATCGGTGGTATTTCTCATAGCATCTTACGGTCCAGAAAAAAAAAAACACGAATATTTTTTATCGTGTTTCCGTCTACAGTCTCTAAGTGGTTAAGATTAGCGTCTTTATAGTTTTTTAGCTCATAATTTGCAAGCAGCTTCCCTTCACCGTGTGCATGTAAGCTTGACCTGCAGTTCTGAGTGTCGTTCCTCACTGCAGTCAGCTTACGAATGTCTTTAATTGGTGGCAAATCTCAGGACTTTATTTTGTATGCTGTGTAGCTGCAGAATTCATGGTTTGGAGGGCATGTGGGTTGGAAATAGAGTCATGCGGGATCGAGCTCATCACTGTTTTCGATTATTATTATTATTATTATTATTACTATTATTATTATTATTAAAGAGCCAAAATCATCCGTTGGAGGTGAAATCTCTGCCCCCTTGACTGATGTGTTGGAGAATCGCGCCACGCGAGGTCACTGTGTCATCTAATATTTATGGATTTCTTTGCGTGGCACTATGTTTTCTTCTGTCTGCATGCTCAGGTTTTGTTGGGAGCAATTAAGGTGTATATTTTAATTACATTCCTTTAAATGCTTCATCTGTATTTTTTGTCATCTCCTTCTCCCATCTCTTCTTCTTCCCCCCTCTTCTGACCACCATTCCTTGGTCTCTATTGTCCTCCTTCCCCTTCTTTTCTCCCCCCTACTCTCCCATCTTCATAGTTCTCTCCTCCCCTACCCCCTCCTCCCAGCGCAGTCTATCCACTTTTTTCTCGCCCCTCCTCTCAGCACAATCTATCCCTCGCTTATCCCCCCCTTCTTCCTGCCCCTTCTTTCCCCTCCTCCCACCTCCTCGCAGCACAACACAGGTCAGTCCCCTCGCTCATACTGTCTCTCATCGACCCCTCATGTTAGCCTTCCCGACATCACGCCTTCTCTATTATTCTCTTCAGGCTCTCTCTCTTATGCTCTCCCTCCTCTTATTCTTTTCTTCTCTTCTCTCTCAGTCTCTTCATTCCCTCCCTTTCCTCTCTTTTCTTGATAACACTGCCGACATCACCCCCTCGTTTATATTTTCTTCATCCTTTCTCTAATTCTCTTCCTCTTTTCCTTTTCCTCCCTTACATTCTCACTACTACATTTTTTTTTCCTCCCTTCACCTTCTTCTGTCTTCCAGTTTTTTCTTTCTCCCCCTCCCCCCTACTCACTCTAACTTCCCCCATTTTTCATCCTCAGCTTCCTCTAGTCATATTACCCTTTGCCTCAATTCCAGGGCAGTTTCTTTTCTTTTTTTTATCCCACTGAGGACATAAGCAATACTAACTTCCCATTCTTGCTACCACACATCGATTTCATTCAGATTAAACAGACGCCTGGTGGTCTAGCGGTACAAGTCTGTCAGTGCGTTTATATTCTGCGTTTGATCTCATAATTGACAAGGTGTTGGATTCCTACCCATCACAACGATAACTGATTTTATAACTTATTCTTCCCCCCACAACACGATTTCATGAAGCTCCATAGGGAATTTTTGAACTGAAGAGGGTTGGATCATTATTATTATTATTATTATTATTATTATTATTATTATTAACTCCATCACCTATTTCATTACTGCACGTCTTCCCCGAGTTCAAGAAAGAAGTCTCAATGAGGCAGGAGGTAAACTAAGAAATACGGCTCCGGATTAAAGGGGTTAAGAGTGATTTCTTGTCGTCTACGAGGTGAGCATCTCTCTCTCTCTCTCTCTCTCTCTCTCTCTCTCTCTCTCTCTCAAATAAAGATATTCTGAAGGAGCTACAGTATATTTAACCTAACAAAACTCGGAGGTCGAAATCTTATCAAAGGGTTCTGCATTTTCAACAGGCTTGGTAATGTTGCTGCCAAGAATACTTTTAACCACAAAAGAATAATATGCCGACGTGGTAATTCTGCTGCCGAAAATAATTACTAAAAAATCACACACACACACACACACACACACACACACACACACACACACACACAAACTCTCCTCATAAAAACAGAATCATAGCATTTCTTTTTCAGGCGATGTTTCCAGGAACAAAGTCTATTCACCAATGGAGGCTGTTGGAGGCGTCTGACCTAGAAACTCCACAGGAACAAACATCTTTCGTCAAACATCCTACGTCAATCCTGGGCTGAATATGCTCAACCACTTCAGTACCAGTAGGTCATTTTTATTCTATTCTTCCTTTCCTTTGGGGGGTTTAGGAATGGCATTTTGAACTGGAGGCGTAAGATGCAAACTTATTAACTCGTCCCCAATACTCCTTTTACTCTAACTCGGCCTAAAATTGCCATCTCCCCATCTTGAATGCTAAACTGTAACGAAAGATTAACATGTGAATATGATGCTAATCAGGAAGAAATATTATGGAAAGGATGTAGGATGGAGCTTTGTCATATTCTGCCTCTGGGCAACATGAAATAGATTACAAAAGGACGAATATTTAGGACAAGTTAAGGTGAAAGAAGTATACCAAGAAGCTCTCCAAGCTAAATAAAATCAATTGGGAGCAGCAAGAATAAATAAATAAATAAATAAATAAAACGCGTAATCGTAATGAACAAAGCTATATAAAATTCCTCAGGTCTGAACTCACTGAAGTACTATAATCAACCTCATCGTCGTAAACGATGCAGAGTGTTTTGTGTGATTCGTAAAATTTCTTGTAAACGAGTAATCGATAGTAACTCGGGTTCTTATGACTCTCACGACTGAATAATATCGTCCAGATTTTTCCCTACCATGAGAGAGTCACTGTACAATTTGCCTCAAGCGTTTCCTGGCTGATGCAACTAAAATTCTGGACTAAGACATGACTGAATTGTGGCTTCCTGGACATCTCCTAAAATACAGCATCTGATTGTACTCTTTCTAGTTTAATTTGACCTAAAACTGCCATCCCTCCATCTTGACTGCTCAGGTGTAACAAAAGGTTAACACTAGAATATGTTGCAATGGAAAGGATGAAGAACCCCAGCACTGTCTAACTACCACTGAGCTACGTGAAATAAGCTCCAACAGAGAGGACCAAGTAAAAGTGAAACTACAGTGTCATAAGTTTGTCATTCCTTCCTTCCTTCCTGTAAAATTTATCTTACTTTTTTGTTCACAGTGTCTGCAGTTTCTTCTCAAAATTTTCTCGGCTTTTGCTTGAGAGGTAAATGGGCTCAAAGGAACAATCTCGCTTCCTATGCTCCCCCTTCCTAAGTGCAATCATAAATAAATCTATGGTCATACCTCACCTTGTTACACTTAAGGTACCATACTCGAGAGGGACGCCTTCACGTGGTGGGCAACGATATAACCAGGCGGATTCACTGGCCATTTATGCAAAGGTTTCTCATCTCTCCCTTATCCTCTGAAGGGAAGATGGTGGGCTACAGGAGAGAGGTCACTTCAGTCTGCAGTCCACTGGGTTCACGTTTCATATGAACCTGGGGCAACTACTACTGCTGATGCTACTACCACTACTACTACTACTACTCATGAGAATGGAAAGATCAATAAGCCACTTTAATTTTATGAACTCTTTATCTCTCGTCTTTACTCTCTCATGAACTGCCTCTGTGTAATCCCATGAACTACATATAAAATTACGGATATGAACACTGACTTATTTCCCTGCGATAAAAAGCGAGGAGGTGAGCGATGACTTCTGAAACCCAGCGATGCGACGTAAAGGGCACCACAAAGTTTTTCTCAATATTGTGGATGAGTTTCATTATTGTTCGTTTCGGGCTGTTGGAACTGTATGCTTAGGAAATAAATAGAAAGAGAGAGAGAGAGAGAGAGAGAGAGAGAGAGAGAAGAAAGAAGAAAAAAGTATCGTGTTCTTGGGCTACAATGGATACTAAACCCACGAATTCGGACGATTTTACTCAACTCAGGAAAAGCCTCTCGTAGTGAAGAGGTTTATCAAGGCTGCATCTAACCCCTATAATTTTAAAAGTATATCACGAACCGAATATGATCAACACACACACACACACACACACACACACACACACACACACACACACACACACACACACACACACGTAAGGAAATACATCTATCCTGGGGTTTAAAAGGTGAAAATGGGGAAATTCTTGAGGTAACCTATGTACACATGGACCTATCAACTCCAGTCTGAGATCTTTCTTAAATTTGTCTTCATTTTAGTTCCCGGGAGATGCCTAGTACCGAAGAATGTAATGAAAGCTCTACAGGGTATAAAATAATCAAAGCTGTATATGGTATACTGTAATCAAAGTTCTATATGGTATAATCAAAGCTCTATACGGAATAAAACAAGCTCTATACGGTATAAAACAAAGCTCTATACGGATTAAAACAAAGCTCTATACGGTATAAACCAAAGCTCTATACAGTAGTCATCAAAACTCAACACGATATAAACCCAAGAACTCGAAAAGTGGTTAAAAAAATCGCCAGTTACACAAAATACGTCAGGCGAAGCAAGCGTTCAATTACTACCCTGAACGATATACAGTAAAATGCTGTATCGTGCCATTTTTTGGTAAAGTACTATAGAGGAGCTACTGAGGATAAGAGTTGCATTTATAGCGCAGTTTGGCCTACATTGTTTCGCTTCTTGTATCAGTATGTTAAATGAGGCACATACATACATAATATAAATAGACATACAGACATACCTACATTAGAGATATTCATACATACATGCATACATATTTTTTAGGTCAATACAGTGGATGCAAATATTATCTTTACGAGGGTGACTGAAGGTTTTACGAAGAACTTTACTTAATCTTTCAATATTTCAGCCCGAGTATCATTTTTACTTCACTCTTGGTGCTACTGGACGATTTTATTCAGATTAAAGGAGACCATAGTACCTCTCTCTCTCTCTCTCTCTCTCTGTCATCGACCTAACCGTGTTGGCTTTATTGACACGGCAGTTAGCTTACTTCTCTCTCTCTCTCTCTCTCTCTCTCTCTCTCTCTCTCTCTCTCTCTCTCATTAATGCATACCTACCATACTTCGCTGTCAAACTCTCCCATTACGCATATTTCCTTCTTACTCCCTTCCCTTTCCTGATCTTTCCTTTTACACTTTCCTCATATTTCTCTTATTCTCACTTTCTCCTTTTCTCTCAGTCTCATTTCTTTCTTTACTTTTTTTTCAATCCTTTCATTTACATTGTGTCCCTTTTCTATTTTGTTTTTTATCACATCCATCACTTCATTCATATATCTCTATCACTTATTTCCTTTTCCATCCATTCATCTCTTGTTACCTTTACCAGCTCCCTTCCTTCCTTTCTGTCTTCCATCCTTCCTTCCTTCCTTCCTTCTTCCTTTCCTTCTTCATTCATTGTTTCTGTATTTCTGTCTTTCTTCCTTCTCTCCAGCACCCATTCCCTTGCGTTTCTCTCTTTCATTCGTATCTTTTCTTCACTAACTCCTGTTACTTCCTCCCCTTCCACCTCCTTCCCTCCCCCTTCATTCATCCACTTTCACCACCTTTCCTGCCCTCCTCCCCTCTCCTTCAGTCTTTTCTTCCACCTCACCTCATTTCTCCCCTTCCTTCTCAATCTTCCATCCTTACATCCCATTTACATTCCTCTTCCTCCCTTTTCAACCCTCCGTCCTTCGTTCCCATTCTAATACTCTCTCTCTCTTTCTCTCTCTCTCTCTCTCTCTCTCTCTCTCTCTCTCTCTCTCACCCCTACGCACCGTCATGCCACGTGAGGGACAGTAATTGTCCAGTATTGAACTCTCATCATATGCCCTAGATATGGGTTAGTTCTCTCTCTCTCTCTCTCTCTCTCTCTCTCTCTCTCTCTCTATTCACCTACCTACCTATCCACACACACTACAGTACCTATCAACCCCTACCTCTGTCTACCAATTTATCCTCCACTGACTCATCCATCCCTCGTCAATCCACCTATCCACACCTCCACCATCATCCACAAGCCCCTCTATGCACCAGCTTGTTATAATGTCAGACACAACACCCAAACACTTCCTGGAACATAGCCGTGGTGTGTGTGTGGGGGGGAATCAGCATGTGTGTCTGTGTGTTTGTGAGTCAGTGTGTGTGTGTGTGTGTGTGTGTGTGTGTGTGTGTGTGTGTGTGTGTGTGTGTGTGTGTGTGTGTGTGTGTGTGTGTGTGTGTGTGTGTGTGTGTGTGTGTGTGTGTGTGTGTGTGTGTGTGTCCTTTATTATTTCCTTTTCAACCGACTCCGGTTTCAGGACAGGAAGCCCGTTACCTAGATTCAGTTGAAAAGAAATATCTTTGAGTTTGGCGTCTTTTTTCTCATCTTACTTTAGAAAGAACAAGTTTTCCAGGTCATCTGTCTTTGGTTCCTTCTTTTTTCCCTAAACAAACTACGAGACCCCAACTGAAAGCTAATCCTCTGCAGGCCACCTCATCACCTGCTACTTGGACACTAATACCAGCCACCTCCACTGTGATGTAGGCAAGGAATATCATAGTCAGGCCTGGTGTTGTGGTATTACAGATGGTATTTTCATGAGGCCTCTTTGGAACCATGTAAAGGAGCACTGAACACGGTGATCACTGAATTTTTTATGGGTTTAATTCTGGTGATTTTGGAAATTTCGTAATGCCTCGTCCTCATTGATTTATTTTGCACATAACTCTTTAATAATAACGTTGTATGTCAGTGATTCAGTCTGTGTCGATATTAAAGGGAGATATATATAAGACGGAAGAGCAAGTAAGATGTAAGACAGAAAATAAACATGAATGAAACACTACGAATTCTCGTACGCCAATGAGACTATGGCCACCAAATCCACACACTTTTTCATGCAACAACCAGGATTAGACTTGCTCTCAGTCCCCTGTCCACCGTCCTTTCCACCCCACCATAACCACCTAGCCTTCACCTGCGTGTGTGTCTGACAGTGTAATTTTCTTTTATATACACTGTCTTGCGCTAAAATATACACTGCATCAAAACAATATTCCTCGCCTTAATCTTTTCACTATGATGGTGAAGGGTATGTTATTCACGTTATTACCAGACAATTTTGCTGAGCTTGGAATATAAATAAAGACATCATAATGAAGGAGTTACAACTGACATGGTGAAATTGGTCCATCTTTTAACAGCATTTTATGGAATAGTTATGACCAATGGAAGTGCTTGCCTGTTACAAATAAATTTAAAATCCGAGGTAGAGTTTAGCAGGTGATGTCTCTCTGCCGTTTACTTTGTCATACTACTGGGATTAACGAAGGGTATATCTAAACTTTCCAGTTAAAGAAATCTCCCTTAAAGTAAAATCTTTTGGAAGCAATAACTCAAATATAATGAAGATGTTATCGTACTGAAGCGGTTATGTATACAATTAATATTCATCACGCCACTAGTAATCCAATAATCATGTTAACCCTTCACTCTCCTCGCTCTATCATTCACTGGAATCGATCCTCAAATTTGGAGCGCCAACCAACCTTAACTCTATCGCCTGAGACTTAGTACCTTAGTTCTTCACAGGATTTGTTCTGTCATTCGCTATAAACGTTCCTGATGTTCCCAGAAAGGCTAGTCCAGACCTCTATGATGCAGCATTCCTCACCCTCATTCTTCACTTGGCTTGTTCCATAATTCACTCTAATCGATCCTGACATCCCAAAGTGTGCCAAGTCAGTCTGAAGTTTATCATGAGACTTATCACTCTAGCTCCTCACTCTTTTTGTTCTATCTTTCACTCTAATCGTTCTTGCAGTCTTAAGAGGAAGCTAGACCTAATCTATCATGCGCCAGTCATCACCGTCAATCTTCACTTCCTTTGGTCTATCATTCACTCTAAGACCCCCTAATGCCCTCCCATTTAAACTAGACCTTGCTTATCATACAGGCTTTACCACCATCATTCTTCACTTCGAACTTGCTCTATAATTTACTCTAATCGACCCTAATATACGAGAGAAGGCTAAATTATACCTTATCACCATTTCTCTTCACATCCTTTGTTCTATAATTCACTCTTAACTGCTCTTGAAGCCCCCCCCCCCATAAATCGAGGCGTAACATACATCTTTCAACCATCATCACCGGCATTCAGTGTTTTTTTTCTAATATACTTCCTTGCCCATAATATCTGAAATAAGCCTTATCAGTCTGAACTCTGTCACATGCATTGCTCGTTTCGATTCACGTCCTTTGCTCTTTCATTCAGTCTAATCATTCATAAAGTTTGAATATAATCTAGACCTAAATGTTCGTGCACTACGTCTGTCTTACTCTAACCTGGCCTAATATTGCCATCTCTCCATCTTCAATACTGAGCTGTAACAAAAGATTTACACTAGAATATTATGCTTATCACGAAGAAGTGCTACGGGAAGGATGTAGAGCCGTAGCACTGTCTTTTTCTACCACTGAGCTGCGTGATATAAGCTGAAAAAGGACAAACATCTGGGCCAAGGTAGTGTAAAAACAGGATAGTGATCGCTGCCATCCTTCATGCTGTCTTTTCTACTGTTGTCTCTTATTAAATCTCCAGTTAAATATATCCTTTGTTTTCCCCTTTTCTCTTACTTTATATTCTGTTAAAATGATCAAAACTTTCCTACATTAATCCATCATGCACTAACCACCACCACTGCCTTGCACACTAACCCTTTTCTCTTGTATCCTCTTCAGTCTGATAACGTATTCCTTATTTTATAGATTTTGAATACAGAATTTTCGAACGGGATGGATACAATAAAGACCCCATCAAATTTTTGATACTAGGGGACCCTTTCTAAGCCAAATGAACTGTTTAGTAGCACCAAGAATAAAACAAGTATATTCCTTTCATAACCCTTTCAATATGGGAAAGTTTTATTCTAATCTGTTCGTATTACCGTACCTTTAGATTTTATTCTTAGTAAACAGCTCGTAGTAAAGGGGTTAATGAAGACTATATCCAAGTGCCTCAAGTCTAAAGTCACTCCTAGGCAAAATAAAATCGTCTGGCATTAGCAAACATGAAAGAAAAAGACTCGTCGTAAAAGTTAATGACTCTAAACGCTCCAGATGCCTAAAATATCCAGAAAAATACTTCCTTAACCTATCACGTACTGTTCATTATCGCCATATTCCACACTTATTTTTGTTCTACCATGACCAGTGTTGTTATCTAATCGCATCTCCTGTCAGAAAAAAAAAAAGACCAGACAGATACTTACATAGCTCAAAACACAGCAATAATAACAGATATCTTTCTCCATTTTTTTCTTCTTTTATTTCCTCTCATGTCTTCTCAGGCAGTATACTTAAAACAGAAATGGCGAAAAGGCAAGTAAACTCATTAATTTTCTGACGGGCATCTAGGGAACTCCTGTGGTTAGTGGAGGTACTCAGTCTGCATCCCACACTACAGAGGGCAGTCAGTAACGATACAGACGATACAGGGCAGCCAGACAATTTCCGTCGTCGTCAACTACTTCAGAAATTATCGTCAGGTATTGTGGACCTTCTTCGCGATTTAAGGTGGTGTATAGAGGGGTTAATGTCCAAAGGGAGCCACATATATTCTTCCTTCAATAATAATGCAGGTGATGGAGAGGGGCGCCTTCATGTGGGCAACAAAGCTGCCTGGTTATACAAACGTCCCTCAGTCTCTTTCCTATACTTCCTATCCCCTTAAAGGTAAATAATATGGTTGTCTTTAATGCATCTAAGACTCAGTTCTTACACCTTTCAACCCGACAAAATCTTCCACAGGTATACCCACTAATGTTTAATAATATTCAGCTTAATCCTACATCATCCTTGAACATGCTTGGGGTTTCATTTACTGGGGACTTATCTTGGAAAGATCATATTACATCTCTTGTAAAATCTGCTTCCAAGAGATTGGGTGTGCTAAGCCGACTCCGCTCTTTCTTTACCCCTGCGCAATTGTTGACTCTATACAGGGGTTTTATCTGCCCCTGTGTGGAGTACAACTCTCATGTGTGGGGAGGCTCCCCTCATACAGCTCTTCTCAATAGGGTGGAGTCAAAGGCTTTTCGTCTCATTAACTCTCCTCCTCTTACTGACTCCCTTCAACCTCTGTCTCTTCGCCGCACTGTTGCATCTTTATCTCTTTTCTATCGCTACTTTAATGGTCACTGCTCCTCTGAACTGTCTGCTTGCATTCCTCCACCTCTACGACGGGCGCGTAGCACCCGTCTGGCAGCAGACTCTCATCCTTTTTCTGTCCAACTCTCTAATGCAAGAATTAACCGTTACTCCCAGTCTTTCATTTATGCAACAGGTCAACTCTGGAACTGTCTCCCTCTGTCTGTATTTCCTGCTGCCTATGATCTCCAGTCTTTCAAACGCAGTGTGTCCAGGCATCTCAAAATGATCGGATCTTGAATTTGGCTCTATATTGTATTTTGTTTTTCTCTTGGAGGGAACTGTTACTGCGGGCTCATGGCCTTTGGTTCCTTCTTCCTCGCATTAAAAAAACAAAAAAAAAACAAAATTGTCCTCCTGCTGCTGCTGCTAATCTTCTACTACTACTACTACTACTACTACTGTTGCTGTTGCCTATAATGCTCAGAAAATACTATATTCAACTATAATATTAGGCATTTACGTTATTTTTCACACCTCCTACTGCAACAGTCAACGCTACTCGTATCAAAACAACAGAGAAAAGAGACAGAAAAGAACTCAGCACTTCCCTAAACCTCTACTTACGCCCTTACTGGCCTTCCCGTCCACGTCGCGTCGATGTGGAATTCGCATGAGGACGGGAACACGGACGGGAATGCCCTACGATAATCATCCTTAGTGGCAGACCAGCAAATTTATCTCAGTCTACCCCACAAGGTCGCATTGATCCCCAACCAGCCTTGAGTACTAATTTCTGTGGCCTGATAATTATGAGGACCCCCTTTTACTCTGTTTTTCTCTGTGAGTCTGAAATTATTTAACCTATGCGTGTTTCAATTACTGTATAAAAATCATGCATATTCTAAAAAGGGTCAAATTTGTGGGTAACAAATTATGTAAGAAATCTGCAAAAATTTTGCGAGCTTCTTGAATTATGTTTCTTTTCATATTTTCAATCGTACGATTCTTGCCCAATACAATAAGATAGCTAAAAAATTTTCTTATCGCAAAATTGAAGACTTTACAATGCCTATACTTAGTTCTTATTGTTCATGTATTCGTTTTTAGTAAGTGGCTTTATAATATGACGGTCTATACAACCCTCTGTATTAATTGCACTAACGATCTGGTACCTTGACTTTTCCTGGTTGCTGTAGTATTGATTTCATCGTTTTATTTGTTTATTTATTTAGTTATCATTTTCACGGTTCACAGGATATTTCTGAAATGCATATATATTTGTCCAGAAGATAAATAAACGTCATCATTACTCTGACAATGATGGAGTGCGTCCGTAAATGAATTTTTTTTTCTGCCTGGAACAAAATAAATAAATAAATAAAATCCTAGCGTTCCTACCAATCTTTAGGGGTTATCTGAGATGCCTGTAGATTTTAATGAACCCAGGACGTCCTCATTTAAGCAGCAAACAGGAGACCAGAAAAGGGTTACTACTCTTATCCTGTTTTCCCATTCTGAGGTAGGATCTTTTATATTTTATTTGTGTTTCTCCTGACGATTTTATATTGCTTAAGAGAGACTTTTCGAACTGGAGAGGTAAAATTATTATCAATTATTATTATTATTATGTGGTAGGTGGGGGCGCTCACCATCCACTGACTAGATGTAGTGCTGCTCTCGGATGTCTGCCCTTTCCTTTCCTCCATCCTTCTTTCCTTCCATCCTCTTGTCTTTCGTTCCTTTATTCTTTCCTTGTCCTTCTGCATACGTGTGACTTTAAACTCCATTTTCTGACTTTCTTTCCTTCATTCTTTCCTCTTCCTTCTACCTGTGGGTGACCCTACACTGAGTGACAAGCCAAATGGTTTTCTGTAAACCAGGAAACCATTTACTTCACTGGTGGTAACCATATAACCAAATTTTGGTACCTGGTGGTTTAGTGGGTAATTATTGAGCTCCAATCGGATTGAGCCAGTGAAGGTTTATATCCAAGGGAATGGTTGAGATTGATTGCTCATGTATTTCCACTCAGGGATGAGTGAAGCTGGTCACTCATCTTAAATGTCGGGACCAACTGCCTAGCCCCGGGTTCCTACGCTCCTCATGGGGCAATGTAGGATTGGATGATGGATTATTATTATTATTATTATTATTATTATTAGATAATGCCGGTATAAATAACAACAAATTATTGCTCATCACTCCTATCTGGCTAGCTACACACACACACACACACACACACACACACACACACACACACACACACACACACACACACACACACACACACACACACACATTAATAACCTACTCATCAAACATACCGGTACTGTATATAAGCAATATCAAGAGAGCTACACAGACAGAGAGCAGGTCCACATAGGTAGTCAACAAAAAGAAAAGAAGTCCAAGAAAAGCGCTAAACACATACCAGCTGACCCAGTAAACACGCTAATCACACCAACTGACCTACATACATCACACAGAACCTTTCCAATAATAATGTGCTTCGACCTACATACTCACTGTAATGACAACCAGCGGACAGCCCTGTCAATCCACACACTCCCGTTCTTTCGCTCCGTTTCCCTTTGTATCCTCACACCTTCATTCGATCCTCCACTGGGGTAGCGTAGTACAACCGAAAGCAATAATCGGTAACACTCATCCCTCTTCCCCCTCGTCCCTCCTCCAACAAAGCTCGAGCCAGTGAATGAAGGCCTTTGTTACATTAAGTCGGAATCGGAAATGAGGCTTTATTTTAAATGGTAAATGGAACTTACTGCACCTCTTCCTTAGCGATTTCTTCTAGGCTTTACCTCAGTATCTTGTTTCACGCTACTGATGCCGCCTATGTCGATATTACAGAGATCCAAATAACGTACAATAGAATGTTGAGGTCCAGTATTCAAAATAAATCACTAAGAAACAGGAGCTACGAAGTCTATAATGTCACTAACAACACAGTCAATACTCTGACGCAAACTGTCCGATCGTATAGACTAGGATAAAGGTTGAACTATGAATATATACCACGTTTCTTTTGGTCACGCTTTGGATATCCTGTTTCTGCTTCACTTGCATTTGTTTTTTTTTTCCCTCCCTCCGTTTATCCCCTGTTGAAGAAAAAACGTTTGACATCGATACAGAGAATGCCCAGAGCGTGATCGAATGGGGCGGGGTGTTTTTATTTCAAGTGTTACCCCGACTGACACGACTGGATAATTTACTTCAGAATATGTGGGGCTCCAACATGACGAGAACCTATGGCGAAAAAAATGACAATGCAGATGGTGAGATGGAGGCAGCGTCCTTTCTCCAGTACCAGATTTTATGACGGTACTCTAAGGAAAAGCTTATTGGATGGAAGGGGTTATTAAGTTATGTCTAACCACCCAGTTCGAAAAAATCAATCCTAAGCTAAATAAAAATAGTCAGATAAATTACAAGAACAAAATAAAAACAACTTCCTCAGGCTTAACAGTCATCACTGGCCTACCGTAGCCTAGTCGGTTGGAATAATGTATGATCCAGTTAAAAAAGTACAAAAATAGAACTACCGTATTAAACATGATGCCCAACAGTGATAATAAAGATATTTATAAACATTATATTGATGTACGGGAAATCGTTATTTATTTATGAAAATGAACATTTAAAACTGAACATTACGGTTAGACGAAATAAAGCCAATGAATATGTGAAATATTTTTTTTTTCTGACATCAAACAGACCATTATGTGTATGACTTAGTAACACGCACAGCAGTATCAAGTTGGCACAACACCAACAATAATAAACTCAGTACCAACAACTACTGCTAAAACCCAATGCCTTTTCCCGCCCCACAGAACCTTGGCATCAAATCAATTCCTTCATCTTCTTAGTCTTCTTAACCTTCTCTCTCTCCTCCCTTAATATCACAACCGTCCTTTACTTTTGTCTTCTTGCAGTCTCCTTCCTCCTCCCTCTTCATTCTTCCTCTCTCTCTCTCTCTCTCTCTCTCTCTCCCAGCCCTTCCTTCCACTCCTTCCTGCTTTCTTCCATTTCGCATTTTTCCCTCATTTTCTTTCCTAAATTTCTACCTCCCTTCCTTAACTTTCTCACCTTCTTTTATTCCTTCTCCTCCCTTCCTTCCTCACTTCTAGCCTCATCTCCATCCCTCCTCTTTCTTCCCACACCTTCCATCCTCCCTCCCTTCATCCCCGTCTTTTCTTTCCTTCTCTCTTTTCAATTCTATTCTTCCTTTCCTTTCGTTCCTCCAGTCCGCGCCTTCGCTTCCCACTTCCCACTTATTCTTTCCTCCGTTATTTCTTTCTCTCTCGTCTCCTTAGTTCCCTTTCCTCATGTCAGCCTTTCTTACTTCTCCTTTCATTTATTTATTTTTTTACCCTGTCGTTTTCCTTTACTCTTTCTCCCTTTTCCTCTACGTTGTTCTCCCCCCCCCCCTCTCTCTCTCTCTCTTTCTCACCGTCTGTCTGTCCTTCTCCCCACACTGACCTACTCCACCACCACACCTGACCCCTTTTCCCTCGTGACCTCCATAAAAAACACCATCATGCATCACCCCTAACCTACCCAAATAAACCTCGTAGCAATAATGATAATAACAATAACTGACTATCCTGTTATTTCTTTACCTTTTTTCTTTATGTAGGCTGTGTCGTGCTAGGTTTACTGGACTGAAACTGAGAGGAACAGAGTGAGGGAGTAAAAAGTCGAGGGGTGAGGGAGAAAGAAGTAGCCTACGGTGAAATGTAAGGTTAAGGTTAGGATGTAGATTCATGGGCTGAGAAACGGCTAGAGATACATATAGAAATTTATGGAGACGTCTAGACTGGGAAGGAAGTACGGTATGCAGGTAGGCAGACAGATCGGCAGGATATAAACCGACAGACAGATAGATATAGGAAGATAGAGAATTACAGGTAGGTTGAGAGAGAGAGAGAGAGAGAGAGAGAGAGAGAGAGAGAGAGAGAGACGTAGACATACATTTATACGAAGACATATTCAGGCGTAGATACGGCAAATAGACACAGATTTACATATAGTACAATGATGTAAATGGATGCAGACATATATAAAACAATTAAATATAAAGACAAACAAAGGTATGGATAGACACAGATGGACAGATAGATACAGAGACACATACGGAAATAGAGAACAGTTTTATGTAGATGCATTTAACAACAGACTGGACCGGTTTATTACACTTTACAATAGACTGAGGGCGGTAGGCATGTCTGTTAGGGCGCATCCACACGTGTGCTCGAACAAGTGCTGGCAACATGTAAGCAACACAGTAACGAGCACGCTGCAAACATGTTGGGAACAGCAGCGTCCTGATCATGTTGGCAACATCATGATGAAGTCTCAGCTGCCTGGTATGGACTCACTTATCCCATCGCCTCTGCTGCCAGTGTTCGAAGCTGCACTGAAACAAGTTTGCATACTTCCGTCCAAATACTGCTGCAAACATGTTCCCGAACATGTTGCCAGCTGTGTTGCCAATATATGTTCGGGAGCGCGTGTGGACGCGCACTTAAGGAAGCTCCCTAGTACCTCTTCCTAAGCGATTTATTTTGATTATTACATTTTACAACAAACTGAGGCCGGTATTCTCCTCGGTTAAAGAAGCTCCAACACGCCTTTTCCTGAGCGTCTTATTTAGTTTATTACACCTTACTCTCTTCTTCTGTGTTACATAGCCATAATCTGCATAAATAACGTACAAAAGATATCAACCACCCATATCCAAAAATAAATAGCAAAGCAAGAGGTGTTGGGGAGCTTCCATACCCGACGAGAATATGGGCCTGAAACCTTAGCCAAACAAGTAATTTCCCTCAGATCTTAGAATATATACAACTACCATCTTACATAAGGAAATCAGCGTAGTTTACTTCAGATATTATCCTTTAATTCTATACTAAATCAAGGCCAGCACGGGAGGCAGTGAGATCATGCTGAATACAAAAGGGCGGGCTGTGGTAAGGTATAAATCTTTAGACCTTGGGGTGTCTTGGGCGGAACTGAGATCGAGTGATGACCGAGGACAAACCATTCGATTGTTAGCCAGTCTGGTAAAAGTTTTAGGCCAGAGGGTGTTTCATGTCATTGGGAGTTCACCAGAGTCTATCAAATGCTTTAGGGAATGTGTGTTTCTTGCTTTCTGGGAGTACCAAGACATAAAAATTTTAGAAGAAGCTAGTACCGTATCACTGGAAGCTAACCAGTCTAGTAGCTATGAGTTTTACGCAGAGGTTGTATCACGTCCTTGGAAGTTACCCAGACAAGTTGAAATTTAAACAGTGCACCATGTCATTGGGAGTTAACTAGTCAGGTAAAAGGTTTTAGGGTGCATGTATTTACTGGGGAGTTAACCTGTAAAGTAAAAAAATGAAAAATACGTAAAAGGTGTATCATGACTTCGGAGGTTAAGCGTATGCTTAGAAATGACATGGCTTGCTCTTGGTTCCGGGTTCTAATCTGGAATTATACACAGGAATTAGAAGCCACTGTAGTTGATACGATACATCTAATGATACATACACATGGAATGAACAGTAGCCCGTCCACTGTGGTGACTAACATGGCATAAAGTTGACTGATGGTATGGAATTATCTCGTACTATCCTTCATGTACGAAGAAGTATATAATTTTAAAGAATACACAAGCATATAAGTTTCTGATCTTTTCAAGCCCTGTCTCAGATTTCTTGCACAAACCTCTTCCTATAAAACACACACACACACACACACACACACACACACACACACACACACACACACACACATTATATACGATATATATATATATATATATATATATATATATATATATATATATATATATATATATATATATATATATATATATATATATATATATATATATATATATATATATATATATATATATGTAATGGTATTTTAAACTGCACGAATAATAGAGTGAATAAGTTACTCAAACAACAAAACAACACAGGGAAAATTTTTTAACAAATAAAAGATTAATATAAGGTGAACGAAAAGAGTCTGATAAGTAAGTAACTGACATGAACCATTAAAGCAGTGATTAATGATGGAACGTGAGCCTCAAGGTAAAGAAAAATACTTTCAAGATCAAGCTTCACTGCCATCATTAGTCAAGGTAACAAAACATGGATGGTGTCAGATATGCGGAAAGTGAAAATGAAAAACTGAAGAAAGTAAAGACACAGAATCAATATACGTTCTTGCCATGATACCCAGACACATTACGCTGTGAGTTGAGGGACGTAACCAGGGGAACAGACGGACTAAGAACAGACAAGTTTTGTATAATGAATGAATGAAAAAAACTTATAAGTAGCCTAATCTATTAAAAGCTCGACAGAAAACGGGTTAAAGTGTATTTCGACTGAGACCGGCAGGCTGAGGGGAATAAATTCCATGAGGACTACTGATGAGATATAAAGCATTTGATTCTACCCTGTTGAGAAGAGCAGCATGATAAGTGACCCCACACATAACAGCTGTAATCCACACAGGGGTAGGCTATATAACAGTCTGATAGAACGTGGTGAGAACTGGAAAGGAAAATTGTGTGTAGCGGGAATATGAGTTGGGTGATGATGATATGATGACAGGAAGAGTGATATGGATAGTAACAATGATGATGATGATGATGATGATGATGATAATAGTAATAATAATAATAATAATAATAATAATAATAATAATAATAATAATAATAATAATGATGATGATGAAATATCGACAGCACAGTGAGGGTAAAACTACTGAAAATAACACAAAATGACCCACGAAAAGTAAAGTATTCAGCCAGGGTACAGTAGGCGTGGCGGACGAGTGAGTGTCAAAGTGCAGAGGGATCGATCGAGAGGCAGGAGAAAGAACAAATCATGAAGTAGAGTATTTGGGCGAGTTGCACAGTGGATAATTCATGCGGCATTGTGTAAACGTTGAGTTGCCGAGACCGGTTTCTCACTGGTTATGGATGCTCCCCAACACATCTCCCGCAACGATTTATTTTGCTTATCTCACCTTGCTGTCGTCTTCTGATACTTAAATAATTCTGATATCATATACACTGCATATATATATTGTAAAAAATTATATTACCTAGCCGTATCCAAATATAAATCGGTAAGGAAGACGTGTTACGGAGCTTTCTTTACCGACGAGAATACAAGCCCAAAGTGGTGAGTGGCCTCGACGTACACAACTCCTAGGGCTGTGTGTCTTTTCGTAACAGTCCTCAGCCAGAAGACGTACGTGACTTACTTTTTGTTATTATTGTATTTTTGCTGCTTTAAGATGATTTTATTCAGGTCAGTAGAGATTTTTTTAGGATTAGATGCAAATTTTATTAACCTCATTAGTACGTGAGTCTTGTAAGATTTTGAATCGACTATTGGTAACCTAAGTAATTATATGCAGGTAGGTAAACAGTTTAGCAAAAATGACCAATATGATGTGCAAGAGAGATCGGACCCCCCCTTCTCTCTCTCTCTCTCTCTCTCTCTCTCTCTCTCTCTCTCTCTCTCTCTCTCGTGTGCGTGTATGTGCGTGTGTGACTTCATGCATGTGTATCAGTTAGACATTCCAATGCATAGTCTACACACATTACACCTCTCCTAATCCTTTCCATCCACCCACACACCAAACCCCAATGTTCACCACCCAGCCAAGCCAGCGCCTCCCTCCTAAGGTCATCGATTGCACAAGCCAAATGACATTCACATGTGGCGAGAGGGTATTGGTGAATGCGGAGGTTCATGGAAGGCAACACCAAATCAATAATCAAGAAGCAAGGAAAAGTTTAAATAACAGTCCTGCTGATTATGAGCCAAAGTTTAGTTAACTGTTCCTCTGATATTACTCCTCATCACCTATGTATCAGGAACCAAAGGAAACTTAAAATTTAAATAATAATTATAATGATCATGAACAAAATATTAGTTAAAATAATTGCTCTTTTGATAATCAGTCTTCTTCAGTCATGGATAATAAACCAAAAAAGTGTTAAGTGCCATTTCTATTCTTTCCTATGGGTGGTCAGTATAAAAGACTGCATATACATCGGTTACTACACTACGAAAAATGTTGCTTTAATTGGGCCACCACTAGAAAGAAATCTTCTCTTTTTTCCCACCTAGTAAAGATCTTGAGGAGTGGATGGGTTAATTAAGACTATTTAACCCCTGCAGCTTAAAAAGCCTTCCAAAGTGAAAAAAAAAAAAAAAAGTCTGGTGATGTTAACAGCAAAGTGAAAAAGACAAAACTGGATGGGAAGGATTAAAAACGAGGCACAATAATATGTTAACCATAAAAGTATCCTTCCATTCACACATACATGTGTGTGTGTGTGTGTGTGTGTGTGTGTGTGTGTGTGTGTGTGTGTGTGTGTGTGTGTGTGTGTGTGTGTGTGTGTGTGTAAATAATATACCGTATATTGGTACAGTACATATAAATATAATTCTCTCTCTCTCTCTCCTTCGCCTCCCATTCCTGGTCTTTTCCCCAGCCTCCTCCTAGTCCCCCCTCCTCGACCCCCTCCAAGTCCACTCTTCCCATCCCCCTTCCGGTTCTCCATCCCCAACCCCCAACTTATCCCCCCTCCCCAAAGCCCTCCTGGTCCCCTTTCCCCAACCCTTTCTTGGTCACCCCTCCCAAATCCCCTCCTGATCCCCTCTCTCCAACCCCCTCCTGAATCCCACTCCCCAACCTCCTCCTGACCCCCCTCCAAAACCTCCTCCTGGCTTCCCCTCCCCAATCCCCTCTTGATCCCCCCTCCCCATCCCCCTCTCACCTTCACCCAGGGCTGGATCTCTTCTCACGCCGTCATGAATCACCCGGTCAAGGGAGAAACATTGCTCTCCGCAATATTCTTTAACTCCACTGTTCCACTTTCCTTACACCATCTTCGGCTAAAAAGAGTTCATTCTGATATACGTAAAACCTGCTAAAGTCAGTCAGGAAATAACCGACTGCCTTGGTCTGAAGAATCCCTGGTTATAGGTCAACCAGAAATAACTGGTCTTCCTAGAACTGGTCAGGCTTTATGTTTTGGTTATGCCAACCAGAAATAACCGGTCTGCCCTGGACTGGTCAAGCCTTAGTTATGTCCACTTGGATGTAACCGGTTTGCCAAGGACTGGTCAGACTGTAAGTCAGGATATAACCGGTCTGCCTAGGATTGGCCAGACTGTCAATCAGGGTTGCTATAACTGTTCTACCTTTGAGGTTTAAATCTTGTCAAGCGGTCTGCCAAGGACTAAACAACCTACAGCCTGTCAACCGGAACATTACCAGCGATTCAGTACGTCGATCTGTCTAGGGCACAGTTTACCAAATCTCGAGATATTACCGTTAAAGAAAACAGACACAGATTTGTTTCAAACCGAAGATACAGCCGCTCTACCTACTGTAAGACTGAACAGACCCAAGCAAGTCTGTCATGTTAATCTGGATGTCTTCAGACGATTTTATTCAGCTTGGTAAAATATTTTCGAACTACAAACGAATATTTTTAGGCTGTCATCAGACGATTTTATCACTTCGAGAGTAGTCGGAGTAGTTGGTGAATTATGAGCTATCTCTGTTAATCGTTTCGTCTTATGAGACACACTTAAGGTTAATACCTGACATGGTAAAAGTTAACACCACGTGATATATTAACCTCAGCCATGTCCCATGCTTAGTGAGGGAGATTCTTTACGTATTTAGCTCCATAATATTACTTTCCCTCCATCTTGCCTGTAAGCTCGAAGGCCTGGATGATGTGTGACTGTATACACCAAATACAATGTATAAGATGTCTGACTCTTCTATACCGCACTTATTTTTGACCTGCCATTCTTTGTTTCTGGAGTCTACATCATCCCATCTCTTGGGTGAAAATATGGG
>NC_137004.1:34362003-34369503 GCF_032717465.1 Coenobita brevimanus
ATTTATTTATTTATTTCAACCGCTAGATGATGTTATTAAACCTGTTCGGAGACCTGTTTTAATGAAGGAATTAAAACATGGCGGTAATTTCCCCCCCCCCTCTCTCTCTCTCTCTCACGATGAAGAGAGAGTAAGGTAGCGCTGTAGAAATCTCAAGTAGCTAGCTACTTTTTTTTTTTTTTTTTTTTTTTTGGTAATTAAGCAATAAAAACTATAACACCCATAAAATTTTCCTGTTTCCGGATCCTACCTCTCTTCCTTTTCACTGGGAAGTTGGAATAATAATAATAATAATAATAATAATAATAATAATAATAATAATAATAATGAGATGATGATGATGATGATGATGATGATGATTAGTGGCTAAGGCAATGTAACTTTTATTTACCATTAAACATTAGCATAAAAACTTTGATACCTGAAAAGTTGATATTGATTTTTTACTATCAAATTTTTCAATACAGTACCTCGAAGAATATACGTCTTAACAACATCAGACCAGCTAAAAACGCAAAGTGATGGATAACGTTATTGGAAAGGAGAGAGAGAGAGAGAGAGAGAGAGAGAGAGAGAGGGAGAGGCATCATCGCCCTAAAGAGATGAGTGGTGCTTATTTCTATCCCATACTCTACCCCACGTGAGATCTTTCCTTAAAAAAATAAAATCGCCAGCGGTGGGAAAAGTCAAATAAACAAAGGCGTCACCGAATTGAAAATAAAGAAAAAATTCCTGCCACGGTTCCAGCAGGGTAGGCAGATAAATCCAGGATCTATATAATCCTGACGAAATGCCGGAAGCGATACTGGTAAAATATAACAAAATCCCAGCCATAACACCAGGATTACAAGGGTACACACTGGCTGCCATAAAATCCTGGACATTTTTAGATATTTCCTGTTTCAGATGACTTTCTACCACTGTGCGTCTGTCGTGGATGCCACAGTACCTAAACATTGCCTCCATACCTCCCCGCACACGAGACTCTCTCTCTCTCTCTCTCTCTCACACACACACACACACACACACACACACACACACACACACCTCTTTTCCAAACATTGCCTGCATCCCTCGTCCTCTCGTCTGTCTCAGTCACACTCTCACCCTCCATCGTGAATTAACAATGTCTTTCCATCGCTGCTCTCTCTCTCTCTCTTTCTCTCTCTCTCTCTCTCTCTCTGTATGTGTTTGGTGTGTGTGTTAAGATAATGACGATATTTACCATTTATTCTTGCCAACCCAGGTGATTTTTACTCGAGGGGCCTCTCGTGGTGAAATGGTTGAAAAAAAAAAAAAACTATTACTCCCTTCACCAGCAGATTTCTCCCCCTCAAGCCAAATAAAGCTGAATTAAATCGTCTTTTGGTACGTTGAATGAAACATGAAAGGCGTCACTGTAATGTAGTTATTCCCATATATAGTTGCTCACTTGTCTACTTTCCCTTATTCTTTACTTACCTGTATCTTGTATCAATTTCATAAATATCATTCTACCTATCATCCTCTATTCCTTACCATCCTCAAACTCTTTCGTTCTTTCCAGCACTCTCCATTATTCTTTTCACTCTACTTCATCTCCGCATTCCTTCATCCTCCCTGTCCATCCACTTCACTTTCATCCACTTTCACATATATCTGCATCTATCCATCAGTGCCCCCGTTCTATCTATCGCCACCCTGTCAACTACCTCTTCCTCCTAGTTACATTTTCCCTGGCAACCAATTTCGGCTCACCTAGCAACACCTTCCCCCTCCCATTTCCCATTTTAATTCTACCTCCTGAGCCTCTACCGCTTTCCTTCCCATCTCTAACACTTCCCTCTAACATCTTCCTCTTTATTTCTATCCCTTCCCTCTACAATTTCTCATCCGATTTATACGCAGTCCGTCTTAATACTTTCCACACTACTTCCATCTCATTCCCTCTACCATTTTCCTTGCTACTCCTGTCTATTTCCCCTTTACCGTTCTTCACGCTACTACTGTCAAATTTCCTGTCTCATTTTCCATATTACTTCCATACCTATCCATCTACAGTTTCTCATAATACTTCTTTCTCTTGCCCTCTGTCATTTTCCATACAACGTTTACATCTTTCCCTCCACTATTTCCCACCTCACTGCTTTCTTACTCCTCTATAATTTTCCGGAAGACTCCTACTCTTTGCCTCTACTAATTCCACCCTACTTCTCTTCCACTTTCGACCTTAATTCTACCCTCTTCCCTCCACCATTACATCATCTTTTTTTCTGGTCCCCTCCGAGTCAACATCAAATAAATTATGGAGGGGCTTCGCTGGAATGGCAAGTCGTGTCGCATGCAGTGTGTGTGTGTCTGTGTGTGTGTGTGTGTGTGTGTGTGTGTGTGTGTGTGTGTGTGTGTGTGTGTGTGTGTGTGTGTGTGTGTGTGTGTGTGCGCTGAGGGGGGGATATGAAGAATGAGGGTGAAGAAGGAAGGACGACAGGTGGCCAAGAAGTCAGTGTGAGTGTTGGGGAATGTTGAGCTGTTGAAGAATGATGACAGACTTGTGCTGAGTAGGTGTGGGGAGGGTGAGGGTATGGAGAAAGAATGCCTACAACAGTGACTGGCAGGAAGAGTGAAGGTGTAAAGAACAGTGAAAGCAAGGGGAGAGGAGTGCAGAGTGAGAATGAGCAAGAGATGAAGAGTGAGTGAGGGGTGACGGTAAGAAATGAGGGGTTAAAGGTGAGAATGACTGCGAGGTGAAGAATGAAATGTGAGTGAAAGGCGACAGTGTGTGCGGTGACGAATGAAAGTAAAGAATGAGGGAGAGGTGACGAAAGGTGTGGACTAAAGAGTCAAAGAAAAGAATGAGAGGTGACAATATGAGTGAAAGATGAGAGTGAGCAAGAGGTGATGTGTGAGGTGATGAGGAAAAAAGCATGAGGGGAAATAATGACAGTGATTGAGAGTGGCGTGAAATGATGAGTAACAAAAAATAAAGTGAGAGTTGACGGTGAGTGAGCGGTGATGTGCAATGGATGTGACTGGGCAATGAAAGTGTGCGTATAATGTGAATCTGAGAGCAATAGGTGAGGCTAGGAAGGAAGTGTTCCATGTGCTTGTATGTGCGTGAGAGGATGAATTGTATGACACTTGCGTACGGAGCTATGACTGTGTGTGTGTGTGTGTGTGTGTGTGTGTGTGTGTGTGTGTGTGTGTGTGTGTGTGTGTGTGTGTGTGTATCAGCTACCACAGTTCACACACGCTTCATACATTACACTTCATTGTACTGTACCCACAAAAGAAACGACCTTGACAGTCACACTTTTCCAGTAGCTACACACACACACACACACACACACACACACACACACACACACACACACGTACGCACATATTACTTTACATTACCAAAGTTTGAGCAAAGACGAAATGATCCAGTATGTATTACAGTTATGGTCTGCATTTTTGTTTTCGTTAATGTTCTTAAGGTACTCAAGGAACTCATTTCGGTCTATGAGAGGCTCACCAATCGTCGAGACCAAACAGATGAGGGCAATTTTAAGCATAATCTACATAAGTAGCGCTAGTGGTGGAACATTGCGGTAGTAGCGGTCAGTGAATTGCCGGGGCATGGAAAGGGGCTTCAGCAGTAATTTCTGAACTGGAAATACCGGTACCAAACTATAATGAACGAAAGAAAGAATTAATCTGTTTGAATAAGTAGCTAAGACTGGTGTTGACTCTCTTAGACAGCGATTTTCCAATAAGAACGAGCGCTCGGTGTGCAACACACGCCCTGCATTTTTGTTTGTCTTGTGATTTTCACCTTTTGCTTATTATTTTCAAAATCAAATCACTTAATCTATGCCTGACCTCAAAATTTCCCCCCCAAAATGGTTCAGTGAGGGTATTATGTTTTATTAAGCACCCCCTCCCCCTCTACACGGCAATATATCCCCGTGTGAGGGTGTAACTATCCTCTTGAACCTAAAGCTACCCTTGGGAATATTGACAAGAATGGATTTTATACCGTTAGCTTCAAGTGTGCGTCATAACTTACCACCAAAGATTATTACTAATATATATATATATATATATATATATATATATATATATATATATATATATATATATATATATATATATATATAAAACTTAAGGAGTAACATTATTACCGCATTCGAACTGATGCTATTTTTCCGTGATAGGACTTTTGTTCAGTATCAGGATATTACTTCTACGGGTGCCGGTTGTTAGCACTTTTATCATTTCAGGTCCCCACTTTCACTCAACGCACCGATGTTTGGCAAGAGTGAGAAAGTGCAGGAAATTCCATAATTTTGGTCATATTAAAAACAACCATGACTAATACACGCAGTGAACCAGCGTAACACATAGCGGAACGCAGTTAGCTACACTATATAAAAGGCCTCAAAAATTATCGTCAAAACTGAGGTCATGTCTTGCACCTCATGAATTAACTTTTAAGCATGCAGCCATTAGCTTTTAAGAATATAACCATTACACTTCGTAAATAGCATATGACTCTCCCCCTCACCAACGCTCTACGTGTTATGGGAGCTTTTTGTTATCGCCCACCTTTGCAAGGCGGAACGATAATGCTTTTGCCCGCCTTTGTGTGTGTGTGTGTGT
Organism: Coenobita brevimanus; assembly: GCF_032717465.1. NCBI lineage: Eukaryota > Metazoa > Arthropoda > Malacostraca > Decapoda > Coenobitidae > Coenobita > Coenobita brevimanus. Next base: position 34,366,624 of record NC_137004.1, read on the forward strand.
GTGTGTGTGTGTGTGTGTGTGTGTGTGTGTGTGTGTGTGTGTGTGTGTGTTCCCATTATATCTCATGAACGGCTTGAACTATCAACATGAAACCTTCAGGGTATAAAGATATGGCCAAAATCTTGGCCGAGTTCGAAAATGGGCACTTGAGGTCAAGGTTAAGGACACCAAAATGTCTGCCAAAGGTCAACTAGTCTTTGTCGCCCGCCTTTAGCACCATCATATCTCATGAACGGCTTGAACTATCAATATAAAACCTTCAAGGTATCAAGATGTAGCCAATGTCTTGGACTTGGCCAACAGCATATTTTGGCGCGCGAATAGCATTCGGTTCTCTAATGCTTTTCTTTCACTATGGATGAAGTTGATCGAGTCAGTGTAGGCGAGATGGAGGGGGGGGGGTACTAGCTTTTATTCTCTCTCTCTCTCTCTCTCTCTCTCTCTCTCTCTCTCTCTCTCTCTCTCTCTCGTCGTTTCTCCACTTCTTTCTTTACGCTTCAGAGGCTCCAAACCAATGAAGCGAGATTCAACTTATCTGATAATTTTACTGATCATTTTAGCAAGATCTAATTAAGTTCTGAGATTGTTTCGCGACTTTGTAAATGAACTACTGACCATAACTGCACATCCCTAGTCAACAATTGCAACACAAGTCTGGGTTCGGCACCAATAAAAACAAGTGCCAACCAATCGGATTACTGTTAAGCTTACAAAGATGTTTGATCATGCTTCGAGACAGTGAACAGGAACCATATTTATCTTTTCTATCCAATCCTTCTTGTCCCATCAGGAGCGTAGGGGCCCGGAGCTAGGCTTTTATTCCCAGCATTTAAACGTTGGATCGCCAGCCTCAGTCTCCCTTGAGTGTCATTATAACAGCAATAAACCCCCAACACTTCTCGGATGTAAACCATTACGGGCCCCATCTTGATGGAGTGCCGTAACACTACAGACCACCAGACGTCATGAGGGAACTATACCAGTGCTTATGAATGGTGTGAACTTATATTTACTCCCCTCGTTATCATCACATTTACTGTTTCTAGCACTCCTATGCAATATTTTTTCCACTTTAGAGAGAACTGCCATGCGATATAATTTGCCTGCTCTGAAAGGACCTAGCGTAATGGTAAAGTTCGTGGGTCTAGCCTAGGCTAGTGGTATTGTTAGAAACGGTCTCCATTAGCTCCATTAGCTACCATGATAACGAAAATTCTCGTATATTCTTGCCACCCCCATACGATTTTCTACCGCCAAGCAAGGACCTCGAACTGAAAAGGTTAGAAATAATCGCCAGTAACCTCTTCACTATGATATTTTATTCAATTCTTGCTACCTCCAGCCGATCTTTTAGAATCCCGGGAAGGACTTCTCGTAATGGATGACTGGAAGCAGTCTCTTTTAACCCTTTCCCTACGTCAACAGAATGTACGGTACCGGTTTTGTTTATTCTTGTCGCCTCCAGATAATTTTTGTACAGATCAGGGAAGACTTTGTGCAGGAGTGGAATGTTTCAGTTAACCCCTTCAGCCTGATGACGCCTTAATTTGAGAGAGCCGCTTTAGGACGATTTTACTAAGCTTAGGAGAGACTTCTACTTAGACTGATTACACGTAGCCTTCATGGGTCTCATTAGTACCGGAGGTCATTCTGAAGATGAATAAAACCGTCTGGTTGTAGTAAGATTAAGATGAGAAATCCGTCATCGGAGGGAAGACGCTAACCTCTTTAGTCTTTACTATGATGACACTCTTACTCCAGTCTAGCACCCTTATACGTTTTTTCTACAGCTTAGAAAGGAAAACTCGTAATAAATATGGTCAGTACCAAAAATCCCCATCAATACAAAATACTGTAAAATCATCAATAACAAGTTTCTGCACCGATGCGCAATAACGTAATTAAAAGTCTTATTCCTACATTTCCACACTATTCTTGCTTCTTACCGGAAAGTTTAATTCATATCAGGATTGCCAAACTGTTAGGGTTGGATGTAACATTCACTAACTCCTTCAGCACCAGATGTCTTTCATGCGTTGCGTGAAATCATCGAAGGCAGCAAAAATAAGTTGAAAAAAAAAAAAAAAAAGTTCGGATTCAAGGGGCCTACCAATTCAATAAGGAATCTTTGCTAAGTTTGATAGAGTCGTCTGGAGGCACGAACCGTTTCCTGGAGAGAAAAAGATCGTCTGACGGTAGCAAGGATAAAAGAATGCAAAAGCTTAATCACGGATATTAAAAGCCAACTATCTTCCAGGTTCCAACGCGGAAGTTATCAACTGAAAGGGATAAATGCTTTAAAATTCATTAATCATATAGTTTTATACCACGTGAATCCTTTCCAAAATTCTTCAGTTACAACATCAAAAATCAACAGCATCTCATAAAACTACCGGCTCTTAATAATTCAATACTCCGTTTATTGCTTGAATCAAAACGTAAACACATGTGACTCACCCCAACAATCCATGGCAGCCACGCGACCATCAAAACAATATCACATACACCGTTCTCAAATCCTTCACGTTCGTCTTGATATCCCACTCTTCGTCCTCAAGATTCATCAACAACACTTATAATCCCCGAAACCAAAAGAGTGTTACACAGCGTAACATCACACACCTCGCCACACACCACCTAACTTCACTTGTGCTTCCCGGACTAAGGCACTTGTTGGTCGTGTGGCAGGCAGACAGGCACACACATCAAGTAGCCAGCGCCGGAAAACGTCTCGTACCGGCTACTAGTGTACACAAAACCGAGGGAAGTTGGCCACGATATCGACCGTTCTACTGTTGTTATATTACTGCTGTAGCTCATGTGCCAGCTTAACCCAGTGTGTATGGTAACGTATAGGCCTGACCCTGTAACTTACGTGTA
>NC_137004.1:34372003-34377003 GCF_032717465.1 Coenobita brevimanus
CCTCTATCACAATTACCGTACTATTTGCTGGCGTCGCTTCCATAAGTAAATCTGCTTTTCTTTCAAGAATCACCTAGGCTATGATTGCGATCATTATTTTTTCTGCATCGTCTCGAAACATGACCAAGCCCGATGTACTGTACGTTGTTAAACTAATCAATATTTAACAAGTGGGTTGGATTTTTTTTTTTTTTCATTTTTCGGACCCCAAGATAAGGATGTATAATATTGGTCAACCTTAAACTTCATTCTGCCACGATAAATTTTCCAACTTACCGTCACAGCTATGCAAATCGACACCTCCACTTATGCTGCCCTTTCCTTGATACCATCTTCTTGGTACTATAACTTTTTAAAGGAAACTCTCTTTGTCGAACCCACACAGTTTAATGTAGCTTCCCATTAAATAAAGTCGTAGGATTCGTTTTTTCTAATGTAGTTCCCTTTTTCTGTCACTTATTTACTCTATAACGTTGATATTTAACTTTCTCTTCACTTTGGTGGAGTTGCAGTCATTTCTTCCTCTATGCACATAGTATGTTCCAGTGACTTTCTCAGCAATATTCCATTTAATTCACTTTGTTCAGAGTAATACAATGGGGGAAGAAGAATCAAGCAATAAGGTAAGAAAGAGTGTAAATGGAACTGGAAATGAAAATGTGGTACGAGGAAATGAATGAATAAGTGATAAAAGGAGCCATGATGATAAGAAGAAACAGTATACAGTACGATGAATGGGTAAGGATAGATCATGGCTGCTTAACAGTGAATGAGCGATTATGGCAAAAACAGTAATGACGAAAGAAAAGTACTCTCAACGTCATATGGCAGACATTTTTGTATCACAGACGGGAATTTATAAGCTTATTCACGATTTGTTTTGACCTTGTACACCCCCGAGCAATAATCGCTACCCCCTCACACCTCTGAGATGATACAATACTAAGAGTCTGAATTGAGAACAAGGTGAAGGGGCGCAGTGGAACATAATTAGCTTGGCTTTGATTGCTGGAGGTAGGGTCAATGTCGATTATTGCTTTCGAGTGGCGAATGTACTGTACGTTTGTTGTCTGTATGTCATCGAACTCCTACTTGCGCCCCTACTTTGCTCCTCTTGCACTCTCCTGGCTGTAACAAGTGACAGTTTAATCTGCATGATAAATGAACCAAAGTTGTTTTTAAGAGAGAAAAATAAGCTTCAAGAAGATGTATTACCAAAATGAAATTACTTACATAGAGCTCCAGAAAGATAAGGGACGTGCTGGATAGTTTTATTCAGCCTAGGAGAAACCCTTCGTAGCAAAGGAATTACTGTGATCATTGATATCACCATTTTAAATTTACAGCATTATCTCTAATCCATAGTTAGCAAGAGGTGACGCAACACTGGCACACACACACACACACACACACACACACACACACACACACACACACACACACACACACACCAAAGAATTTCCGACGCATGTAAATTAAACACGTTGATTTCTTCCCAGGACAGTGCTGAGAGGCACTGGCGTTCCAGCGGGACCGGAAATTAACCTCTTTTAATTTGGAGACGTGGTGCTGGTGAGGGGGGCCTTCATGTGATGGCACCTACTGTACATGACCAGGCGGTGGAGTTGCTCGCTTGCACAAAATGTTCCGCAGTCCCCTCCCTAGACAAGAAGTTGTAGACTGCAAAAGAGGGGCAGATTTGGCTTGCATTTTACTGGGTTCGTGTTCAGATGAGCTTGGGGTTGTATCTACTAGACTACTATTATTCCAGCGACGTATATATTCTGTTGGTTAATTCTTGCTGTCTCCAGACGATTTTACTCAACTTCGGGCCCAGCTCTGGTAGTGAAGGGGTTAATGAAGGTTGTATTCAACTCCTCCAGTTTCGGAAGTCCATCCCAAGGTGAATAAAGTCGGTCGGTGATAGCATGAAGAAAATGCAATATATGTCCCAAGAACATGTGTGTGTGTGTGTGTGTGTGTGTGTGTGTGTGTGTGTGTGTGTGTGTGTGTGTGTGTGTTTAGATGCCGCTGGAATGCACACTATCTGGACAGTAGAGGTGTGGAGAGTGTGAGGAACGTTATTAGGTGGCAGCAACAATGAGGCAAAAAATAGTCATTGTCGGATCCCTCTTGAACTAAATAAAATCGTCCTGAGGAAGCAAGAGTATAAATCTTAAAAAAATCATAGTAGAGGACGGGCTACTGGAAGATGCTGTTGGTTTCTCCAGCCAAAGAAACCCTTTCACGACTGAATTAAACTGTCCGGAGGTGGCCAGATTACGAAAGACGTCACCGAAATTAAGGGGTTAGCCTGAGATTATCGGTTAACTAATTTTCTATTGCCAGACGTCGCCGCTTCCTATGGCTCTCCTGTAGGTGACCCTGAACTGAGTGAGAAACCTAATAGTCTCACTTAACCCAGGAAACCATGTAATACGCTGAGTGGTAACCATAAATCCAATAAATGGTTGCCTGGTGGTCTCATGGTCTGAGGCTTTCCAACCGATGTGACTTTTAGCAACTTAAATCCGAAGGTTGGTTAGGGTTCATTGATCACATAATGGCACTCAGGGATGGGTGACTGGACACTCGATTTAACTGTCGGAACTGAGTAGCAACGCCCAGGGTTCCCACTCTCCCGAAGGGGTAGATAAAAGATGAGGTGACAAGAAAGAAGTGGAAAGTGTCTGCCCCTACTCAATAAATAAATCCTATTCACACGACACAACACCCACCTACATCCTGTCTCCTGTCTTATCTCGCCACCTTGTTCTTTACTTTCCGCGCCTTATCTCAGCCACCTCACACCCACACACTGTCTCAGTCCACCTTATACTCTCCATTGCTACCCTAATTCAAGTTAAACACAACATACAGAAACACCCAATCTACTTGTACTCCATATTCCCTACAATCCTTCTAGCTTAGCATTACCATCATAAAATTATACGTTAAAAATAAAGGTAAGGATAATACCAAAAACAAATGATGTGATAATGATGATAATTCACTAGAGAACTAATCTTTCGAATTCGACTTTGTAAACCTGGTATATCTATTATTCAGAGTCGTACAGATAATACTGGTATAGGAGAGAGAGAGAGAGAGAGAGAGAGAGAGAGAGAGAGAGAGAGAGAATAATAATAATAATAATAATAATAAGCGCATACCAAATTCCAAGCTACAGTTACAGACTTGTTGTTCAGAAGCCATATAAAGGAAATTCATAAAGATCTATCTATCTATAGCCCGACGACCTAATCCCGCAAAGGGTGGCCGCAGACAAAACGCCTCCAAGTCGCTCTGTCACCCACCATTTGACTACCCTTCCCCCAACTCACCCCCCTTCCCTCACATACCTCTCAACTTCATCCCTCCACCTCATCCTTGGTCTACCCCTCCCTCTCCCTCCCTTCATAAAGATGCTTGATGTTAATTAAAGAGAGGAAAATCTGAGAGAAAGGAAATTACTGACGCTAAAAAAAATCTCTGACCTCCATCCTCATGCTGATAGCACCTTTGAACGGTAAGGTGTTGTTATCTCGCTCTTATCAATCGTGACTGGTTGTAGTGCACAGCCATGAACAAAAGTCAGGATATCCATGCCGACTGTGGCAATGGAAGGTGTTATATGAATTGTTTTTATGTGACAGCAATATGAAGTACACAGTAAAAGAGAAGAAAGGATACTCTCTAACACTCAGTGAACACACACACCACAAAGCCCGCCAGGAGACAGGACGTGTGTGCTAGGCAATCCCTAGGTCCTGTCCTCCCCACTTACTATTTTTTAACCAGCCCATACCCCACTGACCGGGCTAATGTATGGCCCGGCCTGCAATAAAGTTGCAGGAAATCTTTGAACGAACGAACGAACTCAGGGAAGAATGAGATATATGGAAGGTGGGACAGAGCTGATGGGGGGTTATAAGCAGGTTTTTGTTCATGGCTGTACACCGTATGCCAATAGCAAGTCTTATATCTATTGTCGAAACACCTGAGGCTTATATGGGAAGAAATGAAGGCAGACAACGGAAAAGCTATGTTGTAAAAAAAAAAAATAATCCTTTGCCTTCATGTTCTATGCTTAACTATTATCTGTGGGAAAATGAAATGTCAATAGAGATTGCTTATAATCACTTCATCCTAGAATTTTTCCTTAAACCAAATACCATCATTTTCCATTGTCACTTCCTTAATCTGGAAAAAGCCATGCCGCGTTAGACACAACAGTCCTCTAATAATTTTGCGTTAGATCATACATTCCTCTAACGTTAGCCAGAATGAAACAGGAAAGGTAACCCCGATTCATTTTTTTTTTACTTCGAACACAAAATAGCTATGGATAAGTAGTACAGCCGTGTCAACTTTAATATGTCATTATTTCCGTTCCCGTAACCTACTATAGGCTCAATGATAACGCCTCAGATAAGCAATTTCCGTCCAAGGACATTTTTTTTATATTCTTGCTATGCCTGGATGCGTTTCTTCAGCTTACGATATTGATTTCAAACTGGAAGGGTTAGATATAGTGTTCATTCACCTCTTCACTACCAGACATCTTCCCTAAATCTAAAAAATAAATATAATAAAACAAATCGTCAGTCCGTAAAAAGTAAGAATGAAATAAAAAAAAAATTCTCTGGTTGAGGGAATCAAATATTCTTCATAGCCTAGTGTTATTCAGACTTTCTTGTTGGATGACGAATATTTGTAAAAAAAAAAAAAATCTTGTGTTTGCTGACGAGTGGTTGACGGTCGAGAGAATACGTGCGTGAAGAGACAGTAATAACTGCAGCAGCTGTAGCCTCAAATTCATTTGTAACGTGAACTATAGGCTGAAACTGCAGCCATCCAGCAGTCCACCACCTCCTTTCAGGGGATAGGGAGAGAGTTGACGGACATTTACATAACCAACCCGAGGATTAACTCAGCTATAACGGTGCCACCACGTGAAGGTGTCCCTCTCCAGGACTGGATGAATGAGTAACACTAAT
>NC_137004.1:34382003-34427003 GCF_032717465.1 Coenobita brevimanus
TATCACGAAAAACAAACACGAACCCTACTTAAAGTTTTGTGATTCCAGGATGCGTTTTGGAGAGGTGGTTGCTGTGGTGGTGTGTGTGGTGGTCGGTGTGGTGGAGGGTGGTGGTGGAGCAGTGTTGGTGGAGGGAGGCTATGAAGGGCTACTGGTCACCATATCACCATCACTGCCTGAGGACCGAGCTGCGGAGATTATTGATGGGGTGAAGGTGAGTAGAGTGAGGAAGGTGATGGGGGAAGAAGGTGATGGGGTGAAAGTGACTGAAGGATACTGAAAGAATGGAGGTTAACTAAGATGACTAATAGGGTGATGGCGAATGAAGAAATGGGGTAAAGACGAAAGAAGAGGGGCATTGATGGGCTAAGAGTAAATGAAGGAGGTCAGTGACACGTTGAAGGTGAATGATGATAACTGAAAAGGTGATTGTGAAAGAAGGTGATTGAAAGTGAATGAAGCAGTGAAAACTAATGAAGAATGTTACTGACGGAGTGATGGTGAATGACAAAGGGTACTAACCGGGTGAAGGTTAATTAAGAAAGTCATTCATGGGATGAAGGTTAGTGAAGGGATTGGTGAATGAAGGCCACTGATAGAGTGAAGGTGAATAATGAAGGTCAACGGTGGGGTGAGAGTGGGCTTAGTTTATGACGGGGTAGGTGGGGTTAAATAAGGTTGAATAAGAGGGGGAGGGGAGTGGGAGGGGGAGAAGGGTGAGAACAAAGCTTCATGGATAGAGAGCTTAGGCGATATAGAGTTTATGGCAGAGAGCTTAGGGGATAGACTACTTAGGGTAGACTTCTCCAAGATAATGGCCTCACTAACTACCATGACGCCAAAATCATCATCATTATTGTTATTATCATTACTATTATTATTATTATTATTATTATTGTAAATTATAACACCCACGCTCGAGAAGCGATAGCGGGTATTACGGTTTGAGCGGCATATGTGTGTGTGTGTGTGTGTGTGTGTGTGTGTGTGTGTGTGTGTGTGTGTGTGTGTGTGTGTGTGTGTGTGTGTGTGTGTGTGTGTGTGTGTGAACAAAATAACGCAAAGTTTTTGTATGATTTTAGCCAAACTTTTTGGAAGGGTTGAGGGACAGCCATTGAGGAAGCCTATCGTTCTTGAGAACAATAGGTCAAAGGATAAGATAGCAGGGCTAGGTGAACTGCTGACCTAACAAAAACAACTTAAGCGGTTTTTATTTTAAAAATAAATAAAACTTGGAGGAAGGAATGAGGATAATGCAAAAATGAAGTGTTCAATTTACACAAACGAAAGTGTCTGAAGTTCACCGCCTTTCATTTTGGGTTCATTTACTTGTTTTATATCACGCCGTGGTCAAGTGGTATCAGTGCCTGACTTCTATCTAAGAGGTCCAGGGTTCGACTCCATGTTCTCCCTACGTGTCAAGTGGGGTTGGTGGAGGATTAGTGCCCCTCCCTGTAAAACAATTAACTCTAAGCCCTTGGCCACCTCGTTTGGGATACATGGCGTCTGGCAATGAATGAATGAAATGAATTATTATTATCACAGACTGCACTGACTGACACTTCTGAGGTGCTGTATAAGGCCACCCGAGGAAGGGCCTTCTTCAGAGACGTCAAAATCCTACTCCCAAAGACGTGGACCAACACCAGTTACGACGAGGCAGCCCGAAACGAGAACTTTGAGGTGAGACGTGGGTGTTTTGAGGGGGCGTGGGTGTAGCATGGGAAGGCGGTGTTCATCGCGGATAAGGAAGCTCCCTAGCACGTCTTATTTACCTGTTTGTTTCTGTTTGGTATGGTAATTCGAATATTTTCGTGAGGTTTGGTTTGGTACACTACTGTAATTGTTTTCATATTACTGGTGCAGTTTATGTCGATATGTATAAAGTGCAGAAATTATATAGAAATGTAAGGTATAAAAACACAGTGTATCGCTACGGAAGAGTTGCTATAAAGTCTCCCAGGCTGACGAGAATACGGCCGTGGGTGTGAGTATCCCCACAGCTGTCGATTTTAGTACTTTCCCCCGGCTCTTAAGAAACTGATATAATCTTAACTCTAAATTCAGTAAGCTCTGGCTGTGTATTAAAGTTGCTTGTCCGTTCCCTAATCATACTGCAGATATTTTTGGATTATTTTTTCCTTCATACAGTTTGGGATAAAACACTGTCTGTTGTTCTACTGAGTTTATTTCAAACTTGGGTGAGGTTGTCACTTTCCTCCCTGACACATCAGAGACAATCACCTAGGGCATTTTAGCACTCAAAGTTTTTCTCAGTTTAGGAATATTACCCAGTGAAAAAGAGAAGTGAAATATTATCCGAACCTTCGTCCCAGACAATAATACCAACACTCCAGTGCGGCTTTTTTGCTTTGGCACCTCTAGTCCTAATCCTATAAATCTTCTTCAGTCAGATGACGTAGTTAGTTTAGCAATTAACAGACGATTTCATGCACTATACGACAGAGTTCTTGAAATGGAAGGGTAACCTATAGAGTTCACCAACATCATTACTAACACAACCTCTTTCAAAGTCGATTAATACTGGAAGCAGCAAAAATATAAGTATATAAATAGCATAAAAAGGTCACCAGATTTCAAGGACTTCAATCCTAATCCAAATTAAATGAATCTAACTTAACCTTGCCTTACTTAATCTGACCTGTCCTGACCTAACGAAACCTAACCTGACCTGATCTAACTTAATCTAATTTAACCTAGCCTGATCTACCCTTACCCAATCTGTCCTAACTAATCCACGCCTAAACCCCCCAGGACGGGGCCTTTCGCGTGGACTCGGCGAACCCTGTGTATGGGGTTCAGCCCTACACTGTGCAGCCTGGCGGGTGTGGGGTTGAGGGCACCTTCATTCACCTCACCCCGACCTATCTGACTGATGACGCTGAGGCTGCCTGGTGGGGGCCAAGAGGTGGGTCAGTGGGTGGGTGGCAGTGTGGGTGTGGGAGTCTAGAGGTGGATGGGAAAATGTGAATGTGTATCTGTGGGAGAGATTGGGGGAAAGAGGTGGGTGAGTGGGTGGGTGGGTCAGCGAGTGTGGGTAAGTGAGAGGGTTGTGAGATGATGTGACTTTGTGACAGTGAAGGGGTTCTGGCAGCCTTAGGGTGAGTGAGGGACATGATGGATGTGTGCAGGAGTGAAAGTGTGAGAGTGTGGGTAAACTGACGGTTGTTAAAGAGAGATGTGAGTAGCTTCATCCAGCTCACCCCGGACTATCAAACAGATGACTCTGAGGCTACCTGGTACGTTGCCTAGGGGCAAATTAGAGGGCGAGTGGGTGAATGAGTGAGTGACGGAGAGTGTGAATGGATACTTGAATCCGCACCCAGGTATCTATAGTTACCCCAACATCCAACGACATCTGCATGTTTAGTGTGTGTATTTTCTCGAGTAAACACAGCCAGTCACTCGTGTTCTTTGAATCGCATGTGTTAACATCCATTTTCATCAGCTTTTCTTGATTTCCATTCTCAGAGCCAGTTTCGCTTTTTTTTTTTTTTTTTTTTTTACATTCATCTTTACTGTGTATCCAGTTTTAAATCCATATATTTGCAGTTTTCAGCACACCCAGATTCATCCAATCAGTAAAAATTTTAATACTCGTTTATACCCGGGCCGTGAGTACCACTGTCAGAGCTAAGATTACCAGATTGTGTGTGTAACTTGGTATATTATTAAATTAGGTGGAAATTTAAAACGCTATTTATAAACAAAGTTTTGTGGTGCATCACACCGTGATACTTACAGGATCAACCTCTCAACCTTAAAACTGAATCATCAGCAAGAATATAATCGATGGACGTGTAATGTCTAGCTCATATATTTCTACGCTTGAAAAAGGCCAAATGACACATCAGACACCTAGATAATTCCAAGCAAGTGATTAAAGGAGCGAGATGGGTACCGTGAAGGGAGTAAAAAGGGAATGACTCTTTAACTATAAATAGAGCTTTTGAGATGCAAGTTGCCACTTTACTGTAATTGCATTAAAGCAACAAGATTTCATTGCAAAGTTCCGTTCGCTGTGAACCATTATCTCTAGATTTCCACACATGTATGCTCTTTTTATCCACTTTCAGATGTTTTAATACACATTATCTGTTGTTTGCAGATGATACCGTGTTGTTGAGTGAAGACGAAGGGGAGCTGCAAGGCTTGGTGGATGAGTTTGAGAGAGTGTGTAAGAAACGGAATCTAAAGGTGAATGTAGGGAAGAGTAAAGTGATGGTCTTTGAGAGAGGTGAAGTCAGTGAATGTACAGTGAGGTTGGATGGTGAGGAATTGGAAAATGTGAGTACGTTTAAGTACTTGGGTAGTGTGATGAGTAAGGATGGAGGTTTGGAGGGTGAAGTGCTTGAAAGGGTACAGCAGGGAAGAAAGGTTGCTGGTTCTTTGAAAGCAGTGATAAGAAACAGGGAAGTGAGCATGGGAGTGAAAAAGTTACTACATGACAGTATTGTGAGACCAACTCTAACGTACGGAAGTGAAGCTTGGACGTTGTTGGAAGGACACAAGTCAAGAGTGAGAGCCGTGGAAATGAGTTATTTAAGAGGAGCCTGTGGAGTCACATGGAGAGACAGGCTGACGAATGAGGATATAAAGGAGCGTTGTGGTGTTGATGTGGATGTGATAGGAAGCGTTATGAGGAACACACTGAGGTGGTTTGGCCATGTGGAGAGGATGGAGGGTCAAAGACTGACGAAGAGAGTGTATGTGAGTGAGGTGGAGGGGGAAAGAGGGAGGGGGAGGCCGAGGATGAGATGGAGAGATGGGGTGGAGAGGTATATGAGAGAGGGGGGTGTGAGTTGGGAGCAGGGGAGTGAAATGGCGGGGGACAGGGCGACTTGGAGGCGATTTGTTTGTGGCCACCCCAAACGGGATTGAGGCGTCTGGCAATAGATAGATAGATAGATAGTCATCGGCTTTCTTTTCACCCACCCAGGCAAGACGCTGGTGCACGAGTGGGCTAAGCTAAGGTGGGGCGTGTTTGACGAGTTCGGCTACCCCAACGACCCGGCCTTCCCTCTCTTCTACTGGGACACCACCATTACAGCGGACGGCATCACGCACGAAGTCACCCCTAACTACTGCGCCGACACTGATCTGACTGGGGAACTGAGGTGAGGAGACAGATGAGTGGAGGGAATGGACAGGGAATGGCAGAGTGAAAGGACGTAAGGGTTGAGAGAACCTGAGTGAAACAGAGAGGAAAAATGAGTGAAAAAAAGCAAAGGAGAAAGGAGCAGAGAAAAACAGAAGGAAAATGGGTGGACAAAAAGAGGAAAAAGGAGCGGAGAAAAAAGGGAGGAGAAAGGGGTAGAGAGGACGGGAAGGAAAAGGCACTGAAGAAGAATGTGAAGCCTGAGAGGAGATAAGTGAGAGAGGAAATGAAGGACAGTAGCTAGGTGGGATGAAGGGAGAGAGAGAAACAGACGGTATCAGTCAGTCCAGTAATACCATTCAGTACGCTATCACTGAGTTACAGTATCCATACAACACACCAAACTACAGTGCGGACACGGAAGTTACTGGGGATTTGAGGAGAGAGAGGTGTAAAGGGGAAGAGAAGGAGAAAAGAAAGGTGAAGGAGAATGTGAGGGATAGGAGGATCTCTGTCTCTCTCTCTCTCTCCGAATATATATATATATATATATATATATATATATATATATATATATATATATATATGCGTATACTTCCTTACCTCCAGATTTTTCCTTTCCTCAGTATCTTTCCTCTTTACAACTCTATGTCTCCACACCTCTCCTCCCCCAGAGATGTGTCCATCAAAGACTCGTGCAGCTTTGGCAGTGATGGCCTACCTGACTCAAACTGCCGCTTCTTCCCAGACGACGTTCAGGCCGCAGCCTCCTCCCTCATGGGCTACTACTATCTCAGCAGCGTAAGTGGAAATGGCACTTCCCATTATTTTGAGGAGGAAATGATACATAATTTTTAAACATATAAGAAATGCTCAACATTATACCTTAATTTGTTACATACTGTACAGTACTGAGGAGTTCTGTGATTTCCTTCCCTTATCTTTTCTCAATGCTCGTATGATCTGTATTTCAGCAGTAGTAGTCTGTATTAATTCCGTTATGATTCTCATCTTCTGCCTTTAGAAGTCACAACTTTACTTTTCAGGCAGAATGGGGAATTCTCTAACAATGGGCAGAACAAGTTCATACTTTTTCTTAACTTTCGAATGTGCCTGTGATCTCCACCATTTCATTATATTTCATTCACCATTCTTTATCAATCCATCTCTCTCTTCCCTCCCAATTAGAACAATTTCTCATTCCCAGTTTTTATGCCAAAATGTGGTTAATTACCGAGATATTTGTAACTTTTGATCTTTCCTATTTTCTTGCTTTTAATTTGTATTAATTAGGTTTCTTCAACTTTTTCCTTTTCTCCTTACTAGCCATCTTTTTCATTGCTTTGTTTCTCAGTTTTCCTCATTATTAATATTTCTCCCACAAGTAAAAATATGCGTTTTTCTTCTCGCCTACTTTATTCATTTCATTCAGTTGGTGGTAGGTGGTGGGGAGCATTATCCACTCACTTTATATGGTGCTGCTTATTTCTCAATCTTTCTCTGTGTATGACCACCTCCCCACTTTTTCGTTCCTGCCACTTTATATTACTCTTCTATCCACTTCAGGTTGCTCGACTCTGAGTGACAATTCTAATAGTTTCCTGTAACCAGGGAAACAATTTACACCGCTGGGTGGTAACCATACCCACATTATGGGGTGAAGTGGTGCCTGTTATCTCAGTGGCGAGACTCAAATGCGGAGTCCATCCAGGAACCAAACCGCCACATTATTTTCCTCGACTCGCTGTGGTGAGGAACTGTCAGCTGCAGGGGAACATCAGGTCACTGCACGGGATGGCCCTGTAGGGGCAGTTGCTTGCCTGCGGTTGATTGGTCTGCTCAGACTAGGGTTAATCAACAGTAACACCTTTATTTAGTATTAACCAGGCTCTTCTCTGTCTGTTGTCTGTCTCCTAAATGCTCATGATCATGATCCTCTTGGCCATAGTGTCACCACTGTTTCACAAGATTCGCAGTCCTAATTATACTCATGGGGGAGGATGTTTGTTGCTACCGCCTAGGGACTAAGGCGTTTGGCTATACTCTGGCAGAAAGATAAATAAACTTGATTAGTTCATTAACTTATAAAGAGTACTCGATTTTCTCCATTCTGTGGCTCT
The DNA here is from genome assembly GCF_032717465.1 of Coenobita brevimanus. NCBI lineage: Eukaryota > Metazoa > Arthropoda > Malacostraca > Decapoda > Coenobitidae > Coenobita > Coenobita brevimanus. The sequence goes on from NC_137004.1 coordinate 34,389,243, forward strand.
TTTCTAGCCAATCAATTTTCTCGCTTCTTATTCTCTGCCAGATCGAGGAGTTCTGTGACGGTGGTGCTGACGAGAGCTTCCTCCACGACCCGTACGTGCCTCACCGCCACAACCTCATGTGTGCAGGACGCTCTGTATGGGATGTCATGAGGACCCACTCGGACTTTAACGGCAACAGGTTGGAGCGTAGTAACTTCACGCCTAACATAGAGTTGAATACAGGTTTTAATGACTCCCTTATGGCCGATAGGCATTAATCTAAGTCTCCTCCTCTCCTCCTCCTCTTCTTCTTCTTCTTCTTAACATTGCATCTAATTCTTTGTATTATATAAAAGATCACAATATTATTAATGATTTCAGTATTATAAACAAGTCAAAACATTGTAAATCTATTCACAGCATTTCAGGATATTCGTAACGTTATATGAAATTCATAGTCATGCATATCTTCAATTTCAACGTTTTAGATATATAGGTTAAGTTATGGATAAAAAGGGAAAGATGATTTTGTAACACAGACTGAAGCAAACAGATTGTAAGGTATGACGAGTCCTGTGATTAGGTGAATCTAGCAGACTTATGTAGACCCCACATTTAAAAGTTATAATAAATTGGTCATATGGAGGACTTTTGAACACGATTTTTTTTTCTCACAACTTTCTCTTCTCTCTAACAGTTCTCAGTTTCTCTACGACCTTGTATTTTGCTTTAAGTCCAGGGATCGCAAAATGAACAATTCTTGATTTATGTCTTTTTATTTTATTTTTTTTTTTCTGGGGGGGGGGGATAAATTGTTGTGGGATTTCAGTCAAATACTTTCCAACTTGTGTATTAAAATTCATCAATCATTTGTCAAAGCCTGTCTTCATATAATTCTACACATTTTCCCTCTCTTAGTAACGCTGATGGTTATTGTCATTATAAGTTATACCGAAAAACAACGACGGTCAGAGATGTACTACTTTGTTATACGATTCATACGTCCTGTCATGGTCACCTACATCCACCCCAACCTTTACTGTTACATTGTGAGGGTACAGTGTCTATAAGATCTTGGACTTCTTTTGACTTATTCTCGGTTGAAGCTAATTGCAGAGCTGTCCCGACCAGAAGAGGGTTATTTGTGGCAGTATAAATAACTTTGACATATTCTCAGTTTAAATGGGTTGTCTGTCTGGAACTGCGAGTATATGCTTCAGAAAAGTCTATCACAAGATGAAAATAAGTCAAACAATTCTCTTTCCCTCCATTACCAGCTCCTCCATCTACAATGCCTCCTTCAACACCATCCCGGACTTCACTGTGCTGCAGCAGGAAGAAGCCAAGTTCGCCTTGGTGTTGGACTACTCTGGCAGTATGAGTGGGGAGCGGATCGAAAAACTGCAGCGGACGGCCCAGCGCTGGATCCTTCACGAAGTGTCCAATGGCAGCTCCGTGGCCATCATAGAGTTCTCGTAAGTAGCCGATGTTTAGGACTGGGATGGCATTTTTGTTTTATTTACCAAACGAGTAAACAAAGCCTGGATGACCACCTTAATTGTGCAGGGCATAATGAAGGCTTTACCTAGCCTGTTTCATTCGAGATGTATCGTTTACAAGATACACACTGCCGTCATCTGAAAAACTGACCGATCCGCCTTTACTATGATGATTGTGTTGTCCCACTAACTGTACGGCACTTCTTGAGTATGGTAATCTAGGGGATGCTCGAAGTCTATACCCCTGAAGGTTTAGAGAAGGATATAGATCTTACCTTCTCTCCTCAATACTTGGTGAGAAACGTGTCTGGTGAGACGAGCCACCTTCTCTTATGGCGAGCAAGCAGACATCCCCAGCGTGTAGTTTTACAGTGTGTCTTTGACGTTAAAATTCAATGTGTAGCGCTTGTGATTTTAACTTTGTTTTAATTTTGCTTTATAATAATAATAATTATTATTTTTGTGCAGCGGCACAGACCTTAGGTAATATATTGCCAGGTTCATGTATCGTAGTCACTCAGTCAACTCCCCCCCCCTCCCTCTCACTCTCTCTCTCTCTCTCTCTCTCTCTCTCTCTCTCTCTCTCTCTCTCTAATGTTACGGTCATTTTGCTAAATCGGTCATTTTGCAAATTTCCCAAACCATAATCCTGGTCAGTTTGCAAAATTACCTTTAAATGTCTGGGTACTTTGCACTAACCTAACCTTACCTAACTTAAACTAACCTAAGTTATCTTAGTTTAGGTTAGGTTAGGTAAGGTGAGGTTAGGTAAGGTTAAGTTAGGTTAGGTTAGTGCTAAGTTTTGCAAACTGACCTGGACATTTGAGAAATGACTGATTTTGCCGGGAAATTTGCATAATTACCGATTTCGCACAATGACCGTAAAACACACACACAATATATATATATATATATATATATATATATATATATATATATATATATATATATATATATAGATAGATAGATAGATATAGATATGGATATAGATCTATCTATCTATCTATCTATCTATCTATCTATCTATCTATCTATATATATATATATATATATATATATATATATCACACCTTCACATTCTCTCTCTCCCTTGTCACAGATCCTCTGCCCGGAGGACAGCTGACCTGACCGAGATAAACGACAGCACTCGACAGCAACTGGCCAGTAAGGTGTCAACTATAACCGGGGGCGGTACTAGCATCGGTAGTGGACTGCTGATGGCTGTTAATGATGTGAGTTAATGATGGTCGTGGTGATAATGATAGTAACAGTAGCGGCAGTGTTCACCAAAATAGTATTTGTGATAGTCACAGGAGTGTTAATAATGATATCAGCAATATTAAGCTTAAAATGATAATAACATGTGCGTTACAGTCGTCCATAATTGAAAGTATAGCATGTGTTCCAGAGAAAAAACTTATATGTTGTTATTTTAGCTTTCCACTGATGTGCATCAGTGCGCTGTCGCTTTAATTATTCCAATTTTGGTGCTAAATTTTGCGTCTTTTTGGTTTCTACCGCCAGCTACATGGTGTCGACTTTCTAGAAAAGTCAGTTAAGTAATACCTGTTCCTTTTTTTAATCCATCACTTTTTTTTTGTTTTTTACTTCTTTTACAAACAATTTACTTCCTTAGTTCCTCGTCTCGTCTTCCAACTACTAACTTCTCCAGTTTCTTTAGCAGACTTTCTACTTAATTTTCCAAAATCTCTTGAAGTCTCTGGAAAAAAAAAAGTTCTGAAGGACAAACGGAGTAATCCTGCACTTAAAAGACGGTACTTCTTACATTTCATCAATCCTCCTCTCTCTAAGTTTTATCTCCCCCTTTCTCCTCCATTGACTATTCCAACATCTCTTAGAAACGCTAAATCATCGCTGCATTTATCGTCTCGCCCCAGGAATATGTTTTGAAGGACAAGAAGAACGGCGTGATCCTGCTGGTGACGGACGGGGAGGAGACGACAGACCCCATGATAAGCGATGCCATGCCCGAGGTCATCGCCTCAGGGGTCAGGGTCGTCACTGTCGCTTTCGGGTGAGTTGTGGTGGAGTAAAATCGTCTGTGTGTAGCCTGAACTGAACACTCCTAGCTCAATTGTAGCTTCTGAGTGAGGAGTGAAGGGAGTAAGATCGTCTGTAGGTAGTCAGAACAAAACACATCAGCTCTATGATCGCAGTGAAATAGTTATAGGAAATCTTTTAGGTCGAGTTGCGATTGGAGTAAAATTGTGTGTAGCCAGAATAGAACACGTTAGCTCAATAATCGCATGTGAGTGAGCAGTAACCAGGGCAAAATCGTATGTGGGTGGTCAGAACACAACACTTCAACTTCAGCTTAACCATGGCAGTAACAGAGTTATTGAGAAACCTTTCGGGTAAGCTGTGAAGAGAGTAAAATCGTTTGTTTGTAGCCAGAACAAAACACTTTAGACGTCAGGGTCAATACCATTACATTCGGGCGAGGTGTGATGAGGTAAAATCGTCTGTTAGGCACGAAAATAAAGTACTTCAGGGGTTAGGGTTGAAACGGGTGTTCCCTTCAGAAGCGATGGGGTCGTTGCCATCTCTTTCGGGAGAGATTGGACATGGAGGATTTAACCACTACGAATAAAGTCATGTTGGGGTATATTCTAGCGATATCCGGACTACTTTATTCAACTCAGATAGACTGCTAGTAATGTAGAAGTTAACGAAGGGCATATCTTAACCTTCCAGTCCTTTATTACCCACAGGCTGTATTACTTAGCTGAGAAAATCCATATGTAGGTAAAGTGGTAAATATGGTCCCGTGATGCTGCTTCAAATATGCAGGAATACGCTAGAAGGAGTACCGCGAGATGGTCTAGCCATGTGGAGCAAGTGCAGATTGAGAGACTGACTAGGAGAGAATATGTAAAGAGTAGAGAGATTGAGAAAATGAGAGGTCGAAGATGATGTTGACTGAGAGTGGTGTGGGATGGAGGAAGGGTTGCCTTATGGCGGATGAGAAAGAGACCTGAAGGCAATCTGTTCATACCCTCTCCCCTCCAGGGTTTAATCATCTGGCCACGGATAGACAGAAGTGATTTTCTTCACATCAGTAATTCGAAGAAACTGCCTCACACCTAAGTACCGTACTCAAGAATCATGCACCGTCCCCCTTTTTTCTCTTTTCCCTACCTCTCCTCCCTTCTCCCTCTCTCCTCTATTTCTCCCTCTCCTCTCATCACCTACACTCACACCTATTGTACACTCTCTCTCTCTCTCTCTCTCTCTCTCTCTCTTTCCCTTACACACACACACACACACACACACACACACACACACACACACACACACACGCACGCACGCACGCGCGCGCGCGCGCGTACTCAGTCTCTCATTCTCCTCCCCAGCAAAGACGCAGACCCCACCTTGGAGAGTGTAGCAGAAAGCACTGACGGGAAGACCTACTTTGTACTGGACGAGGACGATGGTGGGATGCTGGATGACGCATTCCTGGGAGCCCTAACCTACCAGCCCTCCGACACTCTGTCTAATATCAATGTCAAGGTGGGTGGAGACTGGGGGAGAAGAAAAGGAAAAAAAGAAAAAGAAAGCTATCCTGTCTAAATGGAGTACAATAAATCAGAACCAAAATCCCGACCCATAAATTTCAGATGCCTGAGCACATTGCATATGAAGACTAGATGTCATAAGCAGAGGGAAAGGGAAAAAAAAAAACAGTTCCACAGTTTTACCATAAAAATAAAGATAGTTGAGAGACACGCAACAATGCTGCGAAGAGAACGAGGTTGAAGTGAGTGTCAGGGGAGCTGATGAGAAGATAAGCCTTTGAATTCACAGATCACTCAAGAAGCAGTGCAAATACAGTTTCTCGAATGAACAGTCCACCTTCCTATCCTACAGATCCATGAATACGCATAAGGCATGAATGACAACAAACAAAAAATTTCAGTGTTCTCCTACCTAACATATTCCCCCAAGAACAACAGACTCTTGAAAGACCAATCCCGAATACGAGAACTATGGAAAGTACACCAACTTAAAAAAAATGAATAAGAAAAAGTGCTTCTTTATCCGACCTCCTCCCCTTAAAAAAAATGGTATAGAGTCATAAACGATCAATAGAAAAATACTCATCCCTGTACTCATACACAGACACTTGGGCGACCAGCCAAACAAATATTCATTCCAGTCTTTCATCCTACTAATCCACGAACACATTTACAGCTGGAATGAAACCAACTAAAAATATATAAAATACTCAGCTTGCCCTGATACCCAACAGATCCCAGTGACTCTTGAAGAACTATTCAAAAAAGATATTCATTGCACACACTCATCCCACAGATCCATAAGTAAGAATACACTGGAAAAAACAATAAAAAAAGGTAAGTAGTCTAATATTCAACAGAAATAGTGACTCATGAACAATCAGCTAAAAAATAAATTCATTCCACACTCTCCTGTCACAGATCCACGAGTACGAGTATATCGGGAAGGACACCAACTGCAGCGCCCTATTTCACGTGGACGCCTCTGTCGGTCGAAACATGCAGTTCCGCCTCGACACCAACGGGCCCAACCACGTCACCAGTGCGCCTTACCTCGTCTCACCCTCCGCAGTCGTGGTTGATGGTGCCGTGCTTGACAGTGCGCTGAATATGTGGACGATTGATGTGTCAATGGCCGAGGTGCGTTGATGATGATGAGTGTGTGTGTGTGTGTGTGTGTGTGTGTGTGTGTGTGTGTGTGTGTGTGTGTGTGTGTGTGTGTGTGTGTGTGTGTGTGTGTGTGTGTGTGTGTGTGTGTGTGTGTGTGTGTTTCAGGTTTTGTTTATGATAATGTTTACGTTTTTGTCCATGTCTGTCTGTTTGCCTGTACCCCCATGTATGAGTGTTTTTCTCTAACCTGCGTCTGTCTGGTATTTCTCACTCACATACTCACCCACCCCTAACCAGTGCACTTACACACGCATCTGTCAAATATTTCCTTCTCTCACTCACTCACTCACTCGCCTACTAGCTCAATCACCTACCCACTCCTCAGCTAACTCACATTCACCTACTTACTAAGTCACAGGTGATTGGGTTAGAGTGAGGGAGCATGGGAAGATGCGGAAAGGTGTGAGTGGTGGCTGAGTGCAGCTGGATTCCTCCCACTCATACACACATCCCTATTCTTCAGGAGGGTGAGTGGATGTGGGCGGTGGAGGTGTCTGGCAACGAGAACTATTACATCCGTGTGGGGGTGACGGCGCAATCCAGGGACCCACAGGGCTCGCCCATCCTCACCCGCGCGTGGGTATGTTCTTGAGGAGGATAAGGACTTGGAAAAATAATGATAAATAATGAAAAATAATGACCCTCTGCCTTAATAACTCAGGTGTAGTTGATAGATATAACTAGCTTTTGTCTTCTACAAGTCGTTTTCTGGGAGAAGAGCGGGACTAAGATAAACGCGACTGTCTCCTTCAGTGTGCAAATAAACAAGCATAAATCTTCATTGTAGTCATCGTCGTCGTCGCCGTATTCGTCTTCTATGCATTTTTTCTCTTCCTATTCCTAGCCTAATCCTGACGTTTTCAGTCATACCACAGAACAGCCATTAAAAGCAACATCAACTCTTGCCCCTCAGATGAGTGCCGGGAGCGAGGGAGTGAATGCCTCGGCCAGTCCCGTGGTGATCTATGCAAAGGTCAGCCAGGGTAGCCGACCCGTAGTGGGGGCAAAGGTCAGGTGAGTGGGTAGGGGCAGGTGAAGGAGGTAGATGGATAAGGGATGGGGATGGAGGTAGATGAATAAAGGATGGGGATGGAGGTAGGTAAGTGATGGGAAAAGAGGTAGATGGGAAGGGGACACTCACTAAATACTCTTTCATCCGCCACCCAAATTTCATCCAAGTACCTCTAACATTTCGCCAACATCTCTCTAGCATTTTACCAACGTACTTCTCATATCACACCTACCTCCCTCGTACATCTCACCCACCTCCCTCTCATATCTTATTAACCAACCATTCTCACATGTTTTTAACCCTTTCTCATTCCACCCTCGCATTCGTATCCAACTCATCTCCTTCTAACAGTTCGTCCCATCCCTAGTACAATCCTTACCGTTCCTCTCTCCCTTCTCCCTCTCACATTCCTACATTTCCTTCTCCCCCACCCCCCTTGCACATGCCATTCCCTCCTTTTCGGATTCCATCCCATCCTTCCCATCCACCTCCATCCCTCATTCTACCCCATCCCACTCACATTCCACTCTTTCTCCTTCATCCTCCTTTCCTTCCCTCAACGTTTTTTTTACATCCTACTTATCCTCTAAATTCAGTTCGCCTCCATCTCGCAGCATACCCTACTCTTTCCTTCACTCATACATTTCACTCCCTCTCTCCCAAACTTCCACTCTCTCGCTCTTTCACATATTTCACTCCCTGCCTCTCTTTTCCATTCCGCTCCCTCCCTCTCTTGCACATTCCACAGCCTCCCTCTTTATCACACTCCATATCCTCTCTCTCTCTCTCTCTCTCTCTCTCTCTCTCTCTCTCTATCTATCTATCTATCTCTCACACACATTCTATTCCCTCCTTCCCCTTCATATTCCAACCCTTTCCTCTCTCTCACATTTCATGCATTCCCTCTCTCCCTCTCTCACATTCTGTTCCCTTCCTCCCTCCCTCTCTCCATCCCCCCTATCTCTGTCTGTCTGTCTGTCTGTCTGTCTCTCTCTCTCTCTCTCTCTCTCTCTCTCTCTCTCTCTCACACACACACACACACACACACACACACACACATTCTCTTTCCCTCCACTCTCTCCCTCTCTCTGACATTCTATCCCCTCTTCTCTCACATCCAACTCCTTCCTCTCATGGCCCACCGTCTTCCTCTGACTAACCCAGGGCGTACGTGAGCCAGCCAGACAGCACAGCAGCGGCCGTGGAACTCGACCTTCTGGACAACGGACAGGGAGCGGACACACAGGCTGGGGACGGCATCTACACCCGCTACTACACCAACTACACCAGCACAGGCAGATACGCGGTCAAGGCACAGGTGGGTAAGGCAGGCAGGTAGGCAGGCAGATAGGAAGGGAGGGAGCGGGTGTATAGGGAAGCAGACCGTGAAGTAGGTAAGCAGTAAGGTAGGAAGGTGGGTAAGCAGGCACAAGGAAAGCTGGAAAGGAGGAAGGCAAGAACGAGAGAGAGAGGGAGGAAGGCAGGAACGAGGGAGAGAGGGAGGAAGACAGGAACGAGGGAGAGAGGGAGGAAGGCAGGTAGGTAGGGAGGGGGGGCAGGGAGACAGAGAGGGACAGGCATACAGGGAAGCACTGTAAGTTAGCAGGCAAAAAGGGAGTTTTACAGGGAGGTAGCGAGGCTAAGGGGCAGAAAGGTATCATGAAGGCTTACAGGCAGGGAGTTAGGTAAGCAGGAAGGCAGACAGAAGGACAGAGAGGCACGCAGGAGTCCGGGAAGCAGACAGGCACACAGGCAGGGCGTATGTTAAACAGATGTGGGAAAAAGCTGGATTGGAGGACAGGGAGCGGAGTGAGGGGATGAATCTGGGTTGATGTGTAGGGATGGAAGAGGTTGGTTCAGTAGTGGAAACATATTACAGGCAAGGAATGATGGGAAGCAGATATCAGCATGAATACAAAAGAACAAGTTAAAAGGATGAAAATAATAGTTTGCGTTCAGTATTCGATAGGACAAATTAGCTTAAGAAGTAGGGAATATCAGAATTTAGCGAACAGAAATGATGGCTCGCGCATTACCATGTGAAACAAAGTCTGTAGCAGGAGGATGTCTAACATTTTGCACTTGCTGCCACAAGACAATTTTTCTTCAACTTAGTAATTAACACCTACACTGGAATGACGTCTTTTCATAGTATTTTCCTGCAAATTTCAAAGTATTATACAGTATTAGGCTCAGGAGAGACTTTTGCTTGGAGAGGTTACGTACACAACCTTCATTTTCGTGTTCAGTACTAGAGGTTTTATTGAAGCTGAATATAATCGCCCAGAATCAATTAGAAAGATTTTCTGGCACTGCAAAGGATAACCTCCTCCTCACTGTGCAGGTATGGGACGATGGATCCGCCTACATCAATAACGGGTTCACCACTTCCCGTATGAACCCGGGACTCGCTGCTGCCTTCCTCCGGCACCGTCGATCCCTCCCTAGCAACCCCATTGGTAAGTATGTAAGGAAGTGTCAAGGAGGGGTAAGGAGGTGGGTTGGATAGATACATGACACAGGCGATGAAACAAAAGATAGTGGTAGTAGACTCTGATGTGGTGTAGGTTTAGGTATTTGATTACTGAGGACATGGGTTACTATGTGAACGTCCACCCCACAAACTCTGTGGCACTCGTCGTATTCGAACTCGCGACAGTGCGTCTCCGAACGATTGACCAGTGCCATGACGACCGAGCCACCGAGTCGCTCAGGTATATATGATTAACCTTTTATCTCAGTACGAGAATGTCTTATTTCAGCTTATTCTTGCCACCTTCAAAAGATAACAGTATATGCAGTTTAGCTATGATTATTCGCAATAAAGGGTTAAATGGAGGTTACACGTAACCCTTCCATTTGAAAAAAATGTCTTCGTCTTTCTAAAAGCGTACATCAGTCCGATTTTATGGCTGTGCAGTTCATCTGAGACCTCATTCCTTAGACTAGCTTTCTTCACTGTTATGCACAGTACTTACGAGATGCGAGACTTGTGTTCCACAGCAGTCTACTCATGGCTATTGCTCTTCACCTTCCCGAACACTCAGATAATGGTCTTATAATCATACTTGCACTGAAAACAATACCATACAACATTAATGTACTTAGATGCCCAGTGGTTTATTGGTAGAATATGGTACTCTAGTCGGAGTGATGGCGTTTTCTTATATGTTCGAATCTCTAAAAGGTGATTTTAGGGTTATTTTTAACGTAATACTACAAGGACCAGGGTCGATTTCCTGTATTAAATATACCTTACATGACTAGTCTTGGCTCAGTTTCCATGGCCTCGAAAGGTGTAATATGGAAGTGACTCACTGCCTCTGTCTCCTTATCCAGTTATCCACCTTTTCTCCTTTCTCTGTCTGTCTGTCTGTCTGTCTCTGTCTGTCTGTCTGTCTGTCTGTCTGTCTGTCTGTCTGTCTGTCTGTCTCTCTCTCTCTCTCTCTCTCTCTCTCTCTCTCTCTCTCTCCATCATTATCATCACTAAAGCAATTCTAACTCTGTTCTTATTATTTGTTCCCTTTTTCCTGCTTCTCACATCCTTTACTTCTCAATCGCCTTCTCTGCTTTTTATATTTGCTTCCATTTTCCCTCATGCCACAAAACTATTCTCTTCTTTTTCTCTCGATATACCATACACACACACACACACACACACACACACACACACACACACACACACACACACACACCATCATGATCATGATCATCATCATCATCATCATCATCATCATCATCATCATCATCAGCCTGACCTCTTTTCCTACCTTCCAAAAATTTCACCAAGCTTCTGTGGCACTGACCCTACATGATAAGAGCCTCCTCAAACTAAGATGCGAATCGGATATTAGGCCGTATTCTAGACTGCTCAGAGGTTATCGTAGTGCCTCTTCCTTAGCAATTTATTTCCCATACTAAGCCTGAACAGTCTATTGTATGCTATTTAGATCGTGCAAATATCGACATAGCATACAGGACCGCCCTATGCCCCGTTTCCCAATTGACATACTTTGCACCACCTGTTCCTAAGTGAATATTTTGGATGCTCTTATATACCTATTTTTATCCTATTGTATATTACTGCGGTAAGCAATATTGGTAATAAAATATATAGATAATTTAAAAGAGACTGAGAAAGAGGTGAAGGAAGACACAAATGAATGGAGGGAAGACATATATGGCTGAAGAAGACATCGGCAAAACTATTGCGTGATATATTTCCTCTCTTTTCACCTGTCTTCTTCTATCTCCTTCCCACATCGCTCAAAATGTCTCAACAAACAGAAAATATCATTAGTTTTGGGAAAAGAAGACTGCTTAAAAACGTGATACAAAGCCTCCAAATGCCACCCCAAAAGCGATCATGTCCGATTCTGGTTTCAGTGTGGCGAGGCCCAAACTCACCCTGTGTTTCTCCCTCCAGACACACCCTCTTACTGCTGCGGGAGCGTGGTGCCCTTTGACCCCTCCCAGGCCACCCCTACAGGCACCTTTACAAGACAGGCCACGGGAGGGTCCTTCCAGGTGGGTATGATGATGATTTTTTTTTTCCCCCCTTCTTGCCAGCATCGGCCGAATTTATACAATTTAGGTCGTGTAGCAAAGGGTTAATGAATGCTATATCTAACCCCTATGGTTCGAAAAACGTCTCCAGAGTAAAATCGTCTAGAGATAGTTATAACGGAATATAACAAGTGAAAAGCACTCACTGAACGCATACCTCCGGCAACGCCTATACCAGACAAGTCAGATCACCAAAATTTAATCAACTCCTCCTTGGCCATGACCCTTTTATCCACAAAATTTCATTGAAATCCATCAGTAAGTCTTCGAGATATCTTGTGGACAAACAAACGGACAGGGTGAATATATAACCTCCAACGGTTGGAGGAGGTTATGATTATAAGGGTTCCTTATTAACATTCCCCCACGTGTACGTACACACACACACACACACACACACACACACACACACACACACACACATGCGCGCGCGCGCAACTTACAAAGATTCCTTGTAAACACTCTCCTGGTGTCAGAAATCCCTTACAGACTTTTCTCTAGGTGACAGAAATCCCTTATAAACATTTCTCTAGGTGACAGAAATCCCTTGTAATCACATAGGGTAATCACTCCCCCAGGTGACAAAGATCCATTATAATCACTCCCCCAGGTAACAGAGATCCCCAGCAGTGGCAGCGATTTGTTCCCGCCCTCCCGCGTCACGGACCTGCAGGTGGAGTCGGTGGAATCCTCTGCACTCAACCTCACCTGGACAGCCACAGGGGACGACATGGACGCCGGCACAGGTGAGGGAAAGGGTGAGGGTGGGAGGTGATAGTAAGGGTGAGAGTGAGGGTGAGGTTGGGGATGAGAGTAAGGGTGAGAGACGGTGAGGGTGAGGCTGGCAGAGGGAGACGGTGGGTGAGGGAAAGGCAGGAGAAGACAGTGAAGGAGAGGGATGGGGATGTCAGGGAGTGAAGGAGTGGGCGTGTGAGGAAGGTGGATGGAGGAGAGGGTGAGGAGGAAGGTGGATGACAGAGTTTGTGGGATAGGGACAGAGAGACGGTGGATTAAGAAAAGGGAGAGAAAGAGAGAGGTGGGTAAGGGAGATGGTGAGAAATGTGAGTGAGAGTAAGGGAGAAGGTGGGAAAGGAGGGAGACGAAGAGTGTGAGAGAGGGGGAGAGTGTGGAATAGCTGTCTGAGGGAGAAGGGAAAGGTCAGTGAGAGAGTTAAGATTTAGAGTTGACCGGAATGAAAGTGGACTGGGAGAGCTACACCTGAATATTATACCCCTCTCCTCCCCTTATATTAAAATTCTTTTCTCATTATCTTACGCTAACCTCTCCATTCCCAGTGTACGGCTATGAGATACGCGTGAGTCGCAACCGCAGTCAAATGATGGAGAATTTCGACGATGCAGGTGAAGAGACGCTGGTGCTCTCACTCTCAGATTCCCGCAACTACTCCGACCTTCTCGTTGAGGCCGGTACTCAAGTGGTCCTCTACCTGAGTCTCAGCGAGGAGCTTCAACCAAACACGCCATATTTCGTGACTCTACGTGCTGAGGATGGTGCGGGTAACAAAAGGTGAGATTTTTTTTTTTTTTTTTAAACAAAGCACGAGTCCCGGATTTCGCTTATTTTTAGTCTAAGTAGTAGGGAACATTGCACAAAATATCATATATATATTTTTTTTTTCCATAGAAGCTCATGAATGCATTTCATCGACTGTTTCCCGGAGTACTGGACCTTGTACTTAATGACGAACAGAGAATAAAATTCATAAATTTGAGGGGTATTGTAATGAATTACAGATAATGTATTAAGAAAAAAACTAAATTTTTGCGGTGATACGACAGAGGAAGAACTCTGTCCCTCACTTATATCTTATGAGAATAGTATTCAAATTTTGTGTGCAGCTGGATTATGAGTACGCAGACGTGCACAGTAGGCGTACTGAATAATAAATTATTAATAATGTATCCAAGTCTTCATTACCACACCTGTTTCCTTCCTACAGTCCGGTGTCGAATGCTGCCCTAGCCATTCTTGAACCTAGCGGTACATCGACTGGCCCGAAGCAGCTAACAGGGTGGGCTGTGACGCTGATAGTGTTGTCCACAGTGGCAGTGGTGGGTGCTTTGCTGGTCATTGTCATCAAGGGCAAGAGTCATTAAGGCAACGCAATGAAATAACCTACTTTTAGAAGTTAAAAAATATATATATCAGCAACTAAACATAAACTCGCTTTTAGTAATTCGCGAGAACAAGAGGAATTACGGCTACTCAGCTACTTGTCTTAAAAAATTAAAGCAAGAAGAATTAAACAAACTGAATGAAACAACTTGCTTTAAAACATTCGAACAAAATAATATATGCTTACAAGAGTTAGCTTTCAATAAATATCAGAACAGTATTGGCAACTCGGAGCAGGAACTGTCTTCCAATAATTCTCCAGAATAAGATGAATTTGGAAGATCAACAGAGAATTCAGCTTTAAGAAGTTAAAAAGAAAATAATAATCAACTGGGCATATGCTTTTAATATTTCGCAAGAACAAGAGGAATTAGGCGACTCAATACATCGCACGCAACAAGACTATTTAATCAACTCGGCGTATGCTTTTACAACTTTGCAAGAACAAGATGAATTATGCAAAACTAATACATGCTTTCAACAAGAGGATGAAATGTTCAAGCTTTTATTTTTGTAATCAACACTCTATGAAAATTTAAGAATCCCAGATAAATTCGAAATGAGTGTTCTTTTGCCATTTTTAGATCTGATTTGCCAAGTAATATGGAAACCCTCAGCCCTATATTCGTCTCTGTGAGCACTGTGGACAGGTAATGTACAGGAACACAAAGAGACCGAGTCTTGAGGGCCTCGGGCCGAGGCAGGTAGATCGGTTCCCGGACAATTCGCCGTCAAAACATGTACGATTCCCCGTCAGGACAATTTCCACCCTGGACGATTTCCCATAAGTCTATGAATATACTTATTATTGATTAATTGAGACTATAATAATTGATTTTCATTGGAAACTATTATGGTTACGTTCATTCAGTAGCGCAGTTTTCGGATATTATTTATAAGTCTTATACTTAGCCACTAATTAGCTTGTTTCTTCCTTGCTCTAGTCAACTTTGGGTTCCATCAAAAGGGTGTAATAGATTATACCAAACAAGGACGATGTCACCCAAGATACGTGGAGCATCTCCAGATGCTGAAACTAACCCTGCATGCAGCAGATGATGAATGCAAGGAAGAGGAGAATACAAAGATCCAGACATTCCTACAGTGATTCTACTTTTGTTTTTTTCTGTACAGGACTGTCTAGCACGCTGTTTTCTTTTCTTTTCTTTTTTTCGTAGCTAGAACTGTAGTTTCAGTAGTTTCACTTCCAATAACTCAGTGTCTGATTTCGTTTTCTACTTAGTATGGAGGCTAAGGAGTTGCCAGTACATGAATGTTTATATTTTTTGTATTTTTTTGTGAAGCTGTATTGATTAAAATAGAAATATTTGTAATTGCTTATTATTTTGTCATACCTTGAACATTTTTTATCGATTTTGAAATATTCAGACTCAGATCTCGAGAGAAATTGTTTTGCGTGAGTGGCTTCACCGCGTTGAATGTTAGTGTATTGAGTGCATATACAAGAAAAGAGTTGGTGGATCTTGCTACACACCTCTCTTATTTTGCTAGTCGTTACTAAGGTTGGTAAGGTTGAGTAATTCCGCAAAGGTGAATTGTCAGGGGCACTGCAGAAATTTCCATGAATATAGGGTGGTTAAACCAGTGGGCCAGTGCCTTTGCGCAGTCAGTCCTACCTGCCAGTCATCACCTTTTGTTGTATAAGTATTCCGTATACCTTTACAACAATTAATATTTCAGTATAAGGGTAGCTGTGTATATCTAAAAGTCAAGCTAGTTAGTTAATACATAGGTTCTTTGTGGTAAAAACACGGCACAAGGAATCTTCAAACATCACCTGCCGCGAAACCGCAGGAACATATTGCCCTTGTTCGTTGAAGTTCTCAGTACGCCGCGTTACGTTTCGTCCATTTTAAAGATACGTATAAGGTCAAAGCTTTTCGAATTTTAATTACTCACCACCATTCGTTTCAACATTAAACATTACCATTCGACACTGCTATCTCCATGTACCCTCGACGGAAAAAAAAAAAAAAAGTATCGGCATCCTTTCAGTGAGAGACATCATGATACTCGGACTATGATTTACGGGAAATGACACGGATATGGTGGTGCTGCGGTTGTGACAGTTGCCAGAGAGTAATATCTAACCCTGCACTTTCATACGGTATTGCATTATAATTGGCATTGTGAATTTTTGCGAATTAAACAAGCATGCCAACACTACCAATTGAACCAGAGACGAAGCATTTCACATCTTATCCCACCCCAGGGTGCCGATACTTTTTTTTATCGAGGGTACCTTTACATTTTCTGCAGGAGGATCCACTCATGTATTTGTGGGACGATAAAAAAAAAAAAAAAAAAAAAAAACGTATCGACAGCGCGTGTTACGTATCGCACAAACGCACAGCCGGGTGGGAGATAATCAGGGTGGGGCTCAGTCAGGTGAGAAGTCGTGTTGTGGTGTGTGTGCTGTTGTAGTTAATAGTATTTACCAAAAATAAATAAATATTTTTGGTGAACTACATTTCCTGTATTTATTCCGGACCCCAGGATTTTTTTATACAAGGAAAAAAAAAACAAAGAAAAAAATTAATAGCCAGATTCAGGAGGGAGACGATGACCAAATAGGAGGAAGATAAGAAAATAAACACCTGAGTGACTTCATCTTTCAAGGTGAGTCATTCCTTAAATTAGTCACCACGTAAGCTAACAATTTGGCATTCATAGTTTACCCCTTCACTACGAGGGTCATTCCGCAGCTAAATAATAAATGTAACCGGAGGAAAAGTATAAGGACGGCATCGCACTTCCGGGGTAAAGACTGGAGTTGTAGTCAACTAATATATATATATATATATATATATATATATATATATATATATATATATATATATATATATATATATATATCGCCCATCTCACCGCACGTGTCATTCTGAAACACGGACGAAGCATGGGGCACCCTGTGATTATAACTCCGAATATTGTCTTTGGCTATTAGGTTAAGACTCATATTCGCGTAAATCGTCAAAAACTGGGTGGTACATTTTTTTTTAGGTAAGTTGTTAAGATTCATGTGTTTGTAAAATTCGCCAATTTTCACAACCATCTGTTCAACCGGGAGCAAAAGTTCTCCAACACTTTTCAGCCGGCTATGGCAAAGGAAAGTGTTACATGAAATATTTTGTCTGTGAATGAAATATGAAGCAAACACCAAAAGCCCATGAGAAGGAAGAAAACTGACATTAGGCTACGAATGAGAAATATGGAAGACAAGACAATGCTGGCAGAAAATTGTCAACGAACCTCTGTTCATGATAATAGGTGTGTGAAACATTTAAAACCACTGGAGTGCAATACGTATACATTGTAGCTGCAGACCCTAGGCCATCTGAACGTGAACCCAGTGGACTGCAGGTCACCATCCTCCTTTCAGGTGATACGGAGGGGAGTGAGAGGTGTTTGTACAACTGGGCTGCTCCACCGCCTGTCATATCGGTGCCGCCACATGAAGGCATCCCTCTGCAGCATCGAGTAACACGTTCGCGTCATTGTTTACTAATATACTATCACGTCTGTTAAGAGTATTGCTGATTTTCCGCATCATGGTGAAGTTAGTAATGTTGCTAACTTGTTTTGGTGCAGAATTCAGGCTATTAAGTGGGACTGTGATGGAAGGAGTAGACTGAATTGCCAAACCATTGCTTCATTTATACATCATGTAATGACCTCTCGTTATGTTGCCATGATGCAATCCATATTATATGGCGTTGATATTTCCCGAAGTATTTCCGTAGTTATTATTGTTAATTTTGGGGAGTGCTGTCAAATCCACTTAGTTGGCAAAACTTTATTAGGGTTTTTTTCCGCTTGTAAACGGGCTGGAGAGTAACACCTTCAAGAGGTGGCACAGATATAAGTGGGCAGTGAAGCTGCCCGGGTATACAGTTGTCAACTCCCTATCCCCCGAAAAGCGGATGGAGGACTGCAGTCGCGAGAGGAAACGAGTCTGCAGTCCACTGAGTTCACATTCAAATGAACCTGATGTTATAACTATTATTACTACTCTGTAAATTACTGAAGAATAAAAAGTCTATCTATCTATATACCTAGGCTGCTTCCCCCAAGGAAAGGGAGGTAGCCGAGACAGGACGACACACTCGCCATTTACTCATCCATTTAAACACATTCATTCGCATCTTAGCCCCAAAGGGGAGAACGGACAGATCCTCACCGCACCACACCACACAAGGGTCAACTGCGCAATGCAATCAGTGACATCCGCAGAAGGGCCCGACAGCAGAACTGGTTTACCCCTACCACATCATAACAGACCCATCCCCTTACCCGCACCTGACCTGACTAGCTGATCAGACCAAATGCGGGAGAATATCCCCTCAGGGCTGCGTCATCACTTATTCATTCACAATTTCTCTCCATTTTCTGTCACGCACAGCCACTCTTCCTTGCTCAACAGACATCCCTCTCGCATCCAGCGCTCTCTTCACACTGTCCATCCATCCTATTCGTGGTCTTCCTCTCAGCCTTACGCCACTCACATCAGATCTAGTTATCTTTTTCACCAATCGCTCATTATCCATTCTCTCCATATGCCCAAACCATCGCAACACCCTCTGCGTAACTGGCGAAATATACAAGTATAATCCTCTTCATTGCCTTTTTATCTCTGCTTGCTCACACTTACTACTAAAACAGAGACCTGCTTTGTAAATTTGTCACGTATTTTCTGGGGCATTGTTTGGGTGTTTTCCTTGCGAGTCATATACCATACATGTAGTTTCCTTCAGCTGATAATGACAGTTATCGTCTACAATTAAAATCAGTCACACGTCACCGCAACCAACCTAAACTGTAACTGTATTGGAGAAGGTTGGTGACGCTGTTACTAGCGCATCGTCAATGTTTTATTCCAGCTAAAACCAGGCGATTTTTTTTTCCCTTCCGTGGGTCATAGGAGCCTGAGATTGCTAGTAGGCCCAACTGTTATCATCAACCTGTTTCATGATCGTGACAACCATGAATTCTCTAACGACAGACATTTCTGAGCTAAGAGTGAATCATTGGAGTCTGATAGTTTTCATAACTTCGTACAGGTTAAGGACGTGTGATCGTATGGGCTGAACGCTGACTTGCTTGCGATTCCTCGAATCCCGTTCATATTCATGAGCTTTCTTTAGCCTAAATTGGTTATGTTGTTGTTTATACTTGTATCTTGGTTCATACTTCTATAAATTACTTCACAACCAAACTACAGTGAGTAACTATGCTAGAAGGACGATAAAACAACGATTTTTAAAAGTGTTTAATTATGTGTGCTTAGGTAGGGCTCAGACGGGCTAAAACCCGTCCCTCTGCGCTTCTGGTGACGTAGGTCTCTCTGTCTCTCTCTCTCCTACATTCTGTGCACATCATTTTTTAACCACTACGTATCCTTGGTTATACCAGAAATTGTCTAAGATCCTTTATGAATGCGTCCGGAGGTGATTCCTCCGGGGTGAACTGTCATATTCTTCATCAGTACTACGATGAAACGGAAACTGAGGCTGAGATACGTATTTCAAAAGACAGTAGCAGAATACTAAGCGACAACTGACCTACCGCTACGTAGTAATAGTAATCAGTAGGTATCAGTTTTAACATACTATTGAATATACAGTAGTTGGCATCTCCCTGAGCCACAGAACGTTTTGCTGGCGAAGGTGTTGCCAAGGCTTGATTAACACTGCGCAATACACTCTTTTGATTACATCAGGATGTATTGTTAGGGATAAATGATGGCCAAGTATATTCCAGATAATTTTATTTCTTAAAGCTTAGCTGGTCAGCTATTACGTTGTCTGTTACAAGTAAATAAATGTTGTAAATAAGATTACAAAAACCGGCAAGAGTCAAGAGTGTCTCACTTCGTTCACTGAGAGATTTCAGTACGCTGCATTGCGTTCAGTTATTTTTCGGGGATTACTTGATCAAGGACATTTCTTCGTACTGTCATTATCAACATTTTTATCACCATTCATTTCCACATTTCGCTTTGCCTTAAGAACACAGTCACCCTTATTATACTTTTTCATTTTCTATGAGAGGAAATACTTACCGGTAACTATTTTCGGTCACACCCTCGTATCAACATACGTATCGCACCAAGGTGGGAGGAAGGGAGGGATGTATCATATGGGATTGGTGTGGCTCAGTCGTGGAGGGCAAGTGCTTGGCTGTGCTGTGTGCTGTCGTGACGAAAGTTAAAATAATGAGATACCAGCTTAATGGATCGTCTATTGGTATTTGCTGTATTAACCCCTGTGTTTTGTAAGATATTTGAGAGGAAGCCAAGAAGAAGGATTAGACAGCGCCTGTACACATGCGTCATTCAAGGTGAGTCATTATACAGTCAACGCCTAGCAACAGATTAAGGTTACATAATTTCTTTTCAGTACTAAACATCTTTCACCTTAACTTGGCCAGATTTTCGTTCTTTTGCACTTCAGTAGCCCAGCGCCAGAAAGAAAATGCTGCGGCTCTGCATCCTTAGTCATAGCCCATCTTTGTGACAGCCATCATAATTATTTGTGCCACTCCATTGTAACAGCTCAGCATTCAAGATCGAGAAACGGCAAATTTAGGCCAAGTTAGTGTAAAATGAGTAACCAGGATGATGAAGTTTTTTTATATGTATCAAAAGCAGTTAGCCTATGCAGCACCGGGGTGATCTTTGGCAGTATAAATCTAACAATGGCACTATAAATTTAACAATCTCATTACCTCATTATTATTATTATTATTTTTTTGTTTGAGGAGGGACTAAGTGAAGTAATAATAGTTACGGGACAAAAGCATAAATGAAGAGAATGTGGTACAATTTTCCTTAATGTGCAATATAGCAATACTGGCACTCAGACTTTACTCAGAGATTATACGGGTGAAGGAGTGAAGTAGGGGAGATGTGAAGACGGGAAGTAGGAGATTGAAAGATTGGAGAAAAGGGAAGAACGAAGATGAGATAAAGGGGAACTCGAGAGAAAGGGAACTACAATGATGGGGGAGAAGAGCAGAAGGGTAAATACGAAGATGGAAAGAAGAGAGGATACGAATGAGGGGAGATATAAAAGAGGGATGAAGGCCACACATTTAGGGAACGCTCTGGAGTGGCATCGAACCCTACTGACCGGTAGGTTTGTTGTGTGGACGCTCTCATCTATTGCCTGTCCGCAACATACAGTCAAACCTGTACCATCTGGCTGTGTTGGTTTCTGTCACTCTTTTCAGTTTCACCGTCTGCGCATCAACTCTCCTACCCTTCTGTTATTCTAACTTAACCAAATTTACACCATACCGGTACCACTATGTCCTCTTTCACCGTCTTTGCCTATGTATCTCTCCTACCTTCCTGGTAAACCTAATCATACCTTTACCATACCATCGTCTAATACCATTTTACTATTTTACAGTCTGTTTTGTATTTACCCCCCGCCCCTCCCGGCCTAACCTCAACAGCACATTACCCTTGTCAACCTTCTTCATATTTCGTTTCACTGTGCGTTGTGTCTGTCTTATCTCTTTTAACCCAGCCATATGAACACAGATCCCTGTCTACTGTCTTTGTTTTCTGTTACACCGTCTACGCCTTGTATATGTCCTACCACCCTCATAACTAAGGTGACCAGATTTATTGGAGCTAAAAGAGGGCGCGCGCGCGCGCGCGCGCGCGCGCGTGCGTGCGTGTGTGTGTGTGTGTGTGTGTGTGTGTGTGTATCGATAGACAGACAGATAGAGATAGATAGATAGACAGATAGGCATATAGACAGACAAATATAGATAGATATATAGTCTATCTCTATAGCCCAACGCCCTAATCCCGCAAAGGGTGGCCGCAGACAAAACGCCTCCAAGTCGCTCTGTCACCCACCATTTGACTACCCTCCCCCGACTCACCCCCCCTCCCTCACATACCTCTGAACTCCATCCCTCCACCTCATCCTCGGTCTACCCCTCCCTCTCCCTCCCTCCACCTCACCTACATACACCCTCTTAGTCAGTCTTTCACTCTCCATTCTCTCCACATGTCCAAACCACTTCAGTGTATTTCTCCTAATCTTCTCAACCACATCCACATCCACCCCACAACGTTCCTTCACTTCTTCAATCGTCAACCTGTCCCTCCATGTCACTCCACATCCTCCTTTCAAGTAACTCATTTCCACTGCTCTCTCTTGACTTGTTCCCCTCTTGCAAGGTCCACGCCTCGCTTCCATACGTCAGGGTAGGGATCACAATACTATCATGCAGTGACTTCTTAACTTTCATACTCACCTCCCTATTTCTCATCACTGCTTTCAGTGAACCAACAACCTTCCTTCCCTGCTGTACCCTTCCACGCACTTCATCCCCCAAAGTTCCATCCTTACTCATCACACTACCCAAGTACTTGAATGCACTCACATTCTCCATATCCTCACCATCCAACCTCACTGTACACTCAGTGACTTCATTCCTCTCAAACACCGTAACTTTACTTTTGTTTACATTAACTTTCAGCTTCCTCCTCCTACACACTGTCCCAAATTCATTCACCAAACCTTGCAACTCCCATTCATCTTCA
Source organism: Coenobita brevimanus (assembly GCF_032717465.1). Classification (NCBI taxonomy): domain Eukaryota; kingdom Metazoa; phylum Arthropoda; class Malacostraca; order Decapoda; family Coenobitidae; genus Coenobita; species Coenobita brevimanus. The sequence continues at coordinate 34,411,725 of NC_137004.1, forward strand.
CTCAACAATACTGTATCAGCAAACAGCAGCACCGGAATCTTCCACATCTCACCCTCATTCATTAGAGCCACCCCCACATCCACTGTCCTACCTTGCACCTCCTTTACAACCCCATCCATGTATTTATTAAACAGCCATGGAGACATCACACAGATAGATATTGACTAATGTGACTGCGACCGCTGCTGCGCTATACCTCAAACTGAGGCTGCTAATCAAACACTAACGTCTCCTACGAACTCCGAACATAACGTACGGTACAGTGAATGGGTCGACCAAAGTTACCAGCTAGTGAGCATTACAGATTTTATATTAATAATTCGGTATTTCATTTGGTTAGGATTATGCATAATTTTTCTAATTAATCCTAATTTCATAAAAGAAGGTCATGTTATATCTAATGCAACAGTAAGTTTCTAAAAGCGGGACAATTAAGATAATTTGCTCAAAAAGCGGGACATTCTAGTCACAATTAAAAAGGTGGGACGGACGTCCAAAAAGCGGGACTGTCCCGCCTTAAAGCGGGACTCTGGTCACCTTTCTCATAACCCTTCCTTTGACTTAACCACTACCGAGCCAAATGTCGTGAAACTGATGTTTCATGACTGCCTGAAATTTATTTCACGATGCTGAAAAGCTGAAAATTCACCCCTGCATTACGGTGATAATTTTATTCATTTTTTCTTGCTACTGACAAACAATTTAGTTCCCAGTGATATATCACTACGATCAGTTTCTTAATTTACTTTCTTTTTCAAAATGTTTTCGACGTACTGCGTATCTACAGTATAATACGGATGCCTATGGGCCATGTTCCAGGCAGCAAAGGAGACCACATCACAATTTTCATTGCGATTTAGTAAGCATATTAACAAACATGTCTCAGTTATAGTACCGGGTATTTATACACAGTATCTGCGGTGTCAACATAGATTTCCTCAGTAAAGTATACAAGAGAAAAAGAATAAGTATGTAATAAGTTCGCTGAGTTTCTCCTATATCACTTGTAATATCTTAAACCACATATTTAAGGATGAGTGGCAAAGCAGTACCGGTGGTCAGCGTGGCTGTTGCTGTCTTGATTCTTCTGTGGTTGAGGAGCGGCAGCGATGACGTGGTGGCAGATACAGCGATTCTGGATGACAGTAGAACACAGCAAGCTGGACTTAAGGTGAGATATTTACGTAGCTAGAATAGGTGTATTGTTATCGACTGCACTGTGGGATACTAAGGCAAGTAACCTCTGTGGGCGTAAGATTTGGTGGAGGTTCTGCGACATACATATATTTCTTTGAAGGTGAGAAGAATGGACGGAAGGCGAGGGGAGGGGTAGTGGAGGGGAATGGAGGGAAGGTGAAAGGAGAGAAAGGGACGTGAGAGAAGGGGGAGAGGGGAAGGGAAATGAGAGGAGGCGAGTGGAGGGGAGTTTAGAGGGGAGGGGAGCGGAGCGGAGGGGAGGGGAGGGGAGCGGAGCGGAAGGGAGGGAAGGTGGGAGGAGGGGAGTTGGGAGGGAAAGTGAGAAGAATGGAACAGAGAGAAGATGAAAGAAGGGGAGATGAGATGAGGGGAAGTAAGAGATGTGGAAGGGAGGGCAAGGGAAAAGGAGGACAGGTTAAGATAGAGCGGACTGGTGAAAAGATACTGGAAAATGGATGGAGAGTTTGTTGGGGGATGACCTAGAAGCAAGCTAGGAGGAAAGGTAAGAGGTTGCGATGCTGAGTGAAGGGAAAGGAGGGAGGCTTAAAGCGGGAAGAGTTTCATAGCCGTTCAACTAAAAAGTGGATCGTTATTGTTGACCTCAATTGTACGCATATTCTTTTTACTGACAGGGAAGGGCAGACAGACTACACCTGCCGGATCTGAAGCAGCGACCTGATATCTGCCTTGCTAAAGAGGAGAGGTATGAATCGTAGTTTTTTTCGGAATACATTATTGTAATGAATTCTCTTTGACTAAGATTGCATGCCCTCTCATCCTCACCTTTTACTTTGTCTAGCCACCTTACTACCTTCTTGTAAGTAAATTATATCCTTTTAATATGGACGTAGTTGACATCAGTATTACACTAGAGGAAAGAGCAATGTAAAAAATAAATCGCTGAGGAAGTCAACAAGAATACGACTGATAATTTACTTCTTGATAAAGATAAGCTTTGAGATCAATATTAATGATGACATGCATTTAGGATATTCTCCAAATAGCTAGTCACTGGTTGTCTGAATAATCGTGGTAGTAAGAAGACAGTCTGGATCATAAGTTTTTCAACTATTTATTCAAACCTGCTTAACGCTGATATCTCACTCCATTTATATCAAGAGGTCATTTGTGAGCAGGAAAAGCTACCAAGCCTCTCATTGTATAAAGATTTGCTCCCCGAGACCAGTTAGAATCAAAAGTAGTACAACACAAGAAAAATCCGTGCCTGTATTTTCGACTTCACTATATTTATTTTAACCTGACCAATCGCCATCAATCCTCTTTCGGTGCTGAGTTGTTATAAATGACCAACACAAGCATATGATGCTAGTCACGAAGAAATACTATGGAAATGATATAGAGTCTTACTAACGTCTTTTTTGCCATTGAATTACGTGAAATTAGTTACAATAAGGCGAAAAGCCGGGCCAAGTTAGAGTGAAAAGAGTATATTGCCTATGATGTCCTGTGGCTGTATCTGGTGGTAATAGGTCTTAGGGCCTGCCCACACTGCGGTCGGAATCGGGCTTTATATTGTTTTCAGAGTTCCAGAGGACGCATCATCTCTCTCTCTTTCTCTTTCTCTCTCTCACACACACAGCGCTCGCTGGCTCAGTGGTAACGTTTTCGCTTGCCACTTGGTAGACGTGAGTTCGCGCCTCGCTAGGTTGCGAAAAGTTTCACTGACGAAATGGATGATTACTGTCCCCCTTGAGCAAGGGGACGGGTGTTTGCGTGTGTGAAGGTCACAGCTTTGCCCTTAGATCGGACTATATGAGCTCTTGGCTCCCTTTCGGGAGAGTAAAAACTGACGATCACGACCATCAAGTGATCCTGACCGACCCGGTGAATTACACATTATGCACACGTATGTATGTATCTTTCCAGTTCTGTCTGAAGAAAATTTATAACTGGCGAAACAGTAAAAACCCAGTCTCTTCTAGTGTGCTTCACATGGTTTGGATTTTCCATTATGTATTCATCAAACTTTAGGAAGATACTTTTGCCTCTGCCTGTATGTATGTTTTTTTCTACATAGAGGCGTCGAGCAGAGAGACCACTCCAGGATTTTCCAGTCCAGTGATGACGATTCCATGCATCAGAGCGACGAACAGCACGCACATGACCAAGAAGGTACAAACAATAACAAAAATAACCAACTACTACTGCTCTACTACTACTACTAATAATAATAATAAAATATTCCTACTACTTCTACTACTACTACTACTACTACTGCTGAATAATAATAATAATAATAAAATAATACAGGGTGACCCAGAAAAACCTCCCACATTTCAAAGGTAAATGAAAAAAAAAAATGATTAAAGATAATCAGAATAATATTTTGCACACATGAAACTTCATTCAGTACAGTTTTTATTCATCATTTTTTAAAGATGACATCCTTCAAATGGTGGCCGTCATTGTCTATACACGCTTGGAGGCGATTCTGAAGGCTGCCATGGCTTAACGGGTCATGTCGGGTGGAACAGCGGCTATCTTCTGCTGAATAGCAACCTTAAGGGCTTCAAGAGTTTGGGGTCAATGAGTATACACTCGTGATTTAAGGTAGCCCCACAGAAAAAAATCACAAGGGGCGAGGTCGGGATCGGGCCAGCTTATCCAGTCTCTCGCACTGAGTTCTTGCACAACCGTCATTTTGTATGGATGAAAGTGAAGGTCTTTGTGTAAGATTCTCCTTGCAGTTTCCCGGGATATCCCTACAATTAAAGCATGCTTCCGCACAGAACGTCTCGGAGACTGCACAACAGATCGCCTCAGTGCTTCAGTATTCTCAGGCATATTAGTGCTCCTAGGTCAACCAGGTGATTTTCTTTTTAAAGCTGAGCCTGTTGCCCTGAAATTCTCAACCCACTGCAAGATGGTTTTCTGCTCTGAAATGTTTTGGTTCCGTGGAATACTGAAACGTCTTCGAAAGGCCCTCTGGACGGCGATCACGGAATGGTTGTTTGTGAAGAACGTTTCGACAGCAAACGCATGGTGTGCTTCCGACCTCTCCATGTTGGCGACTGAGGACAGTTGGGGTTGGGCTACCAACAGACCCTAGCCCTGTCCCTCCCGCCTCACTACTGCCAGTGCTACAGCCTTTCGTAATGTGGGAGGTTTTTTGGGGTCACCCTCTATTACTACTACTACTACTACTTCGTCTTCTTCGTAGTGGTTAGTCTGTATGTAATTCTTCTTCGTCGTTAGTCTGTATGTAATTCTTCTTCGTGGTTAGTCTATGTAATCATTGTCGTCACTGACTACACTTCATGCTTTCGCAAAGAAATACAGTATAATTTTCGTCATAATAAAAGTCATGACATCCTTACAGATTATAATGAAGAACGATGGTAATTCTCTGCGAATAATTAGACAGATAAATGTAGATAGAAAATCAGATTGATATAAATTATGCTTCTTTTCAGGAGAGTGGATCACTTTCACACTGTCGCTGTCTAACCTGCTGATGACAGTTTTCGTCACCATTGGAGTGGTTTTGCTTGCATTGCACTGGAACGAAAAGCACCGGTAAGTTCCACCCTGTATGCCCTTGACCTGCTGGAACACTTCAGACTTTTACTCTGACTATCACTACCCCCCCCCCCCTTTTTTTTTTTTTTTTTTTTTTTTTTTTAGAGGCAAAGATGCACTTGACAGGTTGGTGATGACTGGCTGAATGCGACATGTCAAAATAACATTGTTGTATTTCAAATAATTACCGGTAATTACTGATTATTACCGGTAATTATCTGAAATACAATGATGTTATTCTGACGTTGCATTCAGCCAGTCATCACCAACCTGTCAAGTGCATCTTTGCCTCGATTTAAAAAAAAAAAAAAGAATACATTACTCGTGCAGCTGAAGCAAACAGCAAAAGCTTTCCCAGAGTTGTGTGATGGAAGGTTTGATTATCATAAATGGTCATAGTGGTTCTTTTGAAGCTAAGGAAGTTAATGCCTTACTGTATTTAGTTCGAATAATGACCCAAGGTTTGACTAGTGGGGTAATGTAGATTATTCAATACAGTATACTGTATTTGCCCAGAGAATGATCGACGTTTTATTCTCTTGAAATTCCACATAATGATAATGAAACTTCTCTGCCTTACTTATTTTCCACCTCATTTTTTTCAACAAAATGAAAATATAGTAGGAATTGTACCAAAAATAGTTCTTTTGTTTCGAGATGGATTGGCTGTGTAAGACTGAAGGTCATAGGAAGAGGGAAACACAGACTGAAGAATAGATCCACAGTTGTGTAGTTGCATATGTGGAGGAAGAGTACCAATTAACTCTTGCAGTAAAGGGCTGGGCAAAAAGGGGTGTGATACGCTAGATGGGTATTTCACACCCATTGCAATGAGGAAGGGATTAAAACCAAGACGTTCAGAAGATTATATGTAACCACTGAAATAACGACAGAGGGAGAAGCAAGACTTCGGTGAAAGAAATCACGTAAGAGGAGGAGAGTTGATTAGACAAAAAAATAAAAAAAATAAATAAATAAAAATCGCCTTCTTCATAAGAGCTGTATGTGGTGACTCCTCTTACACGTGAGAGCTGTATATCAATTGGGAAGAAAGAGGCCTGAATACAGTTTTTAACTGTCCAGGGTTAAAGAAAGAATGAAGTCATTTCAGCAAACTTAATCTCATGGAGGTGAACGTCGAGATGAAACGGGTTGCAACAGCAGTGATAATAATCATTTGAGAAATGGAATCGAGAGGGCAAGTGATGTGATTTTTCCATGATAAGCCCCGACAGAAAGAAAGTCAACAGATATTATCTAAGAGATGATGAAAAACTTGTGTTCAGAGACGAGGGATATTCTTGGGTTATTCTTGTGGTTGGGATAATTTTGGGAGGTTGAAAAATAGAGCAACTGCGTTATTGGTGTTTTAAAAGTATCAACGTTTCATTTACCCACAGTTAATAATTATAAACAGATCAGAAACCAGGTTTATTATAGGCTCATCTCTTGATTGCTGACTAATTTCCGTGATGGATGCTGTAAGAAATGAATGGAAAGCAGCGATTAGTGCCTGCTCACCATAATTGGAGCCAGGTACGGGGAAAATTTTTAAAAGAACAACGTCCAGCGTGGCAGCAATAGAGTAGTAGAAATGATACAGCATTGTGATGAAGAGAGACTGACAGGAGTACCGGTAGCAAAGCTGATGAAAGTTGATGATGACATCACTGTTAGTGTATATGCTAATGGTAAATATTTTACCTTTGTCAAAGTTTGGATGAAATCTTGTGGATGAATGAAAAGGAAAGCACAAAAATGTTTTGGAGCATGCTACCAGGTCAGAAGGCAGTAGGAAGAAAGAGGAAGTAGTTGGCGTGGAAGCGACTCTGAGGGGAAGGAGAATCTGTCAGGGCCAATCCAGCATGCAAGGACAGTTATTGATTGGTATGGGAAAGTTGCAGACACATGCAAGCATGACTGACAAGAAAAATACTCAGTTATTTCCCCCGTACTACAACATATAACCAATGAACTTGCAATCCAGGTCCCTAATTTTGTTGTTGGTGCAAAGACACAGTGATAAAAAGACCCTGCAAAAAGGTTTGTGGTTGGCCAGGAAATTAAACTTTAACCACTCGCTTGAGAGTGTGTGTGTGTGTGTGTGTGTGTGTTTAAACGCCAGTGAACCCATTTTGGATTTCATAATGACTGCAGCCCATTGTGTTCCGGCATGTCTTTATAATATGCACAACAACCTTCTTGACAATGTAACTGCATTTTCAGGACTGAACTGACAGGTGTTGCTGAAGAGACAGAAGTACTGGTAAACGGCGTTGACTCCACTGCACATGCTCATCACCACAGCCTTTCTCAAGCAAAAACTACTCACCAGGAACTTGCCAACACAAAACTGAAGACCGTGCAGACTCCATGCAACCACTCTCAGCGTGCAGAAAGTAATGTCTCCACAGCAACAAAAAAGACCAAGCTGAAGCCTAGATCTGAAGTACTGACATCAAAGACCACCACGTCTCTTCTTCCTAGGCTACTAGTTATCGCACGGTCCTGTGACAATGTTGATCTTCAAGATATTGTTGGCATGCACGAGTTCTCTGACACTAACCGAGTACTAATGCAGCCTGATGGATCTGTTCATCCTACTTATGACAAAAGCAAGATAATAAAGTTTCTGGAGCAACTTGTGGAGACTGACAATGATGCTGTTCAGTCGTATACAAACATTACCGTCGAAGAGAAATCACATACCTGTCTTGTGGTCGATGCAATGGCAGTAGTGCAGGAGCTGATGGCTGTCAAGGATTTTAGTAATTGCAAAGCCTTTGGCACAGCATATGTGAGGCTTATTGACTTTAAAGCACAAGGGTATGCCCAAGTACGTGTTATTTTTGACAATTATACTAAACTTTCGTCACTTAAGGAAGGCACAAGAGAGCGTCGGAGAGGAAAGGCGCAGTCTGTTAAATCCTACATAGCTGAAGACTCAACCTGTATTAAAGACAAGAAGGAATTCCTTTCAAGCAATGAAACCTTGGATTCTCTGACCTTGTATCTAGCCCAGAAACTCATAGACACCAGTTTAACATTAAACATGGTGACGGCAACAAGAATGAGTGTCATGACAAACTCTGGATGCCATATCGCCACGGATGTAAGTTCTCAGGAAGAGGCTGACACTCTCATGATTTTGCATTCTGTAGATGCTGCGCTGTCAGGATACTCTGTCCATATATACTCTCAGGACACAGATGTGCTACTTTTGGCTCTTCGTAGAGTACCACAACTTGGCAACAAATGTGCACTGATCATGGGCACAAGTAAGTACAGACGCAGAGTTAAGCTGAAGCCAATCTATGATAAGCTTGGCCCCAAGAAAGCATCTGCACTGATAAACTGGCATGCTCTGACGGGATGTGACACCACAGGACATATTCAGAGTAAGGGGAAGAAAGGCTGCTTCGATGCATTCATGAATGCAAGTTCTTTTGTACTGACTGCAATAGCCGGGCTTGGTCTAGGAGATGAACCATCTCCTGAAGTGCTCAGTGGCTGTGAAGAATTTTTATGCACACTATTCTGTCCCAAGGGAGTCAAGATTAAACAAGCAGCACATCTTAGATGGCATATATTCAAGCAGCAAAAAACAAATAATATGGACAAACTGCCTCCCACTCTTGGTGCCTGGACAGAACACATACGGCGTGCTCATGTGCAAGCAAGCATTTGGCATCAAGATCTCGTCCTTCATCCAGTTTTTCCTGATCCTCTAAAACTTGGATGGCAACAAGAAAATGGCAGGTTTTTGCCAGTGCTGTCCCAGGTTGTACCAGTTCCAGAGTCTGTTTTGCAACTAGTTAGATGCAAATGCGATGCAAACAATGTGGAGTCAAAGCATCCGTGTTCTGGGAGATGCCCATGCAGAAGCAACGGATTGATTTGCATTAAGCTGTGCAAGTGTGAAGCAGACTATGAAAGTTGCACCAACAGAATAGCAGATGAAACATGAACACGATCTTGGTAACATTAATTGCTTAAATGCTTGCTTATGTAGTAATGAATATTCTTGTTATGAGTAAATATCGTTGTTGCAGTTACTGATGTGTTATGAAACAATAGCATACACTACTGCATTTTCAAAGTTCTCTCATTTTTACAAATATGGTACGATTACAGTGGTAAGATATGCCAGAAATGGCAGCCGTTTTGATTTTGGTTGTGGATATCCTTAGCATCAATGGAAAACTAGTAACAGTTTTTCCTGTATTTCGAATGATGTAGTACTGAAACCTTTCCTTCCAAAGTGTATAGGTGAATCATTTTAGGTCATGTTTAGATGTATGAGAAATACTTCAGTGGCGGCATTCTGAAAACTAAAATAACTGCCTGAGCTTTAAAGTAAAAGGCAGTTGACATTATAATGGCCCCCAAAATTGTCGTTATAATGTTAGAAAACAAGATCATGTTTTTGTATGAAATTAAAATATAATGGTTGTGGTGGCCATTTCGAACTCGAAATTGGATGTGTACATCATGATTAAAATACTAGTAAAAGTGTTTTTCTTTACCAGTGATGTTTTTAGATGAAATTGCCTAGATTCATCCCTGTTATTTTTAACTAGCACTTCTTACGTCACAGGAAGATGTGGTGCTGTACCTCATCTTTTCCCCCTCCCCTCCCTCTCTCACACACACACACACACGACGTTTTCTCTAAGTAAAGTGTGGCAATAACCTTTAAAAAATATTCTGGTGACCACTTCATTGACATTTTTCATTGAACTAGCACACCGGATGAATGTATTGAACAGTTTTGTTTTCTTTTAGAAATAAAAGGGCTAATGAATGCGGTGTCTAATCCCTTCCAGTGGAAGAATCTAACTCAAGCTGAATAAAATCGTGTTGACATAAAGAAAAACAAAAGTCCTCGTATTGAAATGGGGTAAATGTAGACGGAGAAAAATATAAATTCATCATCAGTAGAAAAACAAGATGATGTTGGTAACAGATTGGTTGTTACGGTAGTGGGCTTGGGCAGTTGACTCTAAATTCATTGTGTGCAGAGGTCACGTATATAAATATAATTCAGTGCTAAAATAATATATATATGTGCTAATATGAAACTTGTCTCATATTACAGGAGTCTGCTTCTGGAACAACTGAAGAAAGATCATCAGAAGTGAGTCTAAACTGATTTGATGCCGAGTCCTTAAGGTTGTATTTTATGTTAAGGGTAATAACTTTATTTAGTTCAGAGGGTTCACTGGTTCCAAAAATGATGACGGCTTCAATCTAGTGACGCACTTAAATCTTGCTACCACCAGGCGATATTATTTTAGGAGGAACATTTTGAACAGGAGGGGATAGATACAGTCTTCATTAATCCCATTCCTAACTTGAATAAATTCGTGTGGAGGTAGGAAGAACAATACAGAGGTACGTCATAAGATCGAAGGGTTAAATCTCACAGCTTGGTTACATAGTGGAATTCAGTGAAAGTACTGTTGCAAAAATGGTGTTTATAGCGTGATGTACGTATTGCGATTAAGTAATTAAGTATTGTGGCATAAATACGGCACCATCAAAAGACTTCCGGTACAGAGAGACCACCAAAGTGCTTGCACAATAGATGCACAAAGCATTCTTTTCACCTGTTTCTATTTCATCTTCTAGTACTTCAGCAACTTACGGTATAAAATTAATTCCACTTAGAACAATGTCATCGACGCCAACTAAACTGTAAAGGGCAGCTTTGGTAAAAGTTACCAATGCGACAGCGGCGTCATAAATGACCGAAAGTAATAGCGATAACGTGATCAGAGAGCGCAACGACACTGCGTCCGGTACTTGACCTTGAGCCGCGACTTTGACCTTTGATCGATCTGCACCAAAATAAAATCACTTCCCCCCCCCCCCCAGTGCAATGTATGTGCGATTCTGAATCACACTGTATCAGGCATTTATAACACCGGAACCTGAACTTTGATTTTAACCGAGGACCTTTGGCCTGTGACGTTTGTTCGTTATGCGCCAAAAGCAAATACTTTATTCCCAGACCCACACACAATGTTTAAGGACCAGGCATTCGAGAGAGAACGCTACACGCTCAGCTTTGACCTTTGTTCAGTCTAAACCAAAATGGAATCACGTCTCAGACCCACAAGCAGAGTATGTGGAATTTTTAATCCAGATCGGTTCAGGCATTAATGTGATATTTTGTTAACATACGAGTTTATATGACATATACAGAGATATACATTGAAACGGATTCGAACACCATAGCTATACCTCCAGCATGGCTAATAAAAAGTAATAAAAAATGGCAAATAAAGAGTACCTCCAGTATCCAGCGCCTCACTGTACTATCGTATGATACCTTGTCATATGGAAATCGTTTACTTATGATTCTGAAAGGATGTTTTTTTGTATTGTGAGTAGTACTGAAACTGGTAAATATACGTGTTTAGTGAAGTTTTAATATATATTCATCTTTACAGGAAACAAGAAATTGAGCAGAAAAAAGCCAAAATAAAGAAGTTTACCGAACTCTTTGAAAATTACCGGCCTATGTTAGAGGATGATTTTGATAAGCTGCTTGAAGTTGCCAACAAACTACAAGCCACAAACAAGCGCATCACGGTGGGCAAGACGCTGGGAGGTGGCTACAGTGTGGTAGGAGGGGTATGCACGGTAGCGGGACTGGCACTGGCACCTTTCACAGCTGGCGCTTCTACGCTCCTGGCAACAGCTGGTATGACCTTTAGTGTAGCCGGAGGTGGCGCTGATATTTTGGTGGACGTGCTGAACTGTGGAGATGTAGATAAATTGTTAGAATGTGGAGAAGAGCTTGCAAAACAGGCTAATGATAAATTTCAGGAGCTCTATTCTGCCATGAAAATTGCAAATGAAGGTGTTCTTTGGGTACGTCAATTTATGTTGTCTTTGGAGAAGGTACCGAAGTTTAATTTCAATCCTGGCTCTTTACAGAAGATTGCACAGTTTAAAGACGTTCACAGTCTGGCAAAAGCCATTGTAGTGCTTGAAGCAAGACCGGAACTCAGAATGATAGCCAAGATAGCTTGTAAAGGCTCTGGTTCGAAAACAGTGGTCAAAGCAATTGGCAAAGCAGCCCCCGTGGCCATGAGCAAAGGCGCCAGAATAGCGGCCGGAGCAGCCGCCGGAGCTTTCCTGGTGTGGGACATCAATAACGTTGTCAAGAATGCAAAGGAATTGGGCACAGGATGCAACACGGCCGCAGCTGAAGGCATACGGGACGTGGTGTCCGAAATGAAGTCGGAAGTTGAGGATCTACAAGCACGATATGAGGACCTGACTAAGATCATTAATTCAATGTAAGCTTATTCCACTTTAAAATATACGTGAATCAAGGGCATTCATTATTATGTAGCAAAATTTAAAGAACATTATCAGCATTCTAACACTGTAATATACATTGTATATATATCTCAAGCACATACCCGCCTATCTTAAGTTCACCCCGTTAATCCAATGAAGTTTTTTACACACAAAGAGAGAGAATCACAGGATGGTTTTATTGAGGTTACAAGAGATTTTTCGAATGGGGGGGGGGTTAGTTATAGCCTTCATTAACTCCTTCAAAAGTGCAGGTCTCTCCTAAGCTGAATAAAATAGTCTGAAGGTAGCTAGAAGGATAATATGACATTAGAAGCAATGCCAGATTATTCAGCAGCAGCCAGTGATAATCGACAAGCTTTTCTTGCAAAGGGAACTACTGGTAATTAAAATGTAAAATTTGAAGTAGTGTAGTCAGATAACTTGTGGAGACAGAGGTGAAAATATATCTATTCTTGTATTCTTTTATCCCGTCCAAGAGAGCTGAGAGGTGCAGTAGAGGAGCACGGAAAATTTGTACCATCCAGCACCCTCTGTGTATTTCCTTTTTCTAGCACTGGGCAAGATTTAGCACTGTCCCTATTTTTAGCTGTATGTCCTGGCAGCTAATTGAGTTAGATATTAGTGATGAGGAAAAATGAAAGCAGGAGCCAAGTAAACAAACCCAAAAATGAGAAAAAGACGAATCTCTCGTCCAGTCACATATCACGTTTCTGATTCATCTCTTAACCACCCATGTTCTAGTTCTTAAGGTATGTACCTCATCAGGTAGGGTCAGTCCACCCGCTATACCCTACCCCCTAAGGTGTGTTTTGGCTGTAGTCTCCCCTTCCCATATCAGCTGTGGCGGGTAATATCCTGCCTGCTCCCTGACCCATTGCGGGAGCAGTTGTGTCCTGAATTGGTGGGAGGTTATCCCTCGCTCCCCCCCCCCCTCTCACTGTGTGGTGTATTTCTGTTTCCCGACCGCTGTGGGAGAGATCTATTTCCTGACCCACAGCTAGAACGTTGCTGCAAGCATGGTGCAATAGACAGTCCTGTTTTCAAGACGATGATGTTTTACTGAAGATAACCACACTACCACAAACCCACATGCGATACACGGACCATATACTAACACTCGCTACGCTCAACACCCGTCCATAAATCATCCTCACATATCGAACACATTTTATCGATTTCCTCAAAATATTGTACGTACCAGAGTGCGACACCTTTTGATCTAGTTAGAAGTCTTCATTGGAAATATTAATGACAATCCCAGTTACTCGTTTGTTTATTTGCTATTGTGTTCACTTTCTTCATAAATAAACTTTCTGTATTAATTCTAGATTATTACAAGAACCCCATAGTTATAGGAGATAAAAAACTAATATTGAATTTGAGACTGAAAAGCTACTGTTACCATATCGTTGTCACGCAGGCGGCTAGGTGTGTGTGTGTGTGTGTGTGTGGTTCCTGCTGCACGTAGAGTTTGTCAAAAGGCGCAAAGTCCATTGCGGTGTTCAGTAGAGCAAGTTAAGCTTGTGATGATACTAAAATTGTCTTATTTAAGAGGATTTCAACTTTTCCAGTAACAGGCGTTGGACATCAATTTATCAGCAGACTGGGCTTGATAAATGTAATATCTCAGCCATGAAGCTTAACTCCTTCAGTTAGAGCACGTTTTCTTCATTTCCATTCTGGCCGCAATGTGGTGGTACTCAGTTTACGATAGAGACCTACCTAAATGGCCCATGATATCCCTCACTGAATCGAGAGTATCATTTGTGTTTGTTTAGCATTCTGTGCAAACCACAACACATTAAAAGATTTGCCGCTGAAGGCCAAGTAGGAACTAGTAGAAGGTTAGAGGTAAGCATGAAATGACAAACATGGAATGACAGAATTAGCTGCATTCTGAAACATCTGAAGTTCCCCATCATTTTTAAGAGAATCTAAAATGCTTGACAGAAAACGATGAATGTTATCGTACCCTTGTATAAATGAGAATCCCACGGATCTCGATTAACATTTTGACGAAGATTTAAGAATATTGATTTTTTTTTTTTTGGTTACCGCCATTTTTTTTTCCGCCTCAGACAAACCCACCTCGGCTGAGTGGTTAATTCGGCTCCTTTAACTGTAAATCTGAGTTCCTTTTCTAGCCGACGTCGTAAAGTTTATATCCTGTCACATCCAGACGAGTTTACTAATATTATGAAAGACATCTTGTAGTGAAGGATCAGTGAATGTTATAACTAACCTCTCCAGCTCCATAAGCCTCTCCTAACCTCAATTAAACCGTCTGGAGACAATAAGAGAGAGAGAAAAAAAAGAGCTTAGTAAGACTGATAGAATTTTTTTTTCCCTCTCTTGCCACCGATAGATGATTTTTTTTTTTTTTTTCGTAATCAGAGGGTCAGAAACTCCTTCAGTTACCCTTTCAGTAATAGGAGGTAATTTTCTTCTCTTATTCCTGCTGTTACCAGACGATTTATTTACTAATTAGTACCGAAGAGATTAGCCAGTCTAATCCAGGAACATGATTAAGTCATTTACTCTGATCCTCTACACTATTTAACTAACGAGGATTTATTATTTTTTTTACTATTTTATTATTATTTTTATTATTGTTATTGTTTAGTTATTATTATTATTATTATTATTATTTACGCACATTATATAGATAGATAGGGAGACAGACAGAAAGACAGACTAACGGACAAACAAGCAGACAGACAGACAGGTAGGCTGAGACACAGACAGATAAACAGGAACGTTAAGTATGAAAGTACGCAGATATAACCAGATAAGTAAACAGACACAGACAGACATGGTAGGAAGGACAGGGATAAACAAATTACCCGTCATATCGCACTGAAGAAGAAAAACAATATTGCCTACGAGAATTACGTCACAAAGAATAGCATTATACTCTTCATTTTAACCTGATCAAAGATTTCCGTGTATCCATCCTAAAAGCTGAGATCAGCACAAGATTATACGAGGCTAATCACGAAGAAGTGCTAGGAAAAGGAAGTACACTTGTAGGACTGCTTTTGTCTGCGAAACAGGCAAATAAAAGACGAAAATCTCTGCCTAGAGAACCCTTTCATGGTCGGGAATATTCTGCGACTGCTAACGCCAGACGATTTTAGTCCCAGGAATGAGAGAGGTGAGAGACTTGAAAAAAAGAAAAAAAGAAAAAAAGAAAAGAAAGTAAAAAAA
>NC_137004.1:34429503-34584503 GCF_032717465.1 Coenobita brevimanus
AAAATTGGTGAGTGTTATCGGACTGAGACAACTGATTAGTACTGATAGAGGAGAGCCAATAACGAACTGGGTGGAGGAGGAGGAGGAGGAGGAGGAGGAGGAGGAGGAGGAGCAGCAGCAGCAGCAGCAGCAGCAGCAGCAGTTAACAGGGGAAGTATTTCTTACTCAATATTTACCGTAAACAAATCTTCAATACAATTAATGCCTTCCATACGATGATATATTTTTCATTAACTTTCAAACGTGTGTGTTTAAACTTAGGAGAGCTTTTTCAAACAAGTGGGATCATACACAGCCTTCATCAGGTCTCCATAACGATTGGCTCTCATGGTCAAATCAACTCAAGCATTCTATTCAATTTAACGCCAAGCTTTCTTAACCACCTATAAGTGTCACGGGAGGCTAGAGGTTAACACTGTCGTCATTAACCCTCCTCATGATCGCAGTGACTGGTGTAGCTTATTTCAGGCAAAGCCAGACGATTTTATTCATCTGAGAGTTAGTCATAGCAGCCTGAGAGTAAATTATTATCAGAGATCGTTTGACTAAGACGTATTGTTCACTTTATTATTCACTCAGTTTGTGAAGTGCTTGCTGGTTGAATGAATGAATGAATGAATGAATGAAACCATATGACGATTTTCCTCACCTGGGAAGAGTTATAAGTGCCAGAAAGTTAAGTATTTTCACGGATCATATTACTGAATCGTATTTTTCAGTTCAGCATTCACTCAGTTTGTTGGTGAAATGAATTCTAACTTAATGAATGAATGAATGAAGCTGACCAACGATTATTCTCATCTGGGAGTGAGTTATTGGAGTCTGACAGTTCATTAAAATCAGGGATCATTTTACTGAGTTATATTTTTCATTCCAATATCCACTGTTTGATGATCCAGTCCTTGCTAGTTGAATGAGTGGAGCTAAATGATTGGAGATTACCTGTACAAATATAGGCTAGTTTAAGTTCAAGAAATTTTGCTGTGAAGTGTTTGGGAGCTGGACGAGAGAATAAACACCAAAACAAGGGCCCTTATAGAAATTTTAAATCATTCTGCCTGATAATGTGTTTTTAATTTTATTCTTGCTACCTTGAGACGATTTTCTTCAGTCTAAGGGAGACCATTCTACCTGGAGGAGTTTGCTACTTCATAAATCCATTCATAGCAAAATACTAGAATTTCCCTTGAGCTGAATGAAATCGTCTACTTAGAATCATCATCATCATCATAATAATAATAATAATAATGGTGATGATAATGAGTGTACTGCTGTTACTACTACTACTACTACTATTACTAGTACTGCTGCTACTACTACCACTGCTACTACTGCTACTACTACTAATAAAAATACTACTACCACTAATAATAATAAGTCATCATAATTACCGAACTCATGCTCAAGAAAGTTTATGATCTGTACGCAACGGTTAAACTTATCACACTTTTTTTTCATTCCGCAGCAGTGTGATATCTACTGGGGAGTGGTGCTTATCTATCAGGTCCTCAACGCCCCCTAAGCCACCTCACTGTGACCGGCATGACTGGAGAGATTCGTGGTGGCACACAGGACATAAAGTCATGAGAAGTAGAATTACAGAATCAAGAAATCGGCAGACAGAAATCAAACAAAAATATTCACACCTTTAATAAAAATACTTACCTGTAATGAAGATGAAAAATATCTAGAAAAGGTATAACTTACTCATGGAAAAAAATAGAGATATAAAAACCTGCAATTAGAAATTAATAAATCACAGAATCATTGGTACTGAAATCTACGAGGTAAATTATCTCATCAACACCTTAGACGTAGGAAAATAGAAAAGAAAGAAAGAAAAAGAAAGAAAGAAAGAATACTACACCTACAATTATTGCAAATGTGAGTTATACGAAAATCATGACAATTTACATGTACAATAAGAGTCATGAAATCGGGACGTAAAGTGGAACTACATAAATGAACAAATAAATATAGACATCCAGAATTAACCATCGCGTTCTGATGTCGAGATTATATTGTATTCTTGCTGTTACCACACAACTGGGCTCCTGGTGTCAAATGTGTTACTGAAGACTGTATGCAGCCTTTCCACTGAATAAAACTGACTGGAGATGTGGAGATTAAAATACAATGACCATTCTGTGACTGACGAGGTAAAAAAAAAAAAAGAAAAATTTACACTTAAAAGTAGGGAAAATCATGAAATCTACACATGGAATTTAATTATTATGAATTCTACACCTAAATGGAAAAAAAATCGAGACCTAGACCAAAAAAAAAAAAAAAAAAAAAAAAATGAAATACTGACCTAAAGAAACGAAAATAACCTTGATACTGACACACGCTAAGTAAATAAATAATAACAAAATTCACCCGATTAAAGAAAATTACCTGTTCCTCCAGATTAAAAAAGATATTCTGTTCCTCTGGACAAAAAGGAAGTGTGTTACAGTGTGGCAAACAAGCATGAAACACATAATCAGCCCCAAACCGACTCTCCCACATTCAGCCCGCCCATCCCATAGACATCTTAATTTCGTTCTTACTATCTCTTGTCTGTTTTGTTCAGCTTAGGGAAGATTCTCGTTGTGCAGGCATTAATGAAAGCTATATCTGACGCTTTCAGTTCAAAAAGTCTTTCTTATATTAAAGGGAATTAAGGGAAAGAATAAAAGAAAAAGATCGCGATGGTATTGAAACTGTTAAAATATGAACTGAACTACAGAGAATCTCGATGAATCTGTCACATTCCCATCCTGTAGTAAACATTTTTGAGTCCCCAGTCACTTGCCCTCTAATTTTCCCTGCAGTATTAATCTCTTACGACCCAATTTGAATACGGAAACATACACACACACACACACACTTATAATTTTACTGACGCAAACTATGCCTGCATATAGGTAAAAAATATATATACATATGTGGAACGTATAAAGAAATAATACGGTGCGCTATCCCAAGCAGTTCTTTGAAAGCAGTGATAAGAAACAGGGAAGTGAGCATGGAAGTGAAAAAGTTACTTCATGACAGTATTGTGATACCAACTCTAACGTACGGAAGTGAAGCTTGGACGTTGTTGGAAGGACACAAGTCAAGAGTGAGAGCCGTGGAAATGAGTTATTTAAGAGGAGCCTGTGGAGTCACATTGAGAGACAGGCTGACGAATGAGGATATAAAGGAGCGTTGTGGTGTTGATGTGGATGTGATAGGAAGTGTTATGAGGAACACACTGAGGTGGTTTGGCCATGTGGAGAGGATGGAGGGTGAAAGACTGACGAAGAGAGTGTATGTGAGTGAGGTGGAGGGGGAAAGAGGGAGGGGGAGGCCGAGGATGAGATGGAGGGATGGGGTGGAGAGGTATATGAGAGAGGGGGGTGTGAGTTGGGAGCAGGGGAGTGAAATGGCGGGGGACAGGGCGACTTGGAGGCGATTTGTTTGTGGCCACCCCAAACGGGATTGAGGCGTCTGGCAATAGATAGATAGATAGATAGCTATCCCAAGCAATGAAGTAAGGAAGAACTGCTACGAAATCTCCTTTGCCGATGACTCAGGATGACAGTGCAGGGCCGCCCACAACCCGCCTAAACACAATCCCTCAGACAAAACACTTGTCCCTATATTTACGAAAACATTGCCATGGTATACAATTTCACCATAACAGAGATGTTTTGTTGGTTCAGTATCTTACTCACTCTGTCTTTTCTTCATGTACTTGTCTACAGTACCTTCGTGGCCGAGGTAGATTACCGTAAACTTAGCGCCACCTTCCCCGCGATAGCTCGAGGTGTGTGGATCCACATTAAATGGATACTTAACTGGCCCGGCTGTCATATCCAATTTGTCCTTTCTAAATAGCTTGGTAGACGTATGAATGAAGACAAATGTGTAATGAAGCAAATTATACTTTACTTAAGCTGAGAAGAGTATACAGTATACTTGCATCTAAGGGTGTGCCTGCGTGATTAAGCTTAAGTTGTGGACCTTCGTAAGGGCGAACTAAGACTGTAAGTGTTAAGAGTAGATGAGTGAGGAATAATGCGTGTGTTGGGGTAGGTAAGTGAGCTGATCATGTTGGTAACTCAAGGGTATGATTACTCGGACTGGTCAAACTGGTGGACTAGGTTTGTTGCCCCCTTGTCCATTTTCACTCTATAGTACAATTAGGGACCTGGATATAAAAGGACCAGTGCGGATCGTGTCCTTGGTAAAAAATATATTGTCTTCCTAACGAGGCTCCTTCACTTAATAAACATACAGTAAGCCTCCTTCTAGGGTATGTGAATGAGAGTAAGAGTGAGTTGAGGATATGAGTAAGGGAGAATGTGGAAGTGTGTGTTTTATAATCTGTAAGCGAGCTAAAGATGTCAGTGAATTAGGGTGTGCATACGTGAACGCGCTGAGAGTGTTTGAGGATCATCGTGAGAGTAGCATGAATTGAAGAGAGACATACAGTAGTGATGAGGAAAAAAAAAAGTGTAGGTCTTAGAATCAGTAAGAAGGCACTTTGGTTAATGAGGTTGGTCACATTTCATCTGCTGGTGTGTGTGTGTGTGTGTGTGTGTGTGTGTGTGTGTGTGTGTGTGTGTGTGTGTGTGTGTGTGTGTGTGTGTTTTCCCTAGGCGAACACCAAATTTTGTTCAATTGCGAGACATCCTGATACTAATATGTTTTTAAAATATTGGTGAATAATTGTATGTGTTTTACTGGTACACCTAGCTATTATATCGTCACCCTCATAAAGAAACTGCCTAAGTCATTTCTCGGCGATTTCTGGATTTTTGCCTAAATAAATTCTTCATCACGTGGCGCACCCATTGGTATAGCTGCTTTTGCCGGGTCTACAGTAGGGTGTGAGTGGTCTAAAATGCGCCTCAAGCTTTTGCCTTAGCCATGGAAAATTAAGAAAATGAGACTTTTTTTTTTTTTTCTATTTCCCGAAAAGTAGAAAAAATGACTTATGCAGTTTCTTTGTGAGGGTGACGATATGAAAGCTAACACCGACCCATTTCGTTCACTCGAGAGAAATCCTGTACCCCTTTTACTTAAACTTGGCCTAAAGGTTTCCTCCCTCCATCTTTAATACTAAGCTACAACAATACATTAACTTTAGAATATGGTGCTAGTCACGAAGAAGTGCTACGAAGATTGTATAGCCGTAGTATTGTCTTTACCGGCTATGCCACCGAGTTACGTGAAATATGGTACTCGTACAAACGGGCGAAAATCTGGGCCAAGTTAGAGTGAAAAGAGTATAATATTGAAAAGGTTAAGCATGTGATAAGCGACCGTCTTCCCCTTGGCTACAAAAGTCCCTTAACACCTTCTTCTTAGCGATTTTTTTCTGGACCTGGCATGTAAGGATTTTCTTGTAGGTTACATGTATGTGCAAATAATATCGATGTTAGAACGGCCTGAATAACTTAAACGGGAAAATTAATGTGTAGTACGGCAAATAAATCGCTGAGGAAAAAGTGTTACAGTCGGTTTGCTTTCACCTAGCAAAGATCGTATCCCCTTTTAGCTTAGTCGATGACCAGGTGTAGTCAGATTAAAGGATAAATCTGACTAGTAAACAAGGAGACTCATTCTTACCTTATCACTAAGGTGCACGCAACCACGACTTAGCATTGACGCCTTGAATGGTTCAGTTCTGTCAGATGAAAATAAATCTACAAAAGGGAGAGAGAATAGAAAATAAATCTACAATTGGGAGAGAGAACAGAAAATAAATCTACTATTGGGAGGGAATAAAAAATAAATCTAATATAGGGAGCGAATAGAAAATAAATCTACTAAACGGAGAGAGAACAGAAAATAAATCTACTAAAGGAAGAGAGAATAGAAAATAAATCTACTATAGGGAGAGAGAACAGAAATAAATCTAGCAAAGGGAGAGAGAATAGAAAATAAATCTACTAAAGGGAGAGAGAATAGAAAATAAATCTACTATAGGGAGAGAGAATAGAAAATAAATCTACTATAGGGAGAGAGAATAGAAAATAAATCTACTATAAGGGGTTAGGATGGAGGCAAGGACATGAGCAACGAGGATGAGTGTGGGTGTTATTAGAATCGGTGAGTGAGCTTGTCGGTGAGTCAGTGTTTGTATAGGTGACGAAGAGGAAGCTGAGGACAAGCTTAAGAGTGAGCGTGGAAGAGTGAGGAAGTGTGGAAATGAGGTGTGTGGGAGAGTAAGGAAGTGTGGAAGAGTTGTACATGGGTGCAGAAAAATATGGAAAATTGAGGAACAGTGTGAAGAGCGAAGAAGAGTGAGAACGAGTGTGAAGAATGTCGGAGAGTGACAAAGAGTGAGAGAGTGAGGAAAAAATAAGAAGAGTAAAGAAAGGTGAAGATGGTGTAAAAGTGAGGAAGAGAGAAGAAGAATATGGAAGTGACAAGGAGTGAGGAAGAGTATTGAAGAGTGAGGAAGAGTGACGTAGGGGGACGAAGAGTGACGAAGACAAAAGAGAAATAAGAAAGAGTGTGGAAAAGTTAGGAAGGGTGAAAGAGTAAGAGCATGTGGAGGAATGAGAGTGAGAATGTGGAAGAGTAAGACAGCGTGAAAAATAATGTGGAAGAGTAAGAAAGAGTCTAGAAGATTGAGAAAAGTGAGAAAATGAAAGTGTGGAAAAGTAGGAAAGAGTGAGGACGAGTAAGAAGAATGTGAAAAGGTAAGGAAAAGAGAGAAATTATTTGAAGGACTGAGAAAGTGTGTGGAAGAGTAGAGTGCGGATGAACGTGGCTTCTAGAACTGATAAGTGTGCTGAGTGTGTTGCTGAATCAAGAGTGTGTGCCACTAAGCGTGAGTGTGTGTAATGGCTGACAGTAGGGTAAGGAATGATGATCTCGTATGACTGATCATTTTTGGCCGAGACTGAGTGCTCTGTGTATCGCATTTTAATGACAGGGTATCAGAATGTAGTGTAGTGTAGTGTATCAGTGTAGTGTATTGGAACTTAAGGCATGGATGTGGGAGAAGAAGTTGGCGCCAAGAGTGGGCATTGGAGTTTTCGTAGTGCCTCTTCCTTAGCTATTTATTTTGCTCATTACATCTCAGTATCCTCTTGAATGTTATTGATACAACTATATCTATAAGAGCCATAGACTTCACGTAAAATTATTTTAAGTGTAGCCTATGATATGTAAAATAAATCTATGTAGAAAAGGTGCAAAGAAATTCCCATAGCCCCTTAAAACAGGACCAGGACCCCATGTGAGCATTTGCAGTATTATTACAACTGAGAGCACGAAGAGACAAAATAGCCCCTGATACTTCTATATGGTAGTCGATTATAAAGCACCTGTAAAGATAGGAAATGGTTACAAATATGTCGTTTTATTATCGCTACCGGCAACAAAATGACCAGACTTCATTTATTATTCAGAGATGGGTTTTATTCAAGATTTCAAAAACTCATGGATGAAATTGGTCGTGATTATGTTGCCTTGCACCACTTACACCTTGCACTGAATACGCACACATGAGGGTAATTTTGGCTGACCACAGAATAGACGTGCTTTAATCCCTACAATACTAGGATTATTCTCAGCTATATACATAGAATCATGCGTGGAGAGTCTGAATGATAAATCCAGTGAGTCCATGGCAGAGAAAAGGTTAATTTAGATATCTTGTAATCCTCTGGCCGCCAAGATATCTCTAAATCGAACAAGATGGTGTGGGTTTAGGCTGCATGATATTTCTGAATGTATCTTTAGCAGCGAAAGTTAGAGGCATGAATGGTGAACCCGGCTGTGAGTATTTACTTGAATAAAAGAGACAATTATGTAGAATGTATCTCAGGTAATAGGCCCTATCTTATTTGTATTTCATCATACGAAGGAATCAGCGCACCATCCATTTCAGAGTATATGGCTGTGTTCTGGCAGACTAGGAAGCCGTGTGTTCTTTATGAACTCCGGCTTACATAGAAAGCTCCCAGATACAGCTCAGTCACGTGGAGGAGGGGGCGTTGCTTCTCTATTAACTGCATTCACATTAATCCTCCATGGGGCGTTGCTTCTCTGTTAACTGCTTTCACATTAATCCTCCATGGGGCGTTGCTTCTCTGTTAACTGCTTTCACATTCAGCGTCACATACTTTAGGCCGTATTTTAGTCAGTTTAGGAGGATTTCTAGCACCTCTCCTTTAACGATTTGTTTTCCTTGGAACAATATGGAGATGAGAGCGAAATGCGAATAGAGAAGAGGGACAGTTAAACACTTCAGCATATGAATCTGACTGCTAAACATATCTGGTTAAAAATCACAGAACTGGACCAAGGCAACAATAAATTCATTATGAAAGTCTTATGTTTCTTCCTAATCTGTAGTTTTAATGCTTTCAGTCCAAGAATACATACATACATACATACATACACAATATATATATATATATATATATATATATATTCGGTCTTCCTACGCCAGACCATTTTTATTAGGTTAAGAACACCTCGAGCGAGCTGAAAGAGTTAGCAACAGCCTCCACTAAAAGAAGAATTTTGTTTTGGACTTCCTGATATAATGAACTGCTTTGCCATTCCTCATATGGTGTCTCGTACTGGGTATGTATATATGCAGGTTTCCTTACAGGAAACTCTCACATGGATTTTGAACGCACAAGAAAATATTTTACACAGTAACCATAATGATATCTACTGCAGTCCTTTAGCAGAAGCATGGGAAACGGTCACCATATTATACACGCTAATTCGCTCACACAGGACCGTATTCTCGTCAACTTGGAAAACTCTGTAGCACCTTCCTTTTCAACGGTTAATATTTTTCATACAAAGAAGAAAGAACAAAAGGCTGCAAACCTGAAATAAAAAAAATAGAAAAACGGAACAAAAGAGATTAAGATCAAGATGCGTTTATTTCAAGATGCCTAAACGCACTACATTTAACGGACTGGAGTCATACGCAGAGAGAAATACGGACGGAGAATGACAGTAACAGAACTGACATGTTACATAATGGTACATGAAGTATCAGGTAAAACTCCTGCATTAAAGAGTTGGACACAGGTGGAATGAGAGCGAGTTACCAGAAGGGTGCTACGAGCCCTCCGTAATGGAGGAGGGATGCAAGCAGATAGTGCTGAAAAGTAGTGACCATGAAACAGCGACAGTAGGGAGATAATTATGCAACAGTGCGGGAAAGAAAGAGGGTGTGAAGGGAGTCTGTGGGAGGAGGAGAATCGATAAAGGTAAAAGCCCTTCCCTTCACACTGCTTAGAAGAACTCTTTACATCTTAATATTATCTTATGCGTTACTAATATCTTTCCATTACATGCCATGTGGTTAGAGAGATACCAGAGACTCCATAGCGAACGAGATCACGACCCAGAGTTTGACTGTTCTGGCCTCCTCATTACACATATCTTGGCCAACGACATTCTTATCATGCTGCATCAGAACCACCGCCCTGCCCTTCATTATGACAGTGAAACAACCGACTAGATATCCGAGCTGATAAGGTTACAACGGTGCTCTTACTCATATGTTCTCAACTGAACAGGGTGTGTTTCCCTTCCATCTACGACCCCATAATTTGCCTTTTTAACGCGTAGATTTTCCGGCTTATTTGAGGGTGATTAGATCTTCATGCAAAAATGAAGCAATCTTTGTCTTCATCATGCAGTCTTGTTTTACCCAATCAAAAGAGTATGAGCCTGGAACTTCTCAATATACTGTAGCCATTTAGTGTCAAAGGTGAACACACATCCCTTAATGGCATTTTGTCATCATTAGCGTGGATAACCAGTCGCACACCACGAATGTCGACTTGGTAGCAATAAAATATAATCAGCCCATGCGTTTCAACCCTTTTGGATCACATCTACTAGATCGTCAGGCGTCCAGGCACTGGTTATATGGTTGCTACCTTGTGCACTATATGGTTTACTGGTATACTGATAAACGTATGGAGGTAGCACTACAACGAGTGAGTGGATACAGGGGACCCACACCAACCATAAGTTCATAATATCTATGTGTTCTTTTCTGAGACAGCTACATGGGCGACAGTGGACACAGTGGAAGATGAAAGACAGCAGATTTAAATTCAGATTTTGATCGACACTGCATCAACTGCCTTTAACTGTATCATACTTTATACGAAAATTCGTCCAGTGATCCAAGTTGACAACACTTGTCAAGTAACAATAAGAAAAGAATGACTTTCAAAGCAGATGAAATAAACTTATGAAAGCCGACAAACTGAACGGTAATCTTAGACAAGATTTTGACCACTGTGAAGAGGAACATCTCATCTTGTTCCTTTCCGGTACATTTATCTTTAATGCATACACACAGTAGCAAAACACTAGGACGTATCATTAAAACCGAGAGCACGAATGTATGGATAAACCCCCAGTTTTTAATGACAAATTTGAAGCATTTGATGTTTGAGCTTTCCATTTATCCCATTCATTACACAAAGAAGAAAATAAGTAATTCCAAGTTCAATATCATACAAGTTTTCGTCTTGAACTCCTGACAAAAATTTAAGGTTATACGCCAAGATTATAGTACGAAATGAAAGAGGGCTCTATTAGCAACATTGAGATCTTGGTTTGTTGTGCTTAATTCGTGAAATATGAATAATTTTGTGATTCACCTTCTTGTCAAGGCTTGATCTTTAACTTTTTTCGACGAAATTTACAAACTTGTTCCTACGATTGTCTTCAGTCAGTATGCTAAATTTGGTGCAATACCACCTAACAGTTTTCCATCATGTTGCAGACAGACAGACAGACACATGAAAAGATAAACACTCAGAGTTAAAACTTCTTTGGTGAAGGTAATTACAGGTGTTCCACATATAACTATAAAAATTAGTGCCTTGCCTGCACATTCGCTCTCTTAATTTTAATATCAGGGCTCCTTGTTTCTGTGGATAAGGTGAGCGAAAGAGTACCTTGGCTTAAGATCATCTCTGTAACTACTTGAAAGAACTATTTACATCAACAGTGTATAGCGGTGTGTACGTGATCCTGTGCACGAACATAAATGTGTATTTCTGTCAGCAACAGTATTGGCGGTGTCGATGAATGTGCACTTCTACCAAAGAAGGCATAATCTGTTTCTCGGCGTCACCATTACCAACTTGTATTGCATGCGTTACTGTGTTCATGTGTAGGTTCACAGTGTAGGTGATTCACATTGCTATAGATACACACGGGAATTATCAAATATGCATGACTGTGCATTTCTGTGTGTGTGTGTGTGTGTGTGTGTGACAGGAGCGGAACTCACTGATATAAACCAGACGCTGCCTGTGTCTGTCCCCACTCCGACTCTCACTTCACACCGCACAGGTACCGTACTCTCTCTCTCTCTCTCTCTGACATTTTATCACTGAGCATGACCAGCTTTCCCAATTCAACAGGCGTGCTTTAAAACCTGCAAAGTGCGTCCTGAGCCAAATGAACTTGATCTTGAAATTAGTGGCTATGACAGTGTTCTCAGTCGTCATGCCCTCTTTCCTTTCACACTTACAAGAGGTTTTAATTATCTGGCCATAAGCAATGTGCAGCATGTACTGGTGTTCCAAAATTGGCTCTTGGATAACTGGTGTGTTTTATACTTTCTTCTAACCTCCGAGGAAACTGAAATGTGTATCTGATAATTTTGTTTTCACATTTGATTGGAAAGAGAAATATGGAACGGAGTAACCATTAGTACAAGAGAGATATGCTTCCAACTCATTCCATACGATGACGTATTTTGTGTTTATTACTACTACCTCCAGACGATTTTTAGGAATAAATTCATGAAAGATCTTTAATGTTAATGGGGTTAGTGAAGCCTGTAACTAACCCCCTTCCATTTCCATGCTTCTCCTAAATAAGGCTGGATGTAACAAAAATAAAAAAAATGTAAAAATACGCCATGGGAATGATAGAGTTATGCTGTTACTGGCAACGCTGGGAATTATGCGATCACCATGACTCTTGGTTTTGTACGGTCGAGTTGCTAACTTCTCATCACGTTTATTTATTTATTTTTGTATTTATTTCATATTTGCTAACTTCAGTCGCCTTTATTCAGCTTACGATGGACCTTTCGAAGTGAAGAGGACAAGTATCGTCTTCATTAGCCCCTTCACCACTAAGCTATCCTGAGCTGAATAAATTCCTCTAATAGCAGCAACAGTACAAATAAAGCCACGTCATCGTATTGAAAAAGTCAACTCCCTCAATCCTGTGACTTTTTTTTTTTTTAGTTTCTTATTGTTATCTCCAG
The DNA here is from genome assembly GCF_032717465.1 of Coenobita brevimanus. NCBI lineage: Eukaryota > Metazoa > Arthropoda > Malacostraca > Decapoda > Coenobitidae > Coenobita > Coenobita brevimanus. The sequence goes on from NC_137004.1 coordinate 34,441,766, forward strand.
ACGATTTAATTCGGCTTTGGGGAGCTCGTTACCAGTGAGATAATTAGTGAAGGGAATTTTACCCCTTCTGATTCGAACACTCAATTCTAAGGTAAATGAAATCATCTGGAAATATCTAAAATTTCAAGTATGTCGTACTTAAAAGTGGCTATTGAGTACAGCTTCCTATATCCGTATTTTTCTTTGCCCCCTCTTGTTTAGATCATCCACACCTCATTGTCGTCTGCAAATGAAACATTGATACGCGTTTATGCTCTTCTAAAGTGTACCCATACTGTATCGTTTTCTGAGTTGTATTAACATCATACACGTTCTCTCTCTCTCTCTCTCTCTCACACACACACACACACACACACACACATCATGCATCCAGTGAGTATTCGCTCTTTTTAAGCTTTCACACATCCATCGCTTCCTGCTTTTTCGCCGTTTTTCATGTTTACCCTCATATAGTTTTCTGCGCTTTACCGAACAGCCTGTGAGTTTCCTTTTTTTTTTTTTTTTTTTTTCAAATTTTCTTACCGATTTCCACATTTTGTCGAGTTTTCGATTTTTCAAACATATACGCATCGTTTGTTTGCTTTTTTTTTTTTTTTTTTCCCCAGCCTGTGCATTTTCGTGGTTTCAATTTACAGATAATTTTCTCCTTTTAATCAATCAAATATTCTGCGCGTGTTTGTCTCTGAGTCGATAGCGACATCTTTATATTGTTGATACTACCACACATTACACTCATTTCAGATTTTATACATATTTTTGCTACTACCACACATTTAGCGCAGGGTAGAAGAGTGGCCTAGCAGTGAAGGGATTAATGAAGTCTGTACCTGACCCATCATCCATGTTAAAAAAAAAAAAAAAAAAAAAAAAATCATAAGCTGAACAGATTTACTGGGAGACAGGAAGAATTTAATATTAAACACATCACCGTGGTAAAGAGGTTATCACACATCCATAATTTTCTGCCTTTTATCCAATAACCTTTATATGTTTCATCTTCGCTATAAGACTCTCCTTGTATTAACATTCATGTATAGTGGGCAGACACAAGTTAGTATCCTCCCAAAGTCTGACGAATACATGGCGGAAAAATCGACCCATCTGAAACACTAGTACAGATTGGGTTTTCAGTATATTTCGCCAGCTGTAAATTTTCTTTAGACGGAACTGGGAAGAGTTGTTTCATCGACTTCTACTCTTCTGCTTGTTTGTTTTTTCCAACGTGTTATGAATTACTTTATTTCATTGTACTTAGGTGTGCGCCAGTGTTACCCTCTCTAGCCACAATAGCATTACTCTTCATGCATGTTGTTCCCGTCTCTCATCATACCCTCCCCTTTATAAATTATTTACCTTCTTTCATTATACTTGGGTGTGCGGTACAGTTTTGAACTCTATTCTAGTCGGTTAAGGTATCATCGTACTCTACATAAATAACGTACAAGACGATATTTGCCAGCCACATCTTAAAATAAATCGGTAAAGAAGAGGTGTTAGGGAGCTTCCATAACCAACCGGAATAGGGGATGTTCTCTCAAGTCACGAACTGGAGAACCATTAATTAACCTGACCAACCTCACACCTGTCATTCTGTGTCCTCATTGTAAAACCTTCTTCCTTCACATTCAGATTTTCCTCTTCCAAAAAGTTAAAAGTTACTCATTTCTTGCCACACTATTTTCTCCCCCTTCTTCACGCCTTCCCTGGTTTGTTTTTCTTCCTTTCTGTTTTCATTTGCCCTTCCGTCTCCCCCTCACTCCTACATGTTCTCCCCTCTCGGTCAACATAAGCTGATTTATTGTTCTTCCCCCTCGTCTAATTTCTTGCTTCACTTCCCAATTTTGTATGTCCCTTAGCTGCTTTCATATTATGCTTGCCTGCCTACCTACCTTCTCCATCTATCTCTCCTTCCCCTATACATCCCCATCTCTCTCTCTCTCTCTCTCTCTCTCTCTCTCTCTCTCTCTCTCTCTCTCTCTCTTACCGTCTCCTCTTCCTCCTCTCTCCCTCCATATCCTCCTCATCTCTCCTCACCTCTTAACGTACTCAACTGTGTATCTCTCCTTCTCCTCTCTCCCTCACATCCTCGTCTTTCCTCCCCTCCTCTTAACGTACTCAACACTGTGTCTCTCCTCCTCCTCCTCCTTTCCCTGCCATCATGTCTGAGTATGAGATAAGATTATGTGCATCAGTTTTTACCACAGCTACTTTTCCAGACTGCTTCTCTTCCTCTCTTTTTCTTCCGCTCCCTCTTCTCTTCTTCTCCTTCTCTCTAATCCTAATCCTTCTCACCTCCTCTTAATCCCTATCCTTCTTTTCCACCTCTTTCCCCATTTTCCTCCCTTCTCTTCACTTTCTCTTCCTCCCTTTCTTCCTCTTGTCTACTCACGCTGTCATTTCTTCCTACTTTACACCTTCCTCATTTTCCCCTTCTCTCCAGCCTTCTTCCTCATTGCTTTCTCCTCTCCACCTCTTTCCCTCTTTTCTCCCTCATCTCCATCTCGCTTCCCCTTTCCCTCACTCCTTAATCGCCTTTCTCCCTATTTTTTCCCTTCTCCCTACTCTCTCTCTCTCTCTCTCTCTCTCTTGCTCGCTGGCTCGCTTGCTCGCTCGCTCCTCATCATCCCTTCTTCCTTTCTCCCTCCTCACCACCCGTCCTCCTCCTCCTTTTCTCCCAACTTTGGGGTAAGGCCAGTCTCTCTCCTATTTTCCCTCCCAGTTCTCTCTCTCGTCACTCTCCTTCCCCACCTCCACCTCCCTCCCTTGCCTTCATGCTTACCTTGTTTTTCTGCATATCCAATCCATCCATCAGACCTGCCTCTCTCTTTCTCTCTCACCGTCTTCTCTACCTCCCTCTTCTCTAGCTACCACTTCTCTATTTTTTTTCTCCTATCCACTTCTCTTCCATCTTATATCTTTGAGACAGACTGGCCGTGAGGCCACCCTGACTAGGCAGTGCAACTCATCACCCCTTGGAAGGAACTACACAACTGCCCACATACATCAGGTAGTACACTGAACAGGAAACAGAGGAGGGGCTACGGGTGTTAGTAGACAGGCCATTTTATACCTGCCGGCCCATTAGCGCCAGAGTTCGAATCTTGGTGCGGGCAGCCGGCGTCACTCGACTGTGGTGTCCATCCACCCCTTGTGGGTTGGTAGGTAAAATGAGGACCTACGGTAACACGTAGGGGAGGTAACTGTGGTACCCTAGACGATGCAATGGCCTTGTATCCCAAGCTATTAGATTAATGACCAGCCACAGGCTCAAAGGCCTACGTTACGGAGGTAACCGCCGAGCCTAAGCGCCTCATAGCGTCAGCAACCACCTTTATTCTCTCCCAACAACTCCCTCCTCGCTCACATTGTCTTGTCTACCCCGGTCTTCTCTACCTGCCACTTTTCTACCTCCCATCCTTCTCCACAGCCACCACCACCACCGCCACCACCGTCATGGCTGAATACAAGCTGATCTACTTCAACTTCCGGGCTCGCGCCGAGATCGTGCGTTGGATATTCAAACAGGGCGATATTCCCTTCACTGACGAGAGGATTAACCGTGAGGACTGGCCAGAGAAGAAGAACAGTAAGTATCTGAGTGAGAGTGCTGAGATCAGAGTTGAGTGAGCGGGTTAGCGAGTAAGTGGGTGAGTGGGTGAATAGACTATTAAGCTCTCAGTTGAGTGAGTAAATGAGTGAAGAGATGGTTAGATTTCTCAAGTCGATTGAGTGAGTAGATGCTTAGAGTTCAGAGGTGGGTAGCAGAGTGAGCTGGGTGAGTGGTTAGAGTTTAGTGAGTGATTCTGAAGGGAAGGTTAAAAAAAAAAAAAAACACGAGAAGAAAGAAAGAATGGGTTATCATAGACCTGGGTGATTTCGTGAGATGAATGTATGGTTCAAGAATTCTGGAAGTTTAATGAGCAAATGCATATGTGATTCTGAAATAGTGACGTCCCTCTCTCCACCGAGAAGAATGAATTATTTAAGAGGTTGGTGGGCGGAATGACTGAGCTGAATGAGATGGGAAAATGACTGATCTAAGATTGAGATGAGTCAGTGAGTTTGCTGAGTGTGCTGAAGCAGGGCGACACTGGCAAAAGAGTCAAGAGAGAGGGCTGGCTGAAGAAGAGTGGAGTGAGAGTTGAGCGACCTAAATGAGAGATGAGTAAGTGATTCTGACAGTGGATTAATATCGGGGACTAGCCAGAGAAGAAAAAATTAGGATACACTGATCTGAGCCGAGATGAATGAGTGAATGAACAGTGTGAATGAGTGGGTGAATAAACTCGCTGTCTCCAAACGATTCGCTGTATTATGTTTTGCATTTTTTTTTTAAATTTGAGGGTTAGATGTAGACATTGTCAGGCTTTTCAATCACTAGGGTCTCCAAAGCTGAATAAAATTTCCTGATAGCAGCAAAAACTAACTCTAGACGATCATTGTAGTGAAGGGGTCAACAATCTTTTCTAACACTAAGCGATTTCATTTTAGAGAGAGTGAAATGAGGAGTGAGAGATTATGAAACTATTATCTGACTGACAGCACACAGGAGATGAACATAACGGGATAAAAAGCACAGTTAAAATTCATTGATCTTAACTTGGAGGAGGCTGTCGTCCTTTTGCAGCTCATTTCCCGTTGCTCAATGGGAGAATAAGACAATACTCAGCATCCTCTACACAGCATCTCTTATTGATTCGCACCATGTTCTAGTGTTAATCTCTTGCTATATCTCGGCATTCAAGGTGGAGAGATAGCCCTTTTATACCTGATTAGAGTGAACAGAGTATAGTGAACAGAGGTAAACGAATCCAAGGATGGGTAAGGGAAGTGCGAGTCTGAGGAGCGATGAAAACACAGAGGGCAGCGTCTTTCTGTCTATCTATCTATCAATCTATTGCCAGGTGCCTTCATTCCGTAAGGGGTAGCACAGACAAATCGCCTCCACGCCGCCCTGACCTCTGTCATATGGCTGTCCTCTCTGTAACTCACATTCCTCTCTCAGTAATCTCTCCATTCCATCCCTCCACCTCATCTTTTGTCTCCCTGTTCTTTCTCTCCCCCTCTATCTCACTCACATACATTCTTCTTGTCAGTTTCTCAGTCTCGTGCTGGTGTTTAAGGTCGTGTCTCTAGTATTTCATTCCAATTTACACCTCGCGATTTTTCGTCAGGTTAGAGTGATTCATAAGAGGATTCAGAAGTTAAGACTGTCACCACTGAGCATCTCATGATAAGGGACAACTCCAGCACAAAGTTCCAGAAAACACCAGACGATTTTATTCAGCTAATCGCGAGTCACAAAAACCTAAGTGTGTCCACATTCACTTGCCTAGCCCCACAGCTGTCTCTGGGGGTAAGCTTCCGATGCTGATCGTAAAAGTGTTAAGCAGTTTGATCCAGTCAGTACCAGACTATAATATTCATTTAAAACAATCATAAGAGCTTGGATGTGTTATTGCAGTAAACTTCCTCTTATTTGTATGTGCATTATCTGCACCATGTCGTTATTCGTATCGCGTCATTATAACGGCAGAGGCAAGGGAGGAAATTTAATTATAATCATCATCTCTTTGCCACTACCACGCAGAAAAAATAACTGACCAGCACTACTGAATGTCCAAGAACTGCATATGTTAGTATTATATGTTTATTAATATTCTGTATTCATGTTTTGGGTTAATATAGTGAGATTTTAATAAGCTATGAAAATTCTGAGGGCTGTTGTGCCATTTATTGGGGGGTTTGGAGGTTCCGAAAATTAGTCCTGCATTATTCGTAAATTCTACTTGTCTAGATTTTGGCTCTAGTACGGGTATTAGGAAGCTTACTTTATTTCCGTCCCCACAGCCATCCCCGGAGGTAAGCTTCCTGTGTTGATCGTTAAGGAATACACACTGCCGCAGTCCCTGGCCATCGCTCGCTTCGCCGCCAAGAAGGCCAAACTGGTGCCTGAGAATGACCTGGAGGCTGCCTTCATCGACGCCCTCGCCGACACCATATATGAGATCATGACGGAGTTCTACAAGATTCGGTGAGTTTTAGGTGGCATTTTTTTTTTTTTTTTTTTCTTTTTTAAGGAACGGTGGAAGCTTTTAAAGTAATGGTGTAAAACTTAAGTGTGTGTGTGTGTGTGTGTGTGTGTGTGTGTGTGTGTGTGTGTGTGTTTAAAGAATGATGAGAGGCTTTTAAGCAGTGGTTGGAGTTTAAAGTCACCAAGAGTTTTAAGTGATGGCGTTTAAGTACGGGATGATTCACAGGTCTACATAATAATATTTTTTCTCTCATCAGGTATAAAATATAATATTTCTAGACCTATTTTTGACAACGATCATGAATATGCTGTCCATTTTAGCATAGCACGTCACAATTTTGTGGAAACTACCGTTTATCATTTTGGTTGAATTTTACCGCTGGACGGATATGACTACTTATAAAAACGAAGTTTTTCTTAGTATATTTGAGGTTTTTTGAACTATGTCGATTCCTCATATAAATTCAGTGTCTCCAAATAGTCCACAAATACATTGTATTTTCATCCAAATTGAAATGACAAAGCAGGAAACTCGTGCAAGTCATATAATAGAAAGTGAGTTTCATTGCACGTTTGCAAAGGTCAAACTACTCAAAATCGTTGAGCTTTAGAATTCCTTCGATGCTGCGTTCCAGGCTTGTCCCTGTACAGCATCCAGCGGTAATCCGCGAGCATACCTTCATACCTGCAGCCTTGATAGCGATGCTCCATTGCACTGATATCTTGATGGAATCGTTCTTCCTGTTCGTCAGAGACGGCTCCCAAGTTCTGCTCGAAAACTTCAAGGTGCGAATGAAGCAAATGAACTTTCAGCGGCATTCGACATCCCATTGCAGCAAATAAATTGAGAAGTTTCTCAACACCATCTTCATAATCCGATGACCTCTTGTTTCCCAGGAAATTTTCACATATCTATTTAAATGAGGTCCAGGCGGCCAGTTCCACATCGGCCAGATAGGTGCTGAAGTTGTGGTCTCTCAGAAGTTCCTTTATCTGTGGGCTGATGAATATTCCTTCTTTCAGCTTAGCTTCAGTGATGCCTGGGAATTTGGTTGCGACTAATCCCAATGCTTCAGTGTTTCTTCTGCCCAGTGTCTTCACGAACTGCTTCATTAAGCCGAGCTTTATATGAAGCGGAGGAAGAAGAATGTCTCCGGGAGCAACCAGAGGCTCATTTGCGATGTTCCAAGTTCCTGGCTCGTATGTTTGTCTAGGCGGCCATGTCGACTGCACATAGTGCTTGGAAGTTGCACGGCAATCCAAGAAGCATAAGAAACAATAGTGTTTTATGAAGCCTGATTTCAGTCCCATCAGCAAACCGATCACTTTCAAGTCTCCACACAACTTCCATTTGTATTCGTCATATTTCACGGCATCTAAAAGGGCCGCATTGTTTTCATAGCACTCTTTCATGTGCACTGAATGTCCTAAAGGCAAAGAAGGTTTCATATTCCCATTGTGCAGCAATACCACCTTCAAGCTTTTCTTCGATGAATCTATGAATAAACGCCACTGAGAAGGATCATGCTCCTGTGAAAGGCAGCGAACAATGTCATGTCGTTGCAAAAACATAGTGGTCCATCAACAGAGAAATATGAAGAAAAATCTTCAGTTCGTTTTCTGAAGTATGTTACTCGAACATCTTTCTTGAGCAGACATTTTTCTTTCAAAAGAGATGCCAAAAGTTCAGCCTTGTCCTTCGGTAGTCCCAGATCTCGAACTAAGTCATTCAACTCTCCTTGAAAGAACTGGTCAGGTGTGTCTTCATTGTCGACTAAAAACTCTGCATCCTCAGCTGCTTCATCTGACTCGGTTTGGGCTACATCTTCGTCCTCATCGTCGCTACTGGCGATACTATCTTCTGGTGGTATTGAAATGGGAAGAACTTCATCGTTGTGCGGCACTGTCTTTATAACGGATTCCAAACTGGGGTAAGCAATCATGTGCTTGGTCTTAACAAAAAACCAGGATATGTTGACCTTGCAGAAGTAACAATCTGTAGCATGATCTTTTGGCTCCCTCCATAACATAGGAACGGCGAATGGGATTGCCTTTTTTCTCGTATTCATCCAGTCTCTTAGTCCATTCGAACAAGCTGTACAGATTACATGCGGTGCCCATTTTCTGTCTTGATCTGCAAGAGCACAGCCGAAGTACAGATGATAGACCTTCTTGATATCGTTCGTGATGTTGCGTCGCTGTCCCTTGGGGGTGAACAAAGCACAGACAAAGCAGAAACAACTGGGACTATTTTTGCATTGTCTTGACATTTCAACTGATTCAATAAACAACAACAGCTGCAGATATAGCATAAGCGGTGTTAAAAAAAGGAATATATGTGAATATTGTTATGTACGGTTTCAACATGAAGGTTCATTATAAATACTGGACGTGGTAGGAAAAATCGGATGGGATTTTCAGAATCAGCACCTAACCGTGTACCAAGAGCACCACAAAACTTTCATGATGATGTTTTACTGTTGACCGGTGAATTATGAGAGAGACGATGAAGATGATGAATTTTAGCTAAATTACTTTGCCTCTTCTCTTCTAGTATGTCGGAGAAGACGGAAGAGGAGAAGAAGAAGGCACAGAAGGAGGAGTTCTTGCCCAAGTTTGTGCTGCCCGTCATGGAGAAACTGGAGAAGAGGTTGACTGGCAGGGAGTGGTACGTCTCAGACAATGTAAGTTACTGAGGTAGAGTGGTGAGTTATATAAGAAGGATGTGAATAATTGGTTAATGAAGAATAGTAGGTAAGATGGTGAACAATTGGGGCAAGAACAATAGGGAGGATGGTGAATGATAAGGAGAATAATGAGTGATAAGGACGATGTTGGCTTAGAGAGGGTGATGAATTTGATAAATTTTTAGGGTATTAGTGAATGATGAGGGGAATGATGAATTATGGGTAGGATGATGACCTACAAGAAAACAGTGAATAATTGGGAGGATAGTGATTAACATTGGCGGTGGTGAATAATAGAGATGACGGTGAATAATGGGTAGGAAGGTTAATAATGGGGAGGAAGGAAAATAATGGGGAGGAAGGAAAATAATGGGGAGGAAGGAAAGTAATGGGGAGGAAGGTAAATAATGGGGAGGATGGTGAATGATAAAGGATGGTGAAGAATAGAAGATGGTGAATTGTGGGGAGGGTGATGAATAATGAGAGTGTGAATAATTCTTACGACCAGTTTGAGCGTCAGGATGGGTATAAGGATGAAGATAAATGTATGAGTGAAGATGGGTGTATGGGTGAGGGTGAGTGTGTGTGTGTGTGTGTGTGTGTGTGTGTGTGGGTGTGGGTGTGGGTGTGGATGGGTGTGTGGGTGAGGGTATGTGTGTAGTTGAAGATGGGCTGTAGGGAGAGTCCTTGAACCCACACGAATAGTTTTTAATTCCATGATAGTTATTGTGGTGTAGTGATAAATAGTATCAACAGTGTAATGATTTTTTTTTTTTATATTACAGTTCCTAATACTGTGTTGTCTATGACCCAGTTAACCTTTTCACTCCCATGACGTATTTATTACATATAATTCTTCCTACTTTCAGACTGTTTATTAACTTGGTGTAGACTTTTTGAATCGGGGATATACAGCATTCCCAACTTCTCTAACTATTAAATGCCGTTTCATCTGGAGCAGAAAGAATCATTACGAGAACAGTGCGTCTTGGAACTGAAGGGGTTAAAAAAATCTTGTTTTTACCCTGCACGTATCTAACTCCCTTCCATCACATATCCATTACTTTTCACACACACCACTCCAGTCCCACGTCACCATCTCCATACCTTACTCACGCACGCTTGACGATAACCCACCTCCTCAGCCTGACACTTAATTAGTCTCTGGGTAAGCTGTTTATCAAATCACAGAGCTCCCACCCCCACACACACACCAAAAAAAAAAAAAAAAAAAAAAAAAAAAAAACTTCAAATGTTACCCTTTCATTATCCCTGTCAAGACCCTAAGAACTCTCTCTCCTTTGTCCCTTCCACGCTATCACCCAAGTGCGCGTCCACACGTGTGCTCAAACAAGTGTTGGCAACATGTAAGCAACACAGTAACGAACACGCTGCAAACATGTTGGGAGCAGCAGCGTCCAGATCATGTTGGCAACATCATGATGAAGTCTCAGCTGCACTCGTATGGACACACTTATCCCATTTGCCAGTGTTTGAAACTGCACTAAAACATGTTTGCATACATCTGTCCAAATACTGCTGCAAACATGTTCCCAAGCATGTTGCCAGCTGTGTTGCCAACATATGTTTGAGCACACGCCTGGACTCGCCCAAATGCATCCCTCTTACCTTGATTCTATATAACTGCATACCACTGCGATTGCATTTTTTTCAGTACCCTTTCCCTTGACCTTCAGTTTCGTCTGTTTTATTCTCTTCTCGCGTCCACTACCCTATTCTGCTCAGCAAGCTTCTGAGTAACTTGTTTATCCTGTCAGTCTGCCTAAAAAAAAAAAAATAAATAAATTAAAAAAAAAAATAATAAAATGAACGACTTCCGATGCATCTCTTTCATCACCCATCGCCTGACCTTCAGAACTCATCTCTAATTATGGTCTCATACACCGTCCACTAACCTCACTGAGCTCAGAGTCTGGGTAAGCAACATATAAAAGTCTCATACACCGTCCACTAACCTCACTGAGCTCAGAGTCTGGGTAAGCAACATATAAAAACAAGAACACAAAACTGCTACTGCTTCCTTCCGTTATCTCTTCCCTCAAACACTCATCTCCCATATCTCTCCTACATTTTTCACTAATCCATTCTACTCGGGCAAATCGGAATAACTTGCATATAAAGTCAAGAATACAAACACTACTACTCGTTTTTTTTCATTATATACCCCTCCCCTCCCCTTCAGCAAACACCTGCCGTATCTCATTCCCACTCTCGTTATTTCTCCCACTTACGTACGTCTCCCACTCCACCCACCTATCCATTGCGCTGTTTTTGACCCATCAGCTGACCTGGGGTGACCTGGCACTCGGCGTCTTCTTCAGCGATCTAAAACTCTTTGACCTTGACAACTTGGCCAAGTACCCGGCTCTCAAGGCCCACTATGAGAAAGTTACGTCCCTGCCCAGAATCAAGGAGTGGCTGGAAACACGACCAAAAACTGAAGCCTAACTTCTGAATCAACACTCAGATTTACGTCACAGAGGACTGTATTCTGTTTGGCGGATGAAGCTCTCTGACACCTTCTCCTTGTCAGTTTAGTTCTGCATGGCACGTGAATATTCTCTTTTATTCTCTCTATACAAGCCATGTCGATACTGGAATGATACAAACAGTGCAGAAGAGAATATTCATGTGTATTATGGAAAATAAATCGATTTGGAAGAGGTAACGAGAATACTGCCCAAAGTTAACAAACTGTCATGATTTGTAACGTCCATATTTTTCATTCAAATTGTAGAAATCGGAGTTGTAATTTTTTCAAAGTTTTTTTTTTTACCTTATGAGCTATCTGAATCGGAGTCTCTAGGATCAAGCATAATGGAGTGACAGTGAGAGAAGCTCAACACCCACACCTAGAAAGCAAATAATCAGAACTAAAAAAAAAAAAAAGTGCATTTGTAGCTCCAGCAATAAAAAGTATACATCATTACTAACCAAAGAACAAACATCTACATTAGTCTGATATGAACAGCCTGTTGCCGAGTTGGATGTATAACGAAAACACGGGGGCCTAAAACATCACCAGAATGCTTAAAAATCACCCAACACATCATAATACAAGCATTATTTTGAGCTAATATCCTAGTCACTAACACTCGGTAAATTATCAGAAGAATGTATGACAAATAAAACGTTCCTTCGACGATTAGTGTTAATTTCCTTCCCTTACCTGTTTCACGGAGGACGAAGCTGGGGATGTGAAGGAAATATATGTGACAAAGACTTGAAATTACTGTGATTCAGGTTTCACTGGACGATTCTTAGATGTGTACAGTTTCAGGCAGTAATATCGATTCAAACAATTATGAAACATTGACATATTATTCTAAAGTCTATTGGGTTCCCTAGATCGCTTCACTTGGGTCTGAAAGTCATTGATAACTGTTTTATATACCGTCATGAAGTAAAACAGTATCTATGTCCGAAACTGTACATGCCAATGCTTTTGGATGAGATATTCTCTGTTGGTGAGACATGATTATCAACAGTCATTTGCATACTTATTGTTGATAAAAGTTTTCTATATTTCTGTTGAATCTGCCACAAGTTTACAAGAAACAATTACATAACTGTTCACCAAAGAATCTGCAAATGTGACCTAAACTTTTTCATATACATTATTACTGATAGACAAAAAATATGAACACAGCCAAAAAGATATCATTGCACTCATGGAAAGAAGCAGAGACAATAAAATAAAAGAGCATGTGGTACCAACATCTCTTAGTTTATAGGAATATGTTAGTGACATCTTTTTGGCTGAAGGTGGGTGAAGATAAATACTCACTCAACTAGCAGGGGAAGCAGTGGTCAGGGGATGAAGTTAACTCTGGAAAAGAATAAAGGAAAGCATTTCAATCCAATGAAGATGGGAAAACTGATGGCATTATACTCCAGTTAAGAAAAAAGGAAGAAAGGTATCAGTTTCTTCAACCCGACGACCAATTTTAATTTTAATCAGACCACCACCAGTTATGATCCAATTTATTAAGGTTATCTGGTAGTGAAGGAGTTAATAAAGGCTATATCTAACCCTTCCAGTCCAAAAATCTATGCTAAGGTAATATAATCGTCTGAATATAACAAGAACATAATAAGCATGTTCGTCGACCGTGCGCCTGTGTCCAGACAATAAACCGTCAGAGGGGGTACAGAATTGAGCGTGGAAAGCAAATGAATGGACGGGATGGGCTGGCATGGTCATGAGTGGTGAGGCTGGAGCAGGAAAGTATACCCTGACAAAATAGGCTTTCAGATCTTGTAGAATTGGTGGTTTGAACGCAGTGATGGTGTAGTTCAAAATATCTTCCAAAAGTGACGGAACTGTAGAGGGTAAGGTAAAAAAAAAAAAAAAAATGGGTGTTGGGGGACAATGGAATGGGTGGGGTATGTTCGGACTGTGGCTGAGGGTGGGGAGAAGCCTTGAGAGTATACATTATAAACATGGATGCTGTATGATTAATTATTTGAATGCCATTTCAAAATCTTGAGCAACTAAAACAGAAGTAATGCACCAACTCACACTCATTTCCATGGAATGCTTATGGAAGTGACTTCTCTAAATTCGATTATTTTAGTTTGAAAGAGAGCCAAGAAGCACCAAACTAAGCAAAGAAATTACCCAAGCGTATGACCAAGCATCTTTAGCAAGTCTAAAGTTCCCAGACTGATTATGTGCGCACTCTAGAATAAGATGGATTACAACCAATTGTACATTAATATCAGACAGGTGTATTGGCACATTTCTTTCAGCTAAATGACAGCATTAGCAAGTTTGTTGGCTCGAACGCTCCTCACTTTCAAGTGTGGATATACAGTAGCAAATGATGATGATGATGATGATGATGATAATGATGATGATGCTGATAATAATAATAATAATAATAATAATAATAATAACAATAATAATTATTATTAATTATCATCATTTGAAAGAAAACAGCATTACATATCCCTACTCCAACCACCAATGTCAACCGAGGTCATGGAGTGTGATTGCGCTACACTCCATCAAGGGCATTAGTTCACGTTGCTGATGGAATATTTTATAAGTACACAAAGACGCCCACAGCCTGGCAAGTGCGAGACAAGGACGTGAAACATTGCCTTCATCAGTCATATAAGTGGATCAAAAGTCTTACACAGAGACTTAGTGCTCGATTTCATGGTTGATAAATGAAGTTCCCTGACACCTCTTCCTAAGCGATTTAATTTGTTTATTAAACATTACTATCGTCTTTTTTTGTTGCTTATATCATTCTAATATCGCCATACTCTGCATAAGTTGGGTACGTAATCGTGTTAACCAGCTGGACCCAAAAATAAATCGTAGAGGAAGAGGTGCTAGGGAACATCTTTACTGACTGAGAATACACGCCTTGGTATTCGATTTCATGGCAGTTAATCCTTTCAGTGTCAATCCTTTCGGTAAGATGGCTCCGTTCTTATATTCTTTTTACCATCAGATGATTTTATTTAGCTTGATGGGAAACATAAGATAGTGATGGAATTAACATCCTGGGCGGTTTCTCATACGGTTAACAAGCTCATAACACCTCTTCATTACCGATTTATTGCTGATCCTGCTCCATTACTACATTCCTGGGTGTTATTCATGCAATGTGTCAACATTAAAAAGATATAAGAAGCAATAATGAGGATATTGATGGGTAGTTTGGATAATAAATCGCTTAGGAAGAGGCGATAGGGAGTCTCCCTACCCTACGAGAATACGAGCCCTTGCCATCTTAACACATTTTATTCTTAATACAGCAGACATACTTTTCAGCTTTGGAGGGTGAACATGTGATCACTGAAGGCCATGTCTAAATCCTCAAGCTCAGAAATTCTCTCCTTGACTAAAATCGCATGTTATATAAAGAATATATAGTAAAAATACAGACGTTACCGTACAGGAGGCTTTGATGATGAATGTGTGTGTGTGTGTGTGTGTGTGTGTGTGTGTGTGTGTGTGTGTGTGTGTGTGTGTGTGTGTGTTTTCCCTAGGCGGACACTAAATTTTGTTCAACTGAGAGACATCCTGATACCAATATGTTTTTAAAATATTCTCGAATCATTGTTTTTTACTTGCACACCTAGCTATTACTGTATATCAAGGCCAAAACACAACTATTTCGTTCACTCGAGAGAAATCCTGTACCCCTTTTACTTAATCTTGGCCAACAGGTTTCATCCCTCCATCGTTAATACTGAGCTACAACAGTACATTAACTTTAGAATATGGTGCTAGTCACGAAGAAGTGCTACGAAGATTGTATAGCCGTAGTATTGTCTTTACCTGCTATGCCACCGAGTTACGTGAAATATGGTACTCATACAAACGAGCGAAAATCTGGGCCAAGTTAAGATGAAGGGACTATGGTATTGAAAACGTTAAGCATGAGATTTGAGACCGTGTTCTCATTGGCTACGGAAATCCCTTAACATCTTCTCAGAGATTTTTTTCTGGACGGGGCATGTAAGGATTTTCTTGGAACGTGCAAATAATATCGATGTTAGAACGGCCTGAATAACTTAAACGCGAAAATTAATGTGTAGTACGGCAAATAAATCGCTGAGGAAAAGGTGTTACAGTCGGTTTGCTTTCACCTAGCAAAGATCGTATCCCCTTTTAGCTTAGTCGATGACCAGGTGTAGTCAGATTAAAGGATAAATCTGACTAGTAACCAAGAAGACTCATTCTTGCCTCATCACTAAGGCGCATGCAACTCCGACTCAGCACTGAAGCCGTGAATGATTCAGTTCTGTCAGATGAAAATAAATCTACTAAAGGGAGAGAATAGAAAATAAATCTACTATAGGGGGAGAGAATAGAAAATAAACCTACTAAAGGAAAGGAGAAAAAAATAAATCTAATATAGGGAGCGAATAAAAAATAAATCTACTATAGGGAGAGAGAACGGAAAATAAATCTACTAAAGGGAGAGAGAATAGGAAATAAATCTACTATAGGGAGAGAGAAGAGAAAATAAATCTACTATAGGGAGAGAGAATAGAAAATAAATCTACTATAGGGAGAGAGAATAGAAAATAAATCTACTATAAGGGGTTAGGATGGAGGCAAGGACATGAGCAAGAAGGATGAGTGTGGGTGTTATTAGAATCGGTGAGTGAGCTTGTCGGTGAGTCAGTGTTTGTATAGGTGACGAAGAGGATGCTGAGGACAAGCTTAAGAGTGAGCGTGGAAGAGTGAGGAAGTGTGGAAATGAGGAGTGTGGAAGAGTAAGGAAGTGTGGAAGAGTGAGGAAGTGTGGACGGGTAAGGAAGAGTGGAAGAGTAAGGAGTGTGGAAGAGTTGTACATGGGTGTGGAAAAATATGGAAAATTGAGGAACAGTGTGAAGAGTGAGGAAGAGTGAGAACGAGTGTGGAGAATATCGGAGAGTGACAAAGAGTGAGAGAGTGAGGAAAAAATAAGAAGAGTAAAGAAGGGTGAAGATGGTGTAAAAGTGAGGAAGAGAGAAGAAGAATATGGAAGTGACAAGGAGTGAGGATGAGTATTGAAGAGTGAGGAAGAGTGATGTAGAGGGACGAAGACAAAGGAGAAATAAGAAAAAGTGTGGAAAAGTTAGGAAGGGTGAAAGAGGGAGAGCATGTGGAGGAATGACAGTGAGAATATGGAAGAGTAAGAAAGTGTGAAAAATAGTGTGGAAGAGTAAGAAAGACTCTAAAAGACTGAGAAAAGTGAGAAAATGAAAGTGTGGAAAAGTAGGAATGAATAAGGAAGAGTAAGAAGAATGTGAAAAAGTAAGGAAAACAGAGAAATTATTTGAAGGACTGAGAAAGTGTGTGGAAGAGTAAAGTAGAGTGCGGATGAACGTGGCTGCTAGAACTGATAAGTGTGCTGAGTGTGTTGCTGAATCAGGAGTGTGTGCCACTAAGCATGAGTGTGTGTAATGACTGACATTCGGGTAAGGAATGATGATCTCGTATGACTGATCACTTCTGGCCGAGACTGAGTGCTCCGTGTATCGCATTTTAATGACAGGGTATCAGATTGTAGTGTAGTGCACTGTATCAGTATAGTGTATTGGAACTTAATGCATGGATGTGGGTGCAGAAGATGGCGCCAAGAGTGGGCATAGGAGATTTCGTAGTGCCTCTTCCTTAGCTATTTATTTTGCTCATTATATCTCAGTATCCTCTTGAATGTTATTGATACAACTATGTCTATAAGAGCCATAGACTTCACGTAAAATTATTTTAAGTGTAGCCTATGATATGCAAAATAAATCTATGTAGAAAAGGTGCAAAGAAATTCCCATAGCCACTTAAAACAGGACCAAGACCCCATGTGAGCATTTGCAGTATTATTACAACTGAGAGCACGAAGAGACAAAATAGCCCCTGATACTTCTATATGGCAGTCAATTATAAAGCACCTGTAAAGATAGGAAATGGTTACAAATATGTCGTTTTATAATCGCTATCGGCAACAAAATGACCAGACTTCATTTATTATTCAGAGATGCGTTTTATTCAAGATTTCAAAAAGGCATGGATGAAATTGGTCGTGATTATGTTGCCTTGCACCACTTACACCTTGCACTGAATACGCACACATGAGGGTAATTTTAGCTGACCACAAAATATACGTGCTTTAATCCCTACACTACTAGGATTATTCTCAGCTATATATATAAAATCATGCGTGGAGAGTCTGAATGATAAATCCAGTGACTCCATGGCAGAGAAAAGGTTAATTTAGATATCTTGTAATCCCCTGGCTGCCAAGATATCTCTAAATCGAAGAAGATGGTGTGGGTTTAGGCTGCATGATATTTCTGAATGTATCTTTAGCAGCGAAAGTTAGAGGCATGAATGGTGAACCCGGCTGTGAGTATTTACTTGAACAAAAGAGACAATTATGTAGAATGTACCTCAGGTAATAGGCCCTATCTTATTTGTATTTCATCATACGAAGGAATCAGTGCACCATACATTTCAGAGTATATGGCTGTGTTCTGGCAGACTAGGAAGCCGTGTGTTCTTTATGACCTCCGGCTTACATACAAAGCTCCCAAATACAGCTCAGTCATGTGGAGGAGGGGGCGTTGCTTCTCTATTAACTGCATTCACATTAATCCTCCATGGGGCGTTGCTTCTCTGTTAACTGCTTTCACATTCAGCGTCACATACTTTAGGTCGTATTCTAGTCAGTTTAGGAGGATTTCTAGCACCTCTCCTTTAACGATTTATTTTGCTTGGAACAATATGGAGATGAGAGCGAAATGCGAATAGAGAAGAGGGACAGTTAAACACTTCAGCATATGAATCTGACTGCTAAACATATCTGGTTAAAAATCACTGACCTGGACCAAGGCAACAATAAATTCATCATTATGATAGTGTTTATGTTCCTTCCTAATCTGTGGTGTTAATGCATTCAGTCCAAGAATATATATATATATATATATATATATATATATATATATATATATATATATATATATATATATATATATATATATATATATATATATATATATATATATATATATATATATATATATATATACTCAGTCTGCCTACGCCAGACCATTTTTATTAGTTTAAGCACATATCGAGCTGAAAGAGTTAGCAACAGCCTCCACTAAAAGAAGAATTTTGTTTTGCAGTTCCTGATATAATGAACTGCTTTGCCATTCCTCATATGGTGTCTCGTACTGGGTATGTATGTATGCAGGTTTCCTTACAGGAAACTCTCACATGGATTTTGAACGCACAAGAAAATATTTTATACAGTATCCATGATGATATCTACAGCAGTCCTTTAGCAGAAGCATGGGAAACAGTCACCATAATATACACGCTAATTCGCTCACACAGGACCGCATTCTCGTCAACTTGGAAAACTCTGTAGCACCTTCCTTTTCAGTGGTTAATATTTTTCATACAAAGAAGAAAGAACAAAAGGCTGCAAGCCTGAAAAAAAAAGAAAAAAAGAAAAACGGAACAAGAGAGATTAAGATCAAGATGCGTTTACTTCAAGATGCCTAAACGCACTACATTTAACGGACTGGAGTCATACGCAGAGAGAAATACGGACGGAGAATGACAGTAACAAAACTGACATGTTACATAATGGTACATGAAGTATCAGGTAAAACTCCTGCATTAAAGAGTTGGACACAGGTGGAATGAGAGCGAGTTACCAGAAGGGTGCTACGAGCCCTCCATAATGGAGGAGGATGCAAGCAGATAGTGCTGAAAAGTAGTGACCGTGAAACAGCGACAGTAGGGAGATAATTATGCAACAGTGCGGGAAAGAGAGAGAGTGTGAAGGGAGTCAGTGGGAGGAGGAGATTCGATAGAGGTAAAAGCCCTTCCCTTCACACTGCTTAGGAGAACTCTTTACATCTTAATATTATCTTATGCGTTACTAATATCTTTCCATTACATGTCATGTGCTTAGAGAGATCCCAGAGACTCCATAGCGAACGATATCACGACCCAGAGTTTGTTCTGGCCTCCTCATTGCACACATATCTTGGCCAACGACATTCTTATCATGCTGCATCAGAACCACCGCCCTGCCCTTCATTATGACAGTGAAACAACCGACTAGATATCCGAGCTGATAAGGTTACAACGGTGCTCTTACTCATATGTTCTCAACTGAACAGGGTGTGTTTCCTTTCCATCTACGACCCCATAATTTGCCCTTTTAACGGGTAGATTTTCCGGCTTATTTGAGGGTGATTAAAGATCTTCATGCAAAAATGAAGCAATCTTTGTCTTCATCATGCAGTCTTGTTTTACCCAATCAAAAGAGTATGAGCCTGGAACTTCTCAATATACTGTAGCCATTTAGTGTCAAAGGTGAACACACATCCCTTAATGGCATTTTGTCATCATTAGCGTGGATAACCTGCCGCGCACACCACGAATGTCGATTTGGTAGCAATAAATTATAATCAGCCCATGAGTTTCAACCATTTTGGATCACATCTCTAGATCATCAGGCGTCCAGGCACTGGTTATATGGTTGCTACCTTGTGCACTATATGGTTTACTGGTATACTGATAAACGTATGGAGGTAGCACTACAACGAGTGAGTGGATACATGGGACCCACATCAATCATAAGTTCATAATATCTATGTGTTCTTTTCTGAGACAGCTACATGGGCGACAGTGGACACAGGGGAAGATAAAAGACGGAAGATTTAAATTCAGATTTTGATCGATACTGCATCAACTGCCTTTAACTGTATCTTACTTTATACGAAAATTCGTCCAGTGATCCAAGTTGACAACACTTGTCAAGTAACAATAAGAAAAGAATGACTTTCAAAGCAGATGAAATTAACTTGATGAAAGCCGACAAACTGAACGGTAATCTTAGACAAGATTTTGACCGCTGTGAAGAGGAACATCTCATCTTGTTCCTTTCCGGTACATTTATTTTTAATGCATACACACAGTAGCAAAACACTAGGACGTATCATTAAAACCGAGAGCACGAATGTATGGATAAACCCCCAGTTATTAATGACAAATTTGAAGCATTTGATGTCTGAGCTTTCCATTTATCCCATTCATTACACAAAGAAGAAAATAAGTAATTCCAGGTTCAACATCATATAAGATAAGTTTTCGTCTTGACCTCCTGACAAAAATTTAAGGTTATACGCCAAGATTATAGTACGAAATGAAAGAGGGCTCTATTAGCAACATTGAGATCTTGGTCTGTTGTGCTTAATTCGTGAAAGATGAATAATTTTGTGATTCACCTTCTTGTCAAGGCTTGATCTTTAACATTTTCTGACGAAATTTATAAACTTGTTCCTACGATTGTCTTCAGTCAGTATGCTAAATTTGGTGCAATACCACCTAACAGTTTTCCATCGTGTTGCAGACAGACAGACAGACAAATGAAAAGATAAACATTCAGAGTAAAAACTTCCTTGGTGAAGGTAATTACAGGTGTTCCACATATAACTATAAAAATTAGTGCCTTGCCTGCACATTCGCTCTCTTAGTTTTAATAACAGGGCTCCTTGTTTCTGTGGATGAGGTGAGCGAAAGAGTACCTTGGCTTAGGATCATCTCTGTAACTACTTGAAAGAACTGTTTACATCAACAGTGTATGGCGGTGCGTACGTGATCCTGTGCACGAACATAAATGTGTATTTCTGTCAGCAACAGTATTGGCGTGTGTCGATGAATGTGCACTTTACCAAAGAAGGCATAATCTGTTTCTCGGCGTCACCATTACCAACTTGTATTGCATGCGTTACTGTGTTCATGTGTTGGTTCACAGTGTAGGTGATTCACAATGCGACTGATACACACGGGAATTATCAAGTATGCATGACTGTGCATTCCTGTGTGTGTGTGTGTGTGTGTGTGTAGCGTGACAGGAGCGGAACTCACTGATATAAATCAGACGCTGCCTGTGTCTGTCCCCACTCCGACTCTCACTTCACACCGCACAGGTACCGTATTCATTCTCTCTCTCTCTCTCTCTCTCTCTCTCACATTTTATCACTGAGCATGACCAGCTTTCCCAAGAAATTCAACAGGCGTGCTTTAAAAGCTGCAAAGTGCGTCCTGAGCCAAATGACCTTGATCTTGAAGTTAGTGGCTATGACAGTGTTCTCAGTCGCCATGCCCTCTTTCCTTTCACACTTACAAAAGGTTTTAATTATCTGGCCATAAGCAATGTGCAGCATGTTCTGGTGCTCCAAAATTGGCTCTTGGATAACTGGTGCGTTTTATACTTTCTTGTAACCTCCGAGGAAATTGAAATGTGTATCTGATAATTTTGTTTTCACATTTGATTGGAATGAGAAATATGGAACGGAGTAACCATAAATACGATAAGAGAGATATGCTTCCAACTCCTTCCATACGATGACGTGTTTTGTGTATATTACTACTACCTCCGGACGATTTTTAGGAATAAATTCATGAAAGATCTTTAATGCTAATGGGGTTAGTGAAGCCTGTAACTAACCTCCTTCCATTTTCATGCTTCTCCTAAATAAGGCTGGATGTAAAGAAAAAAAGTAAAAATACGCCATGGGAATGATGGAGTTATGCTGTTACTGGCAACGCTGGGAATTATGCGATCACCCTGACTCTTGGTTTTGTACAGTCGATTTGCTAACTTATCACGTTTATTTATTTTATTTGTATTTATTTCATGTTTGCTACCTTCAGTCGACTTTATTCAGCTTACGATGGACCTTTCGAAGTGAAGAGGACAGGTATCGTCTTCATTAGCCCCTTCACCACTAAGCTATCCTGAGCTGAATAAATTCCTCTAATAGCAGCAACAGTACAAATAATGCCACGTCATCGTACTGAAAACGTCAACTCCCTCAATCCTGACTTTTTTTTTTTTTTTTTTAGTTTCTTATTGTTATCTCCAGACGATTTAATTCGGCTTTGGGGAGCTCGTTACCAGTGAGATAATTAGTGAAGGGAATTTTACCCCTTCTGATTCGAAAACTCAATTCTAAGGTAAATGAAATCATCTGGAAATACCAAAAATAAAATTTCAAGTATGTCGTACTTAAAAGTGGCTATTGAGTACAGCTTCCTATATCCGTATTTTTCTTTGCCCCCTCTTGTTTAGATCATCCACACCTCATTGTCGTCTGCAAATGAAATAATGATACGCGTTTATGCTCTTCTAAAGTTTACCCATAATGTATCGTTTTCTGAGTTGTATTAACATCATACACGTTCTCTCTCTCTCTCTCTCTCTCTCTCTCTCTCTCTCTCTCTCTCATGCATCCAGTGAGTATTCGCTCTTTTTAAGGTTTCACACATTCATCGCTTCCTGCTTTTTCGCCGTTTTTCATGTTTACACTCATATAGTTTTCTGCGCTTTACCGAACAGCCTATGAGTTTCCCCTTTTTTTTTTTTTTAATAACTTTCACACTTTTTTTTGCCGATTTCCACATTTTGTCGAGTTTTCGATTTTTCAAACACATACGCATCGTTTTTTTTTTTTTTTTTTTTTTTATACGGCCTGTGCATTTTCGTGGTTTCAATTTACAGATAATTTTCTCCTTTTAATCAAATATTCTGCGCGTGTTTGTCTCTTTTGAGTCGATAGTGACATCTTTATATTGTTGATACTACCACACATTACACTCATTTCAGATTTTATACATATTTTTGCTACTACCACACATTTAGCGCTGGGTAGAAGAGTGGCCTAGCAGTGCAGGGATTAATGGAGTCTGTACCTGACCCATAATCCATGTGTTAAAAAAAAATAATAATAAAAAAAAAAAATCATAAGCTGAACAGATTTACTGGGAGACAGGAAGAATATTAAAGACATCACCGTGGTAAAGAGGTTATCACATCCATAATTTTCTGCCTTTTATCCAGTAGTCTTTACACGTTTCATCTTCGCTGTAAGACTCTCCTTGTATTAATCTTCATGTATGGTGGGCAGACACAAGTTAGTATCCTCCCAAAGTCTGACGAATACATGGCGGAAAAATCGACCCATCTGAAACACACACTAGTACAGATTGGGTTTTCAGTATATTTCGCCAGCTGTAAATTTTGTTTAGACGGAACTGGGAAGAGCTGTTTGATCGACTTCTACTCTTCTGCTTGTTTGTTTTTTCCAACGTGTTATGAATTACTATATTTCATTGTACTCAGTTGTGCACCAGTGTTACCCTCTCTAGCCACAATAGTATTGTTAGGACTCCATATTATAATACAATTAATTACAGAAAACATGATAGATAGATAGATAGATAAATAGATAGACAGACAGAGCTCCAGGCAAGCCTGGGAACGGGAAATGATCTTGCAAGTTAACTGAGGAAATGTTGACAATACACAGGAAGTAGCAGTATTACTCCTCATGCATGCTGTTCCCTTCTCTCAACATATCCTCCCGGTTATGAATTATTTACCTTTCTTTCATTGTACTTGGGTGTGCGGTACAGTTTTGGGCTCTCTTCTCGTCGATTAAGGAAGCTCCCTAACACCTCTTCCTTACCAATTTATTTTGCTAATTACATCTTGCCGTCCTTTATCTAGTTACTTAAATCATTTCAGTATCATTATACTCTACATAAATAATGTACAAGACGATATTTGCCAGCCATATTTTAAATCGGTAAAGAAGAGGTGTTAGGGAGCTTCCTTAACCAACCGGAATAGGGGATGTTCTCTCAAGTCACGACCTGGAGAACCATTAATTAACCTGACCCACCTCACACCTGTCATTCTGTGTCCTCATTGTAAAACCTTCTTCTTCCTTCATATTCAGATTTTCCTCTTCCAAAAAGTTAAAAGTTACTCATTTCTTGCCACACTATTTTCTCCCCCTTCTTCACGCCTTCCCTGGTTTGTTTTTCTTCCTTTCTGTTTTCCTTTGCCCTTCCGTCTCCCCCTCACTCTACATGTTCGCCCCTCTAGGTCAATATAAGCTGACATTTTTTTTTCCTCGTTTTATTTTTTGCCTCACTCCCCGATTTTGTGTCCCTTAGCTGCTTTCATATGCTTGCCTGCCTGCATACCTTCCCCCTTTCTCCCTCCCTCTTTCCTTCCCCTATACATTCCCACCTCTCTTTCTCTCTCTCTCTCTCTCTCTCTCTCTCTCTCTCTCTCTCTCTCTCTTACCGTCTCCTCTTCCTCCTCTCTCCCTTCATATCCTCCTCATCTCTCCTCACCTCTTAACGTACTCAGCTGTGTATCTCTCCTTCTCCTCTCTCCCTCCACATCCTCGTCTTTCCTCCCCTCCTCTTAACGTACTCAACACTGTCTCTCCTCCTCATCCTCCCCCTCCTCCTTTCCCTGCCATCATGTCTGAGTATGAGATAAGATTACGTGCATCAGTTTTTACCACAGCTACTTTTCCAGACTGCTTCTCTTCCTCTCTTTTTCTTCCGCTCCCTCTTCTCTTCTTCTTCTCCTTCTCTCTAATCCTAATCCTTCTCACCTCCTCTTTAGCCCTATCCCTCTTTTCCACCTCTTTCCCCATTTTCCTCTCTTCTCTCCTTCGCTTTCTCTCTCTGCCTCCCTTCCTCCTTTCTCCCTCTTGTCTACCCATTCTTATTTCTTCCCATTTTAACCTTCCTCATTTTCCCCTTCTCTCCAGCCTTCTTCCTCATTGCTTTCTCCTCTCCACCTCTTTCCCTCTTTTCTCCCTCATCTCCATCTCTCTTCCTCTTTCCCTTCCCTCCTCCTTAATCGCCTTTCTCCCTATTTTTTCCCTCCTCCCTACTCTCTCTCTCTCTCTCTCTCTCTCGCTCGCTCGCTTGTCATCACCCCTTCCTCCTTTCTTCCTCCTCACCACCCGGCCTCCTCCTTTTCTCCCAACTTTGGGGTAAGGCCAGTCTCTCTCCTATTTTTCTCTTCCAGTTCTCTCTCTCGTCACTCTCCTTCCTCACCTCCACCTCCCTCCCTTGCCTTCATGCTTACCTTGTTTTTCTGCATAGCTAATCCCTCCATCAGACCTGCCTCTCTCTCTCTTTCTCTCTCTCCATCACTCCCTCGTCTCTCACCGTCTTCTCTACCTTCCTCTTCTCTACCTACCACTTCTCTATTTTTTTTTTCTCCTATCCACTTCTCTTCCATCATATATCTTTGAGACAGACTGGCCGTGAGGCCACCCTGACTAGGCAGTCCAACTCACCACCTCTTGAAAGGAACTTCACAACTGCCCATTTACACAATTACATCAGGCAATACACCGAACAGGTAACAGGGGAGGGGCTACGAGTGTTGGCAGACCGGCCAGTTTATACCTGCCGGCCCATTAGCCCAGAGTTCGAATCTTGGTGCGGGCAGCAGGCGTCACTCGACTGTGATGTCCATCCACCCCTTGTGGGTTGCCAGGTAAAATGAGGACCTACGGCAACACGTAGGGGAGGTAACTGTGGCACCCTAGACGATGCAATGGCCTTGTATCCCAAGCTATTAGATTAATAACCCGCCACAGGCTCAAAGGCCTACGTTACAGAGGTATGCGCCGCGCCTAAGCTCCTCATAGCGTCTGCACCCACCTTTATTCTCTCCCCACCACTCCCACCTCGCTCACATTGTCTTCTCTACCCCGGTCTTCTCTACCAGCTACTTTTCTACCTCCCATCCCTCTCCACAGCCACCACCGCCACCGCTACCACCGTCATGGCTGAATACAAGCTGATCTACTTCAACGTCCGGGCTCGCGCCGAGATCGTGCGCTGGATATTCAAACAGGGAGATATTCCCTTCACTGACGAGAGGGTTAACCGTGAGGACTGGCCAGAGAAGAAGAAGAGTAAGTATCCAAGTGAGTGAGTGCTGAGATCAGAGTTGAGTGAGCGGGGTGAGCGAGTGAGTGGGTGAATAGACTATTAAGCTCTCAGTTGAGTGAGTGAAGAGATGGTTAGATTTCTGAAGTCAAGTGAGTGAGTAGATACTTAGAGTTCAGAGGTGAGTGAGTAAGAGAGTGAGTTGGGTGAGTGGTTGGAGTTTAGTGAGTGATTCTGAAGGGAGGGTAAAAAGAAAAAAAAAAGAAAAAAGAAAGAAAGAGTGGGTTATCTTAGATCTGTGTGATTTCGTGAGATGAATGTATGGTTCAAGAATTCTGAGAGTTTAATGAGCAAATGCATATGTGATTCTGAAGTAGTGACGTCCCTCTATCTACCGAGAAGAATGAATTATTTAAGAGGTTGGTGGGCGGAATGACTGAGCTGAATGAGATGGGAAAATGACTGATCTAAGAGTGAGATGAGTCAGTGAGTTAGCTGAGTGTGCTGAAGCAGGGCGACACTGACAAAAGAGTCAAGAGAGAGGGTTGGCTGAAGAAGAGTGGAGTGAGAGTTGGACGAGCTGAATGAGAGTTGAGTAAGTGATTCTGACAGTGGATTAATATCGGGGACTAGCCAGAGAAGAAAAAATTGGGATACACTGATCTGAGCCGAGTTGAATGAGTGAGTGAATGAACTGAGTGCATGAGTGGGTGAATAAACTCCCTGTCTCCAAACGATTCGCTGTATTAAGTTTTGGATTTTTCTTTATTTTTTATTTTTTTTAGTTGGAGGGTTAGATGCAGACATCGTCAATCTTTTCAATTACTAGGGTCTCGAAAGCTGAATAAAATTTCCTGATAGCAGCAAAAACTAACTCTAGACGATCATTATAGTGAAGGGGTCAACATTCTTTTTTAACACTAAGCGATTTCATTTTTAGAGAGAGTGAAATGAGGAGTGAGAGAGAATGAGAGATTATGAAACTATTATTTGACTGACAGCACACAGGAGATAAACATAAGGGGATAAAATGCATAATTATAATTCATTCATCTTAACTAGGAGGAGGCTGTTGTCCTTTTGCAGCTTATTTCCCGTTGCTCAGTGGCAGAATAAGACCATACTTACCATCCCTTATACAGCATTTTTTAGTGACTCGCACAAAGTTCTAGTGTTAATCTCTTGCTATATCTCAGCATTCAAGATGGAGAGATAGCCCTTTTATACCTGATTAGAGTGAACAGAGTATAGTGAACAGAGGTAAACGAATCCAAGGATGGGTAAGGAAGTGCGAGTCTGAGGAGCGATGAAAACAGAGGGCAGCGTCTTTCTGTCTATCTATCTGTCTATCAATCTGTTTCCAGGCGCCTTCATTCCGTAAGGGGTGGCCACAGACAAATCGCCTCCACGCCGCCCTGACCTCTGTCATATGGTTGTCCTCCCTCTAACTCACACTCCTCTCTCAGTAATCTCTCCATCTCATCTTTTGTCTCTCTGTTCCTTCTCTCCCCCTCTATCTCACTCATACATTCTTCTTGTCAGTTTCTCAGTCTCGTGCTGGTGTTTAAGGTCGTGTCTCTAGTATTTCATTCCAATTTACACCGCGATTTTTCGTCAGGTTAGAGTGATTCATAAGAGGATTCAGAAGTTAATACTGTCACCACTGAGCTTCTCATGATAAGGGACAACTCCAGCACAAAGTTCCAGAAAACACCAGACGATTTTATTCAGCTAATCGCGAGTCACAAAAACCTAAATGTGTCCACATTCAGTGAACTTTTTCTTATTTGTATGTGCATTATCTGTAGCACGTCGTTATTCGTATCGCGTCATTATAACGGCAGAGGCAAGGGAGGAAATTTAATTATAATCATCATCTCTTTGCCACTACCACGTAGAAAAAATAACTGACCAGCACTACTGAATGTCCAAGAACTGCTTATGTTAGTATTATATGTTTATTAATATGCTGTATTCATGTTTTGGGTTAATATGGTGAGTTTTTTTATAAGCTATGAAAATTCTGAGGGCTGTTGTGCCATTTATTGGGGGGTTTGGAGGTTCCGAAAATTAGTCCCGCATTATTCGTAAATTCTACTGGTCTAGATTTTGGCTCTAGTACGGGTATTAGGAAGCTTACTTTATTTCCGTCCCCACAGCCATCCCCGGAGGTAAGCTTCCTGTGTTGATCGTGAAGGAATACACACTGCCGCAGTCCCTGGCCATCGCTCGCTTCGCCGCCAAGAAGGCCAAACTGGTGCCTGAGAATGACCTGGAGGCTGCCTTCATCGACGCCCTCGTCGACTCCTTATACGAGATCATGACGGAGTTCTACAAGATTCGGTGAGTTTTAGGTGGCAGTGTATTTTTTTATTTTATTTATTTATTTTTTTTAAGGAATGGTGGAAGCTTTTAAAGTAATGGTGTAAAACTTAAGTGTGTATGTGTGTGTGTGTGTGTGTGTGTGTGTGTGTGTGTGTGTGTGTGTGTGTTTAAAGAATGATGAGAGGCTTTTAAGCAGTGGTGGGAGTTTAAAGTGACCATGAGTTTTAAGTGATGGCGTTTAAGTACGGGATGATTCACAGGTCTACATAATCATATTTTCTCTCTCATCAGGTATAAAATATAACATTTCTAGACCTATTTTTGACAACGATCATGAATATGCTGTCCATTTTAGCATAGCACGTCACAATTTTGTGGAAACTACCGTTTATCATTTTGGTTGAATTTTACCGCTGGACGGATATGACTACTCTACTTATAAAAACGATGTTTTTCTTAGTATATCTGAGGTTTTTTGAACTATGTCGATTACTCATATAAATTCAGTGTCTCCAAATAGTCCACAAATACATTGTATTTTCATCCAAATTGAAATGACAAAGCAGGAAACTCGTGCAAGTCATATAATTGAGAGTGAGTTTCATTGCACGTTTGCAAAGGTCAAACTACTCAAAATCGTTGAGCTTTAGAATTCCTTCGATGCTGCGTTCCAGGCTTGTCCCTGTACAGCATCCAGCGGTAATCCGCGAGCATACCTTCATACCTGAAGCCTTGATAGCGATGCTCCATTGCACTGATATCTTGATGGAATCGTTCTTCCTGTTCGTCAGAGACGGCTCCCAAGTTCTGCTCGAAAACTTCAAGGTGCGAATGAAGCAAATGAACTTTCAGCGACATTCGACATCCCATTGCAGCAAATAAATTGAGAAGTTTCTCAACACCATCTTCATAATCCGATGACCTCTTGTTTCCCCGGAAATTTCACATATCTATTTAAATGAGGTCCAGGCGGCCAGTTCCACATCGGCCAGATAGGTGCTGAAGTTGTGGTCTCTCAGAAGTTCCTTTATCTGTGGGCTGATGAATATTCCTTCTTTCAGCTTAGCTTCAGTGATGCCTGGGGATTTGGTTGCGACTAATCCCAATGCTTCAATGTTTCTTCTGCCCAGTGTCTTCACGAACTGCTTCATTAAGCCGAGCTTTATATGAAGCGGAGGAAGAAGAATGTCTCCGGGAGCAACCAGGGGCCCATTCGCGATGTTCCAAGTTCCTGGCTCGTGTGTTTGTCTAGGTGGCCATGTCGACTGCACATAGTGCTTGGAAGTTGCACGGCAATCCAAGAAGCATAAGAAACAACAATGTTTTATGAAGCCTGATTTCAGTCCCATCAGCAAACCGATCACTTTCAAGTCTCCACACAACATCCATTTGTATTCGTCATATTTCATGGCATCTAAAAGGGCCGCAATGTTTTCATAGCACTCTTTCATGTGCACTGAATGTCCTAAAGGCAAAGAAGGTTTCATATTCCCATTGTGCAGCAATACCACCTTCAAGCTTTTCTTCGATGAATCTATGAATAAACGCCACTGAGAAGGATCATGCTCCTGTGAAAGGCAGCGAACAATCTGTCATGTCGTTGCAAAAACATAGTGGTCCATCAGCAGAAAAATATGAAGAAAAATCTTCAGTTCGTTTTCTGAAATATGATACTCGAACATCTTTCTTGAGCAGACATTTTTCTTTCAAAAGAGATGCCAAAAGTTCAGCCTTGTCCTTCGGTAGTCCCAGATCTCGAACTAAGTCATTCAACTCTCCTTGAAAGAACTGGTCAGGTGTGTCTTCATTGTCGGCTAAAAACTATGCATCCTCAGCTGCTTCATCTGACTCGGTTTGGGCTACATCTTCGTCCTCATCGTCGCTACTGGCGATACTATCTTCTGGTGGTATTGAAATGGGAAGAACTTCATTGTTGTGCGGCACTGTCTTTATAGCGGATTCCAAATTGGGGTAAGCAATCATGTGCTTGGTCTTAACAAAAAACCAGGATATGTTGACCTTGCAGAAGTAACAATCTGTAGCATGATCTTTTGGCTCCCTCCACAACATAGGAACGGCGAATGGGATTGCCTTTTTTCTCGTATTCATCCAGTCTCTTAGTCCATTCGAACAAGCTGTACAGATTACATGCGGTGCCCATTTTCTGTCTTGATCTGCAAGAGCACAGCCGAAGTACAGATGATAGACTTTCTTGATATCGTTCGTGATGTTGCGTCGCTGTCCCTTGGGGGTGAACAAAGCACAGACAAAGCAGAAACAACTGGGACTATTTTTGCATTTTCTTGACATTTCAAATGATTCAATAAACAACAACAGCTGCAAAAATAGCCTAAGCGGTGTTAAAAAAAGGAATATATGTGAATATTGTTATGTACGGTCTCAACATGAAGGTTCATTATAAATACTGGACGTGATAGGAAAAAACGGATGGGATTTTCAGAATCAGCACCTAACCATGTACCAAGAGCACCACAAAACTTTTATGATGATGTTTTACTGTTGACCAGTGAATTATGAGAGAGACGATGAAGATGATGACGAATTTTAGCTAAATTACTTTGCCTCTTCTCTTCTAGTATGTCGGAGAAGACGGAAGAGGAGAAGAAGAAGGCACAGAAGGAGGAGTTCTTGCCCAAGTTCGTGCTGCCCGTCATGGAGAAACTGGAGAAGAGGTTTACTGGCAGGGAGTGGTGCGTCTCAGACAATGTAAGTTACTGAGGTAGGGTGGTGAGTTATATAAGAAGGATGTGAATAATTGGTTAGATGAATAATAGTAGGTAAGATGGTGAATAACTGGCGCAAGAACAATAGGGAGGATGGTGAATGATAAGGAGAATAATGAGTGATAAAGACGATGTTGGCTTAGAGAGGGTGATGAATTTCACAAATTTTTAGGGTATTAGTGAATGATGAGGGGAATGATGAATTATGGGTAGGATGATGACCTACAAGAAAACAGTGAATAATTGGGAGGATAGTGAATAACACTGGCGGTGGTGAATAATAGAGATGACGGTGAATAATGGGTAGGAAGGTTAATAATGGGGAGGAAGGAAAATAATGGGGAGGAAGGAAAGTAATGGGGAGGAAGGAAGATAATGGGGAGGAAGGAAAGTAATGGGGAGGAACGTAAATAATGGGGAGGATGGTGAATGATAAAGGATGGTGAAGAATAGAAGATGGTGAATTGTGGGGAGGGTGATGAATAATGAGAATGTGAATAATTCTTACAACTGGTTTGAGCGTCAGGATGGATATAAGGATGAAGATAAATGTATGAGTGAAGATGTGTGTGTGTGTGTGTGTGTGTGTGTGTGTGTGTGTGTGTGTGGATGGGTGTGTGGGTGAGGGTATGTGTGTAGTTGAAGATGGGCTGTAGGGAGAGGCCTTGAACCCACACGAATAGTTTTTAATTCCACGATAGTTACTGTGGTGTAGTGATAAACAGTATCAATAGTGTAATGAAGTTTTTTTTATATTACAGTTCCTAGTACTGTGTTGTCTAAGACCCAGTTAACCTTTTCAGTCCCATGACGTATTTATTATATATAATTCTTCCTACTTTCAGACTGTTTATTAACTTGGTATAGACTTTTCGAATCGGGGATATACAGCATTCCTAACTTCTCTAACTATTAAATGCCGTTTCATTTAGATAAGAATCATTACGAGAACAGTGCGTCATGGAAATGAAGAGGTTAAAAAAATCTTGTTTTTACCCTGCACGTATCTAACTCCCTTCCATCACATATCCATTACTTTTCACACACACCACTCCAGTCCCACGTCACCATCTCCATACCTCACTCACGCATGCTTGACGATAACCCACCTCCTCAGCCTGACACTTAATTAGTCTCTGGGTAACCTGTTTATCAAATCACACAGCTCCCCCCCCAAAAAAAAAAAAAAAAAAAATGTTACCCTTTCATTATCCCTGTCAAGACCCTAAGAACTCTCTCTTCTTTGTTCCTTCCACGCTATCACCCAAGTGCGCGTCCACACGTGTGCTCAAACAAGTGTTGGCAACATGTAAGCAACACAGTAACGAACACGCTGCAAACATGTTGGGAGCAGCAGCGTCCAGATCATGTTGGCAACATCATGATGAAGTCTCAGCTGCACTCGTATGGACACACTTATCCCATCTGCCAGTGTTTGAAATTGCACTAAAACATGTTTGCATACATCTGTCCAAATACCGCTGCAAACATGTTCCCAAGCATGTTGCCAGCTGTGTTGCCAACATATGTTTGAGCACACGCCTGGACTCGCCCTAATGCATCCCTCTTTCCTTGATTCTATATAACCTGCATACCACTGCGATTGCATTTTTTTTCAGTACCTTTTTCCTTGACCTTCAGTTTCGTCTGTTTTATTCTCTTCTCGCGTCCACTACCCTATTCTGCTCAGCAAGCTTCTGAGTAAGTTGTTTATCCTCTCAGTCTGCCTACAAGAAAAAAAGAAAAAAGAAAGAAAAAAAAAAGCTTTAACGACTTCCGATGCAACTCTTTCATCACCCATCGCCTGACCTTCAGAACTCATCTCTAATTATGGTCTCATACACCGTCCACTAACCTCACTGAGCTCAGAGTCTGGGTAAGCAACATATAAAAACAAGAACACAAAACTGCTACTGCTTCCTTCCGTTATCTCTTCCCTCAAACACTCATCTCCCATATCTCTCCTACATTTTTCACTAATCCATTCTACTCGGGCAAATCGGAATAACTTGCACATAAAGTCAAGAACACAAACACTACTACTCGTTTTCTTTCATTACCCCTCCCCTCCCCTTCAGCACACACCTCCCGTATCTCATTCCCATTTTCGTTATTTCTCCCACTTACGTACGTCTCCCACTCCACCCACCTATCCATTGCGCTGTTTTTGACCCATCAGCTGACCTGGGGTGACCTGGCACTCGGCGTCTTCTTCAACGATCTAAAACTCTTTGACCTTGACAACTTGGCCAAGTACCCGGCTCTCAAGGCCCACTATGAGAAAGTTACGTCCCTGCCCAGAATCAAGGAGTGGCTGGAAACACGACCAAAAACTGAAGCCTAACTTCTGAATCAACACTCAAATTTACGTCACAGAGGACTGTATTCTGTTTGGCGGATGAAGCTCTCTGACACCTTCTCCATGTCAGTTTAGTTCTGCTTGGCACGTGAATATTCTCTTTTATTCTCTTTATACAAACCATGTCGATACGGGAATGATATAAACAGTGTCGAAGAGAATATTCATGTATATTATGGAAAATAAATCGATTTGGAAGAGGTAACGAGAATACTGCTCAAAGTTAACAAACTGTCATGATTTGTAACGTCCATATTTTTCATTCAAATCGTCGAAATCGGAGTTGTAATTTTTTCAAAGTTTTTTACCTTATGAGCAATCTGAATCGGAGTCTCTAGGACC
Source organism: Coenobita brevimanus (assembly GCF_032717465.1). Lineage (NCBI taxonomy): Eukaryota > Metazoa > Arthropoda > Malacostraca > Decapoda > Coenobitidae > Coenobita > Coenobita brevimanus. Next base: position 34,475,520 of record NC_137004.1, read on the forward strand.
AAGCATAATGGAGTGACAGTGAGAGAAGCTCAACACCCACACCTAGAAAGCAAATAATCAGAACTAAAAAAAAAAAAGTGCATTTGTAGCTCCAGCAATAAAAAGTATACATCATTACTAACCAAAGAACAAACATCTACATTAGTCTGATAGGAACAGCCTGTTGCCGAGTTGGATGTATAACGAAAACACGGGGGACTAAAACATCACCAGCATGCTTAAAAATCACCCAACACATCATAATACAAGCATTATTTTGAGCTAATATCCTAGTCACTAACACTCGGTAAATTATCAGAAGAATGTATGACAAATAAAACGTTCCTTCGACGATTAGTGTTAATTTCCTTCCCTTACCTGTTTCACGGAGGACGAAGCTGGGGATGTGAAGGAAATATATGTGACAAAGACTTAAAATTACTGTGATTCAGGTTTCACTGGACGATTCTTAGATGTGTACAGTTTCAGACAGTAATATCGATTCAAAGAATTATGAAACATTGACATATTATTCTAAAGTCTATTGGGTTCCCTAGATCGCTTCACTTGGGTCGGAAAGTCATTGATAACTGTTTTATATACCTTAATGAAGTAAAACAGTATCTATGTCCGAAACTGTACATGACAATGCTTTTGGATGAGATATTCTCTGTTGGTGAGACATGATTATCAACAGTCATTTGCATACTTACTGTTGATAAAAGCTTTCTATATTTCTGTTGAATCTGCCACAAGTTTACAAGAAACAATCACATAACTGTTCACCAAAGAATCTGCAAATGTGACCTGAACTTTTTCATATACATTATTACTGATAGACAAAAAATGTGAACACAGCCAAAAAGATATCATTGCACTCATGGCTAGAAGCAGAGACAAGAAAATAAAAGAGCATGTGGTACCAACATCTCTTAGTTTATAGGAATATGTTAGTGACATCTTTTTGGCTGAAGGTGGGTGAAGATAAATACTCACTCAACTAGCAGGGGAAGCAGTGGTCAGGGGATGAAGTTAACTCTGGAAAAGAATAAAGGAAAGCATTTCAATCCAGTGAAGATGGGAAAACTGATGCCATTATACTCCAGTTAAGAAAAAAGGAAGAAAGGTATCAGTTTCTTCAACCCGACGACCAATTTTAATTTTAATCAGACCACCACCAGTTATGATCCAATTTATTAAGGTTATCTGGTAGTGAAGGAGTAAATAAAGGCTATACCTAACCCTTCCAGACCAAAAATCTATGCTAAGGTAATATAATCGCCTGAATATGTCAAGAACATAATAAATCAAGCATGTTCGTCGACCGTGCGCCTGTGTCCCGACAATAAACCGTCAGAGGGGTACAGAAATGAGCGTGGAGAGCAAATGAATGGACAGGATGGGCTGGCATGGTCATGAGTAGTGAGGCTGGAGCAGGAAAGTATACCCTGACAAAATAGGTTTTCAAATCTTGTAGAATTGGTGGTTTGAACGCAGTGATGGTATAGTTCAAAATATCTTCCAAAAGTGACGGAACTGTAGAGGGTAAGGTAAAAAAAAAAAAAAAAAAAATGGGTGTTGGGGGACAATGGAATGGGTGGGGTATGTTCGGACTGTGGCTGAGGGTGGGGAGAAGCCTTGAGAGTATACATTATAAACATGGATGCTGTATGATTAATTATTGGAATGCCATTTCAAAATCTTGAGCAACTAAAACAGAAGTAATGCACCAACTCACACTCATTTCCATGGAAAGCTTATGGAGGTGACTTCTCTAAATTCGATTATTTTAGTTTGAAAGAGAGCCAAGAAGCACCAAACTAAGCAAAGAAATTACCCAAGCGTATGACCAAGCATCTTTAGCAAGTCTAAAGTCCCAAGACTTATTATGTGCGCACTCTAGAATAAGATGGATTACAACAAATTGTACATTAATATCAGACAGGTGTATTGGCACACTTCTTTCAGCTAAATGACAGCATTAGCAAGTTTGTTGGCTCGAACGCTCCTCACTTTCAAGTGTGGATATACAGTAGCAAATGATGATGATGATGATGATGATAATGATGATGATGCTGATAATAATAATAATAATAATAATAATAATAATAATAATAATAATTATTATTATTAATTATCATCATTTGAAAGAAAACAGCATTACATATCCCTACTCCAACCACCAATGTCAACCGAGGTCATGGAGTGTGATTGCGCTACACTGCATCAAGGGCATTAGTTCACGTTGCTGATGGAATATTTTATAAGTACACAAAGACGTCCACAGCCTGGCAAGTGCGAGACAAGTACGTGAAACATTACCTTCATCAGTCATGTGAGTGGATCAAGTCTTACACTGAGACTTAGTGCTCGATTTCATGGTTGATAAATGAAGTTCCCTGACACCTCTTCCTAAGCGATTTAATTTGCATATTAAACATTACTATCGTCTTTTTTTGTTGTTATATCATTCTAATATCGCCATACTCTGCATAAGTTGGGTACGTAATCGTGTTAACCAGCTGGACCCCAAAATAAATCGTAGAGGAAGAGGTGCTAGGGAACATCTTTACTGAATGAGAATACACGCCTTGGTATTCGATTTCATGGCAGTTAATCCTTTCAGTGTCAATCCTTTCGGTAAGATGGCTCCGTTCTTATATTCTTTTTACCATCAGATGGTTTTATTCAGCTTGATGGGAAACATAAGATAGTGATGGAGTTAACATCTTGGGCGGTTTCTCATACGGTTAACAAGCTTATAACACCTCTTCCTTACCGATTTATTGCTGATCCTGCTCCGTTACTACATTCCTGGGTGTTATTCATGCAATCTGTCGACATTAAAAAGATATGAAGCAAAAATGAGGATATTGATGGGTAGTTTGGATAATAAATCGCTTAGGAAGAGGCGATAGGGAGTCTCCCTACCCTACGAGAATACGAGCCCTTGCCATCTTAACACATTTTATTCTTAATACAGCAGACATACTTTTCAGCTTTGGAGGGTGAACATGTGATCACTGAAGGCAATGTCTAAATCCTCAAGCTCAGAAATTCTCTCCTTGACTAAAATCGCATGGATATATAAAGAAAATATGGTAAAAATACAGACGTTACCGTACAGGAGGCTTTGATGATGAATGTGTGTGTGTGTGTGTGTGTGTGTGTGTGTGTGTGTGTGTGTGTGTGTGTGTGTGTGTGTGTGTGTGTGTGTGTGTGTGTGTGTGTGTTTTCCCTAGGCGGACACTAAATTTTGTTCAACTGAGAGACATCCTGATACCAATATGTTTTTAAAATATTCTCGAATCATTGTTTTTTACTTGCACACCTAGCTATTACTGTATATCAAGGCCAAAACACAACTATTTCGTTCACTCGAGAGAAGTCCTGTACCCCTTTTACTTAATCTTGGCCAACAGGTTTCATCCCTCCATCGTTAATACTGAGCTACAACAGTACATTAACTTTAGAATATGGTGCTAGTCACGAAGAAGTGCTACAAAGATTGTATAGCCGTAGTATTGTCTTTACCTGCTATGCCACCGAGTTACGTGAAATATGGTACTCATACAAACGAGCGAAAATCTGGGCCAAGTTAAGATGAAGGGACTATGGTATTGAAAACGCTAAGAATGAGATTTGAGACCGTGTTCTCGTTGGCTACGGAAATCCCATAACATCTCAGAGATTTTTTTCTGGACGGGGCATGTAAGGATTTTCTTGGAACGTGCAAATAATATCGATGTTAGAACGGCCTGAATAACTTAAACGCGAAAATTAATGTGTAGTACGGCAAAAAAATCGCTGAGGAAAAGGTGTTACAGTCGGTTTGCTTTCACCTAGCAAAGATCGTATCCCCTTTTAGCATAGTCGATGACCAGGTGTAGTCAGATTAAAGGATAAATCTGTCTAGTAACCAAGAAGACTCATTCTTAACTCATCACTGAGGCGCATGCAACTCCGACTCAGCACTGAAGCCGTGAATGATTCAGTTCTGTCAGATGAAAATCTACTAAAGGGAGAGAATAGAAAATAAATCTACTATAGGGGGAGAGAATAGAAAATAAACCTACTAAAGGAAAGGAGAAAAAAATAAATCTAATATAGGGAGCGAATAAAAAATAAATCTACTATAGGGAGAGAGAACGGAAAATAAATCTACTAAAGGGAGAGAGAATAGGAAATAAATCTACTATAGGGAGAGAGAATAGAAAATAAATCTACTATAGGGAGAGAGAATAGAAAATAAATCTACTATAAGGGGTTAGGATGGAGGCAAGGACATGAGCAAGAAGGATGAGTGTGGGTGTTATTAGAATCGGTGAGTGAGCTTATCGGTGAGTCAGTGTTTGTATAGGTGACGAAGAGGATGCTGAGGACAAGCTTAAGTGTGAGCGTGGAAGAGTGAGGAAGTGTGGAAATGAGGAGTGTGGAAGAGTAAGGAAGTGTGGAAGAGTGAGGAAGTGTGGAAGGGTAAGGAAGAGTGGAAGAGCAAGGAGTGTGGAAGAGTTGTACATGGGTGTGGAAAAATATGGAAAATTGAGGAACAGTGTGAAGAGTGAGGAAGAGTGAGAACGAGTGTGGAGAATATCGGAGAGTGACAAAGAGTGAGAGAGTGAGGAAAAAATAAGAAGAGTAAAAAAGGGTGAAGATGGTGTAAAAGTGAGGAAGAGAGAAGAAGAATATGGAAGTGACAAGGAGTGAGGATGAGTATTGAAGAGTGAGGAAGAGTGATGTAGAGGGACGAAGACAAAGGAGAAATAAGAAAAAGTGTGGAAAAGTTAGGAAGGGTGAAAGAGGGAGAGCATGTGGAGGAATGACAGTGAGAATATGGAAGAGTAAGAAAGTGTGAAAAATAGTGTGGAAGAGTAAGAAAGAGTCTAAAAGATTGAGAAAAGTGAGAAAATGAAAGTGTGGAAAAGCAGGAATGAATAAGGAAGAGTAAGAAGAATGTGAAAAAGTAAGGAAAACAGAGAAATTATTTGAAGGACTGAGAAAGTGTGTGGAAGAGTAAAGTAGAGTGCGGATGAACGTGGCTGCTAGAACTGGTAAGTGTGCTGAGTGTGTTGCTGAATCAAGAGTGTGTGCCACTAAGCATGAGTGTGTGTAATGGCTGACATTCGGGTAAGAAATGATGATCTCGTATGACTGATCACTTCTGGCCGAGACTGAGTGCTCTGTGTATCGCATTTTAATGACAGGGTATCAGAATGTAGTGTAGTGTATCAGTGTAGTGTACTGGAACTTAAGGCATGGATGTGGGAGAAGAAGTTGGCGCCAAGAGTGGGCATAGGAGATTTCGTAGTGCCTCTTCCTTAGCTATTTATTTTGCTCATTACATCTCAGTATCCTCTTGAATGTTATTGATACAACTATGTCTATAAGAGCCATAGACTTCACGTAAAATTATTTTAAGTGTAGCCTATGATATGCAAAATAAATCGCTGTAGAAAAGGTGCAAAGAAATTCCCATAGCCACTTAAAACAGGACCAAGACCCCATGTGAGCATTTGCAGTATTATTACAACTGAGAGCACGAAGAGACAAAATAGCCCCTGATACTTCTATATGGCAGTCAATTATAAAGCACATGTAAAGATAGGAAATGGTTACAAATATGTCGTTTTATTATCGCTACCGGCAACAAAATGACCAGACTTCATTTATTATTCAGAGATGTGTTTTATTCAAGATTTCAAAAACTCATGGATGAAATTGGTCGTGATTATGTTGCCTTCCACCACTTACACCTTGCACTGAATACGCACACATGAGGGTAATTTTAGCTGACCACAGAATATACGTGCTTTAATCCCCACAATACTAGGATTATTCTCAGCTATATATATATATAAAATCATGCGTGGAGAGACTGAATGATAAATCAAGTGACTCCATGGCAGAGAAAAGGTTAATTTAGATATCTTGTAATCCCCTGGCTGCAAACATATCTCTAAATCGAACAAGATGGTTTAGGCTACATGATATTCTTTAGCAGCGAAAGTTAGAGGCATGAATGGTGAACCCGGCTGTGAGTATTTACTTGAATAAGGGAGACAGTTATGTAGAATGTACCTCAGGTAATAGGCCCTATCTTATTTGTATTTCATCATACGAAGGAATCAGTGCACCATACATTTCAGAGTATATGGCTGTGTTCTGGCAGACTAGGAAGCCGTGTGTTCTTTATGACCTCCGGCTTATATACAAAGCTCCCAAATACAGCTCAGTCACGTGGAGGAGGGGGCGTTGCTTCTCTATTAACTACTTTCACATTAATCCTCCATGGGGCGTTGCTTCTCTGTTAACTGCTTTCACATTCAGCGTCACATACTTTAGGTCGTATTCTAGTCAGTTTAGGAGTATTTCTAGCACCTCTCCTTTAACGATTTATTTTGCTTGGAACAATATGGAGATGAGAGCGAAATGCGAATAGAGAAGAGGGACAGTTAAACACTTCAGCATATGAATGTGACTGCTAAACATATCTGGTTAAAAATCAGAGACCTGGACCAAGGCAACAATAAATTCATTATGATAGTGTTCATGTTCCTTCCTAATCTGTGGTTTTAATGCTTTCAGTCCAAGAATATATATATATATATATATATATATATATATATATATATATATATATATATATATATATATATATATATATATATATATATATATATACACTCAGTCTGCCTACGCCAGACCATTTTTATTAGTTTAAGCACATATCGAGCTGAAAGAGTTAGCAACAGCCTCCGCTAAAAGAAGAATTTTGTTTTGCACTTCCTGATATAATGAACTGCTTTGCCATTCCTCATATGGTGTCTCGTACTGGGTATGTATATATGCAGGTTTCCTTACAGGAAACTCTCACATGGATTTTGAACGCACAAGAAAATATTTTACACAGTATCCATGATGATATCTACAGCAGTCCTTTAGCAGAAGCATGGGAAACGGTTACCATAATATACACGCTAATTCGCTCACACAGGACCGCATTCTCGTCAACTTGGAAAACTCTGTACCACCTTTCTTTTCAGTGGTTAATATTTTTCATACAAAGAAGAAAGAACAAAAGGCTGCAAGCCTGAAAAAAAAAAATAAGAAAAACGGAACAAAAGAGATTAAGATCAAGATGCGTTTATTTCAAGATGCCTAAACGCACTACATTTAACGGACTGGAGTCATACGCAGAGAGAAATACGGACGGAGAATGACAGTAACAGAACTGACATGTTACAAAATGGTACATGAAGTATCAGGTAAAACTCTTGCATTAAAGAGTTGGACACAGGTGGAATGAGAGCGAGTTACCAGAAGGGTGCTACGAGCCCTCCGTAATGGAGGAGAGATGCAAGCAGATAGTGCTGAAAAGTAGTGACAATGAAACAGCGACAGTAGGGAGATAATTATGCAACAGTGCGGGAAAGAGAGAGGGTGTGAAGGGAGTCAGTGGGAGGAGGAGAATCGATAAATGTAAAAGCCCTTCCCTTCACACTGCTTAGGAGAACCCTTTACATCTTAATATTATCTTACGCGTTACTAATATCTTTCCATTACATGCCATGTGCTTAGAGAGATCCCAGAGACTCCATAGCGAACGAGATCACGACCCAGAGTTTGACTGTTCTGGCCTCCTCATTACACACATATCTTGGCCAACGACATTCTTATCATGCTGCATCAGAACCACCGCCCTGCCCTTCATTATGACAGTGAAACAACTGACTATATATCCGAGCTGATAAGGTTACAACGGTGCTCTTACTCATATGTTATCAGCTGAACAGGGTGTGTTTCCTTTCCATCTACGACCCCATAATTTGCCTTTTTAACAGGTAGATTTTCCGTGTTATTTGAGGGTGATTAAAGATCTTCATGCAAAAATGAAGCAATCTTTGTCTTCATCATGCAGTCTTATTTTACCCAATCAAAAGAGTATGAGCCTGGAACTTTTCAATATACTGTAGCCATTTAGTGTCAAAGGTGAACACACATCCCTTAATGGCATTTTGTCATCATTAGCGTGGATAACCAGCCGCACACCACGAATGTCGACTTGGTAGCAATAAATTATAATCAGCCCATGAGTTTCAACGCTTTTGGATCACATCTCTAGATCATCAGGCGTCCAGGCACTGGTTATATGGTTGCTACCTTGTGCACTATATGGTTTACTGGTATACTGATAAACGTATGGAGGTAGCACTACAACGAGTGAGTGGATACAGGGGACCCATATCAACCATAAGTTCATAATATCTATGTGTTCTTTTCTGAGACAGCTACATGGGCGACAGTGGACACAGGGGAAGATGAAAGACGGCAGATTTAAATTCAGATTTTGATCGACACTGCATCAACTGCCTTTAACTGTATCTTACTTTATACGAAAATTCGTCCAGTGATCCAAGTTTACAACACTTGTCAAGTAACAATAAGAAAGGAATGACTTTCAAAGCAGATGAAATAAACTTATGAAAGCTGACAAACTGAACGGTAATCTTAGACAAGATTTTGACCACTGTGAAGAGGAAAATCTCATCTTGTTCCTTTCCGGTACATTTATCTTCAATGCATACACATAGTAGCAAAACACTAGGACGTATCATTAAAACCGAGAGCACGAATGTATGGATAAACCTCCAGTTTTTAATGACAAATTTGAAGCATTTGATGTCTGAGCTTTCCATTTATCCCATTCATTACACAAAGAAGAAAATAAGTAATTCCAAGTTCAACATCATATATGATAAGTTTTCGTCTTGACCTCCTGACAAAAATTTAAGGTTATACGCCAAGATTATGGTACGAAATGAAAGAGGGCTCTATTAGCAACATTGAGATCTTGGTCTGTTGTGCTTAATTCGTGAAATATGAATAATTTTGTGATTCACCTTCTTGTCAAGGCCTGATCTTTAACATTTTCTGACGAAATTTACAAACTTGTTCCTACGATTGTCTTCAGTCAGTATGCTAAATTTGGTGCAATACCACCTAACAGTTTTCCATCGTGTTGCAGACAGACAGACAGACAAATGAAAAGATAAACATTCAGAGTAAAAACTTCCTTGGTGAAGGTAATTACAGGTGTTCCAGATATAACTTTAAAAATTAGTGCCTTCCCTGCACATTCGCTCTCTTAGTTTTAATAACAGGGCTCCTTGTTTCTGTGGATGAGGGGAGCGCAAGAGTACCTTTGCTTAGGATCATCTCTGTAATTACTTAAAAGAACTGTTTACATCAACAGTGTATAGCGGTGTGTACGTGATCCTGTGTACGAACGTAAATGTGTATTTCTGTCAGCAACAGTATTGGTGTGTGTCGATGAATGTGCACTTTTATCAAAGTAGGCATAATCTGTTTCTCGGCGTCACCATTACCAACTTGTATTGCAGGAGTTACTGTGTTCATGTGTAGGTTTACAGTGTAGGTGATTCACAATGCTGCAGATACACACGGGAATTATCAAGTATGCATGACTGTGCATTCCTGTGTGTGTGTGTGTGTGTGTGTGTGTGTGTGTGTGTGTGTGTGTTTGTGTAGCGTGACAGGAGCGGAACTCACTGGTATAAATCAGACGCTGCCTGTGTCTGTCCCCACTCCGACTCTCACTTCACACCGCACAGGTACCGTATTCTCTCTCTCTCTCTCTCTGACATTTTATCACTGAGCATGACCAGCTTTCCCAGGAAATTCAACAGGCGTGTTTTAAAAGCTGCAAAGTGCGTCCTGAGCCAAATGACCTTGATCTTGAAGTTAGTTGCTATAACAGTGTTCTCAGTCGCCATGCCCTCTTTCCTTTCACACTTACAAGAGGTTTTAATTATCTGGCCATAAGCAATGTGCAGCATGTACTGGTGTTCCAAAATTGGCTCTTGGATAACTGGTGCGTTTTATACTTTCTTCTAACCTCCGAGGAAATTGAAATGAGTATCTGATAATGTTTTCACATTTGATTGGAAAGAGAAATATGGAACGGAGTAACCATAAATACGATAAGAGAGATATGCTTCCAACTCCTTCCATACGATGACGTGTTTTGTGTTTATTACTACTACCTCCAGACGATTTTTAAGAGTAAGCTCGTGAAAGATCTTTAATGTTGATGGAGTTAGTGAAGCCTGTAACTAACCCCCTTCCATTTTCATGCTTCTCCTAAATAAGCCTGGATGTAAAAATAATAAAAAATGTAAAAATACGCCATGGGAATGATGGAGTTATGCTGTTACTGGCAACGCCGGGAATTATGCGATCACCATGACTCTTGGTTTTGTACAGTCGATTTGCTAACTTATCACGTTTATTTATTTTATTTGTATTTATTTCATATTTGCTACCTTCAGTCGCCTTTATTCAGCTTACGATGGACCTTTCGAAGTGAAGAGGATAAGTATCGTCTTCATTAGCCCCTTCACCACTAAGCTATCCTGAGCTGAATAAATTCCTCTAACAGCAGCAACAGTACAAATAAAGCCACGTCATCGTATTGAAAAAGTTAACTCCCTTAATCCTTTTTTTTTTTTTTTAGTTTATTATTATCTCCAGACGACTTAATTCGGCTTTGGGAAGCTCGTTACCAGAGATAATTAGTGAAGGGAATTTTACCCCTTCTGATTCGAAAACTCAGTCATAAGGTAAATAAAATCATCTGGAAATAACAAAAATAAAATTTCAAGTACGTCGCTGTACTGAAAAGTGGCTATTGAGTACAGCCTCCCATATCCGTATTTTTCTTTGCCCCCTCTTGTTTAGATCATCCACACCTCATTGTCGTCTGCAAATGAAATATTGATACGCGTTTATGCTCTTCTAAAGTTTACCCATAATGTATCGTTTTCTGAGTTGTATTAACATCATACACGTTCTCTCTCTCTCTCTCTCACACACACACACACACACATCATGCATCCGGTGAGTATTCGCTCTTTTTAAGCTTTCACACATCCATCGGTTCTTGCTTTTTCGCCGTTTTTCATGTTTACCCTCATATAGTTTTCTGCGCTTTACCGAACAGCCTATGAGTTTCCCTTTTTTTTTTTTTTTTTTTTTTTTTCTTACGGATTTCCACATTTTGTCGAGTTTTCGATTTTTCACACATACGCATCGTTTTTTTTTTTTTTTTTTTCTTTTTTAACAGCCTGTGCATTTTCGTGATGTTTCAATTTATAGATAATTTTCTCCTTTTTATCAATCAAATATTCTGCGAGTATTTGCCCTTTTTGATTCGATTGTGAAATTTTTAAATTGTTGCTACTACCACACATTACACTCGTCAGATTTTATACATATTTTTGCTACTACCACACATTTAGTGCAGGGTAGAAGAGTGGCCTAGCAGTGAAGGGATTAATGAAGTCTGTACCTGACCCATCATCCATGTGTTAAGAAAATAAAAATAAAAACTCATAAGCTGAACAGGTTTACTGGGAGACAGGAAGAATATTAAACACATCACCGTGGCAAAGAGGTTATCACACATCCATAATTTTCTGCCTTTTATCCAATAACCTTTATATATTTCATCTTCGCTATAAGACTCTCCTTGTATTAACATTCATGTATAGTGGGCAGACACAAGTTAGTGTTCTCCCAAAGTCTGACGAATACATGGCGGAAAAATCGAACCATCTGAAACTCACACTAGTAGAGATTATTTTCAGTATATTTCGCCAGCTGTAAATTTTTTTTTAGAAGGAACTGGGAAGAGCTGTTTGATCGATTTCTGCTCTTCTGCTTGTTTGTTTTTTCCAACGTGTTATGAATTACTGTATTTCATTGTACTCAGGTGTGCGCCAGTGTTACCCTCTCTAGCCACAATAGTATTGTTAGGACTCCATATTATAAATACAATTAATTATAGAAAACATGATAGATAGATAAATAGATAGATAGACAGAGCTCCAGGCAAGCCTGGGAACAGGAAATGATGTTGCAAGTTAACTGAGGAAATGTTGACAATACACAGGAAGTAGCAGTATTACTCCTCATGCATGTTGTTCCCTTCTCTCTACATATCCTCCCCGTTATGAATTATTTACCTTTCTTTCATTGTACTTGGGTGTGCGGTACAGTTTTGGGCTCTCTTCTCGTCGATTAAGGAAGCTCCCTAACACTTCTTCCTTACCAATTTATTTTGCTTATTACATCTTGCCGTCCTTTTTCTAGTTACTTAAATCATTTCAGTATCATTATCTATCTATCTATCTATCTATTGCCAGACGCCTCAATCCCGTTTGGGGTGGCCACAAACAAATCGCCTCCAAGTCGCCCTGTCCCCCGCCATTTCACTGCCCTGCTCCCAACTCACACCCCCCTCTCTCATATACCTCTCCACCCCATCCCTCCATCTCATCCTCGGCCTCCCCCTCCCTCTTTCCCCCTCCACCTCACTCACATACACTCTCTTCGTCAGTCTTTCACCCTCCATCCTCTCCACATGGCCAAACCACCTCAGTGTGTTCCTCATAACGCTTCCTATCATATCCACATCCACACCACAACGTTCCTTTATATCCTCATTCGTCAGCCTGTCTCTCCACGTGACTCCACAGGCTCCTCTTAAATAACTCATTTCCACTGCTCTCACTCTTGACTTGTGTCCTTCCAACAATGTCCAAGCTTCACTTCCGTACGTTAGAGTTGGTATCACAATACTGTCATGCAGTAACCTTTTCACTTCCATGCTCACTTCCCTGTTTCTTATCACTGCTTTCAAGGAACCAGCAACCTTTCTTCCCTGCTGTACTCTTTCAAGCACTTCACCCTCCAAACCTCCATCCTTACTCATCACACTACCCAAATATATAAACGTACTCACATTTTCCAATTCCTCACCATCTAAACTCGCTGTACATTCATTAACTTCACTATACTCTACATAAATAATGTACAAGACGATATTTGCCAGCCATATCTTAAATCGGTAAAGAAGAGGTGTTAGGGAGCTTCCTTAACCAACCGGAATAGGGGATGTTCTCTCAAGTCACGACCTGGAGAACCATTAATTAACCTGACCCACCTCACACCTGTCATTCTGTGTCCTCATTGTAAAACCTTCTTCTTCCTTCACATTCAGATTTCCCTCTTCCAAAAAGTTAAAAGTTACTCATTTCTTGCCACACTATTTTCTCCCCCTTCTTCACGCCTTCCCAGGTTTGTTTTTCTTCCTTTCTGTTTTCCTTTGCCCTTCTGTCTCCCCCTCACTCCTACATGTTCGCCCATCTCGGTCAATATAAGCTGATATTTTCTTTTTTTTTCCTCTCGTTTTATTTTTTGCCTCACTCCCCGATTTTGTATGTCCCTTAGCTGCTTTCATATGACTGCCTGCCTGCCTACCTTCCCAGTCTCTCCCTCCCTCTTTCCTTCCCCTATACATCCCCACCTCTCTCTCTCTCTCTCTCTCTCTCTCTCTCTCTCTCTCTCTCTTACCGTCTCCTCTTCCTCCTCTCTCCCTCCATATCCTCGTCATCTCTCCTCTCCTCTTAACGTACTCAACTGTGTATCTCTCCTCCTCCTCTCTCCCTCCACATCCTCGTCTTTCCTCCCCTCCTCTTTACATACTCAACACTGTGTCTCTCCTCCTCCTCCTCCTTTCCCTGCCATCATGTCTGAGTATGAGATAAGATTATGTGCATCAGTTTTTACCACAGCTACTTTTCCAGACTGCTTCTCTTCCTCTCTTTCTCTTCCGCTCCCTCTTCTCTTCTTCTCCTTCTCTCTAATCCTAATCCTTCTCACCTCCTCTTAATCCCTATCCTTCTTTTCCACCTCTTTCCCCATTTTCCTCCCTTCTCTCCTTCGCTTTCTCACTCTTCCTCCCTTTCTCCCTCTTGTCTACCCACTCTGTCATTTCTTCCTACTTTACACCTTCCTCATTTTCCCCTTCTCTCCAGCCTTCTTCCTCATTGCTTTCTCGTCTCCACCTCTTTCTCTCTTTTCTCCCTCATCTCCATCTTTTCCTCTTTCCCTTCACTCCTTAATCGCCTTTCTCCCTATTTTTTACCTTCTCCCTACTCTCTCTCTCGCTCGCTCCTCATCATCTCTTCCTCCTTTCTCCCTTCTCACCACCCGTCCTCCTCCTTTCCTCCCAACTTTGAGCTAAGGCCAGTCTCTCTCCTATTTTTCCCTCCCAGTTCTCTCTCTCGTCACTCTCCTTCCCCACCTCCACCTCCCTCCCTTGCCTTCAGGCTTACCTTGTTTTTCTGCATATCCAATCCCTCCATCAGACCTGCCTCTCTCTCTCTCTCTCTCTCTCTCGTCTCACCGTCTTCTCTACCTCCCTCTTCTCTACCTACCACGTCTCTATTTTTTTTTCTCCTATCCACTTCTCTTCCATCTTATATCTTTGAGAAAGACTGGCCGTGAGGCCACCCTGACTAGGCAGTGCAACTCATCACCCCTTGGAAGGAACTTCACAACTGCCCACATACATCAGGTAGTACACTGAACAGGTAACAGAGGAGGGGCTACGGGTGTTGGTAGACCGGCCATTTTATACCTGCCGGCCCATTAGCGCCAGAGTTCGAATCTTGGTGCGGGCAGCAGGCGTCACTCGACTGTGGTGTCCATCCACCCCTTGTGGGTTGGTAGGTAAAATGAGGACCTACGGTAACACGTAGGGGAGGTAACTGTGGTACCCTAGATGATGCAATGGCCTTGTATCCCAAGCTATTAGATTAATGACCCGCCACAGGCTCAAAGGTCTACGTTACGGAGGTAAGCGCCGCGCCTAAGCGCCTCATAGCGTCTGCACCCACCTTTATTCTCTCCCCACAACTCCCTCCTCGCTCACATTGTCTTGTCTTCCCCGGTCTTCTCTACCTGCCACTTTTCTACCTCCCATCCCTCTCCACAGCCACCACCACCAGCGCCACCACCGTCATGGCTGAATACAAGTTGATCTACTTCAACGTCCGGGCTCGCGCCGAGATCGTGCGCTGGATATTCAAACAGGGCGATATTCCCTTCACTGACGAGAGGGTTAACCATGAGGACTGGCCAGAGAAGAAGAAAAGTAAGTATCTGAGTGACAGTGCTGAGATCAGAGTTGAGTGAGCGGGTGAGCGAGTAAGTGGGTGAGTGGGTGAATAGACTATTAAGCTCTCAGTTGAGTGAGTAAATGAGTGAAGAGATGGTTAGATTTCTCAAATCAAGTGAGTGAGTAGATGCTTAGAGTTCAGAGGTGGGTAGCAGAGTGATTTGGGTGAGTGGTTAGAGTTTAGTGAGTGATTCTGAAGGGAAGGTTTAAAAAAAAAAAAAAAAAACGAGAAGAAAGAAAGAATGGGTTATCATAGACCTGGGTGATTTCGTGAGATGAATGTATGGTTCAAGAATTCTGAAAGTTTAATGAGCAAATACATATGTGATTCTGAAGTAGTGACGTCCCTCTCTCCACACCGAGAAGAATGAATTATTTAAGAGGTTGGTGGGCGGAATGACTGAGCTGAATGAGATGGGAAAATGACTGATCTAAGAGTGAGATGAGTCAGCTGAAGCAGGGCGACGCTGGCAAAAGAGTCAAGAGAGAGGGTTGGCTGAAGAAGAGTGGAATGACAGTTGATCGAGCTGCATCAGAGTTGAGTAAGTGATTCTGACAGTGGATTAATATCGGGGACTAGCCAGAGAAGAAAAAAGTTGGGATACACTGATCTGAGCCGAGCTGAATGAGTGAGTGAATGAACTGTGTGAATGAGTGTGTGAATAAACTCGCTGTCTCCAAACGATTCGCTGTATTAAGTTTTGCATTTTTTATTTTTTTTATTTTGAGGGTTAGATGTAGACATTGTCAGGCTTTTCAATCACCAGGGTCTCCAAAGCTGAATAAAATTTCCTGATAGCAGCAAAAACTAACTCTAGACGATCATTGTAGTGAAGGGATCAATAATCTTTTCTAACACTAAGCGATTTCATTTTAGAGAGAGTGAAATGAGGAGTGAGAGAGAATGAGAGATTATGAAACTATTATTTGACTGACAGCACACAGGAGATGAACATAACGGGATAAAATGCACAGTTAAAATTCATTGATCTTAACTTGGAGGAGGCTGTCGTCCTTTTGCAGCTCATTTCCCGTTGCTCAATGGGAAAATAAGACAATACTCAGTATCCTCTACACAGCATTTCGTAGTGACTCGCACCATGTTCTAGTGTTAATCTCTTGCTATATCTCGGAATTCAAGGTGGAGAGATAGCCCTTTTATACCTGATTAGAGTGAACAGAGTATAGTGAACAGAGGTAAACGAATCCAAGGATGGGTAAGGGAAGTGCGAGTCTGAGGAGCGATGAAAACACAGAGGGCAGCGTCTTTCTGTCTATCTATCTGTCTATCAATCTATTGCCAGGCGCCTTCATTCCGTAAGGGGTGGCCACAGACAAATCGCCTCCACGCCGCCCTGACCTCTGTCATATGACTGTCCTTTCTGTAACTCACACTCCTCTCTCAGTAATCTCTCCATTCCATCTCTCCACCTCATCTTTTGTCTCTCTGTTCTTTCTCTCCCCCTCTATCTCACTCACATACATTCTTCTTGTCAGTTTCTCAGTCTCGTGCTGGTGTTTAAGGTCGTGTCTCTAGTATTTCATTCCAATTTACACCTCGCGATTTTTCGTCAGGTTAGAGTGATTCATAGGAGGATTCAAAAGTTAATACTGTCACCATTGAGCATCTCATGATATGGGACAACTCCATCACAAAGTTCCAGAAAACACCAGACAATTTTATTCAGCTAATCGCGAGTCACAAAAACCTAAGTGTGTCCACATTCACTTGCCTAGCCCCACAGTTGTCTCTGGGGGTAAGCTTCCGATGCTGATCGTAAAAGTGTTAAGCAGTTTGATCCAGTCAGCACCAGACTATAATATTCATTTGAAACTGAGTCATAAGAGCTTGGACGTGTTAATGCAGTGAACTTCTTATTTGTATGTGCATTATCTGTACCACGTCGTTATTCGTATCGCGTCATTATAACGGCAGAGGCAAGGGAGGAAATTTAATTATAATCATCATCTCTTTGCCACTACCATGCAGAAAAAATAACTGACCAGCACTACTGAATGTCCAAGAACTGATTATGCTAGTATTATATGTTTATTAATATTCTGTATTCATGTTTTGGGTTAATATAGTGAGTTTTTAATAAGCTATGAAAATTCTGAGGGCTGTTGTGCCATTTATTGGGGGGTTTGGAGGTTCCGAAAATTAGTCCTGCATTATTCGTAAATTCTACTTGTCTAGATTTTGGCTCTAGTACGGGTATTAGGAAGCTTACTTTATTTCCGTTCCCACAGCCATCCCCGGAGGTAAGCTTCCTGTGTTGATCGTGAAGGAATACACACTGCCGCAGTCCCTGGCCATCGCTCGCTTCGCCGCCAAGAAGGCCAAACTGGTGCCTGAGAATGACCTGGAGGCTGCCTTCATCGACGCCCTCGTCGACACATTATACGAGATCATGACGGAGTTCTACAAGATTCGGTGAGTTTTAGGTGGCATTTTTTTTTTTTTTTTTTCTAAAGGAATGGTGGAAGCTTTTAAAGTAATGGTGTAAAACTTAAGTGTGTGTGTGTGTGTTTAAAGAATGATGAGAGGCTTTTAAGCAGTGGTGGGAGTTTAAAGTGACCATGAGTTTTAAGTGATGGCGTTTAAGTACGGGATGATTCACAGGTCTACATAATCATATTTTCTCTCTCATCAGGTATAAAATATAACATTTCTAGACCTATTTTTGACAACGATCATGAATATGTTGTCCATTTTAGCATAGCACGTCACAATTTTGTGGAAACTACCGTTTATCATTTTGCTTGAATTTTACCGCTGGACGGATATGACTGCTATACTTATAAAAACGAAGTTTTTCTTAGTATATTTGAGGTTTTTTGAACTATGTCGATTCCTCATATAATTTCAGTGTCTCCAAATAGTCCACAAATACATTGTATTTTCATCCAAATTGAAATGACAAAGCAGGAAACTCGTGCAAGTCATATAATAGAGAGTGAGTTTCATTGCACGTTTGCAAAGGTCAAACTACTCAAAATCGTTGAGCTTTAGAATTCCTTCGATGCTGCGTTCCAGGCTTCTCCCTGTACAGCATCCAGCGGTAATCCGCGAGCATACCTTCATACCTGCACCCTTGATAGCGATGCTCCATTGCACTGATATCTTGATGGAATCGTTCTTCCTGTTCGTCAGAGACGGCTCCCAAGTTCTGCTCGAAAACTTCAAGGTGCGAATGAAGCAAATGAACTTTCAGCGGCATTCGACATCCCATTGCAGGAAATAAATTGAGAAGTTTCTCAACACCATCTTCATAATCCGATGACCTCTTGTTTCCCAGGAAATTTTCACATATCTATTTAAATGAGGTCCAGGCGGCCAGTTCCACATCGGCCAGATAGGTACTGAAGTTGTGGTCTCTCAGAAGTTCCTTTATCTGTGGGCTGATGAATATTCCTTCTTTCAGCTTAGCTTTAGTGATGCCTGGGGATTTGGTTGCGACTAATCCCAATGCTTCAGTGTTTCTTCTGCCCAGTGTCTTCACGAACTGCTTCATTAAGCCGAGCTTTACATGAAGCGGAGGAAGAAGAATGTCTCCGGGAGCAACCAGAGGCTCATTCGCGATGTTCCAAGTTCCTGGCTCGTATGTTTGTCTAGGTGGCCATGTCGACTGCACATAGTGCTTGGAAGTTGCACGGCAATCCAAGAAGCATAAGAAACAACAGTGTTTTATGAAGCCTGATTTCAGTCCCATCAGCAAACCGATCACTTTCAAGTCTCCACACAACTTCCATTTGTATTCGTCATATTTCACGGCATCTAAAAGGGCAGCAATGTTTTCATAGCACTCTTTCATGTGCACTGAATGTCCTAAAGGCAAAGAAGGTTTCATATTCCCATTGTGCAGCAATACCACCTTCAAGCTTTTCTTCGATGAATCTATGAATACGCGCCACTGAGAAGGATCATGCTCCTGTGAAAGGCAGCGAACAATCTGTCATGTCGTTGCAAAAACATAGTGGTCCATCAACAGAAAAATATGAAGAAAAATCTTCAATTCGTTTTCTGAAGTATGTTACTCGAACATCTTTCTTGAGCAGACATTTTTCTTTCAAAAGAGATGCCAAAAGTTCAGCCTTGTCCTTCGGTAGTCCCAGATCTCGAACCAAGTCATTCAACTCTCCTTGAAAGAACTGGTCAGGTGTGTCTTCATTGTCGGCTAAAAACTCTGCATCCTCAGCTGCTTCATCTGACTCGGTTTGGCCTACATCTTCGTCCTCATCGTCGCTACTGGCGATACTATTTTCTGGTGGTATTGAAATGGGAAGAACTTCATCGTTGTGCGGCAGTGTCTTTGTAACGGATTCCAAACTGGGGTAGGCAATCATGTGCTTGGTCTTAAAAAAAAACCAGGATATGTTGACCTTGCAGAAGTAACAATCTGTAGCATGATCTTTTGGCTCCCTCCATAACATAGGAAAGGCGAATGTGATTGCCTTTTTTCTCGTATTCATCCAGTCTCTTAGTCCATTCGAACACGCTGTACAGATTACATGCGGTGCCCATTTTCTGTCTTGATCTGCAAGAGCACAGCCGAAGTACAGATGATAGACCTTCTTGATATCGTTCGTGATGTTGCGTCGCTGTCCCTTGGGGGTGAACAAAGCACAGACAAAGCAGAAACAACTGGGACTATTTTTGCATTGTCTTGACATTTCAGCTGATTCAATAAACAACAACAGCTGCAAAAATAGCATAAGCGGTGTTAAAAAAAGGAATATATGTGAATATTGTAAGGTACGCTTTCAACATGAAGATTCATCATAAATACTTGACGTGTTAGGAAAAAACGGATGGGATTTTCAGAATTAGCACCTAACCGTGCACCAAGAGCACCACAAAACTTTCAGGATGATATACTACTGTTGACCGGTGAATTATGAGAGAGACGATGAAGATGATGACGAATTTTAGCTAAATTACTTTGCCTCTTCTCTTCTAGTATGTCAGAGAAGACGGAAGAGGAGAAGAAGAAGGCACAGAAGGAGGAGTTCTTGCCCAAGTTCGTGCTGCCCGTCATGGAGAAACTGGAGAAGAGGTTTACTGGCAGGGAGTGGTACGTCTCAGACAATGTAAGTTACTGAGGTAGAGAGGTGAGTTATATAAGAAGGATGTGAATAATTGGTTAGATGAATAATAGTAGGTAAGATGGTGAATAATTGGGGCAAGAACAATAGGGAGGATGGTGAATGATAAGGAGAATAATGAGTGATAAGGACGATGTTGGCTTAGAGAGAGTGATGAATTTGATAAATTTTTAGGGTATTAGTGAATGATGAATTATGGGTAGGATGATGACCTACAAGAAAACAGTGAATAATTGGGAGGATAGTGAATAATATTGGCGGTGGTGAGTAATACAGATGACGGTGAATAATGGGTAGGAAGGTTAATAATGGGGAGGAAGGAAAATAATGGGGAGGAAGGAAAGTAATGGGGAGGAAGGAAAATGATTGGAGGAAGGAAAGTAATCGGGAGGAAGGTAAATAATGGGGAGGATGATGAATGATAAAGGATGGTGAAGAATAGAAGATGGTGAATTGTGGGGAGGGTGATGAATAATGAGAATGTGAATAATTCTTACAACGGGTTTGAGCGTCAGGATGGGTATAAGGATGAAGATAATTGTATGAGTGAAGATGTGTGTGTGTGTGTGTGTGTGTGTGTGTGTGTGTGTGTGTGTGTGTGTGTGTGGATGGGTGTGTGGGTGAGGGTATGTGTGTAGTTGAAGATGGGCTGTAGGGAGAGGCCTTAAACCCACACGAATAGTTTTTAATTCCACGATAGTTATTGTGGTGTAGTGATAAACAGTATCAATAGTGTAATGAAGTTTTTTTTTTTTTTTTTTTACAGTTCCTAATACTGTGTTGTCTATGACCCAGTTAACCTTTTCACTCCCATGACGTATTTATTGTATATAATTCTTCCTACTTTCAGACTGTTTATTAACTTGGTGTAGACTTTTCGAATCGGGGATATACAGCATTCCCAACTTCTCTAACTATTAAATGCCGTTTCATTTGGAGCAGAAACAATTATTACGAGAACAGTGCGTCATGGAACTGAAGGGGTTAAAAAAATCTTGTTTTTACCCTGCACGTATCTAACTCCCTTCCATCACATATCCATTACTTTTCACACACACCACTCCAGTCCCACGTCACCATCTCCATACCTCACTCACGCACGCTTGACGATAACCCACCTCCTCAGCCTGACACTTAATTAGTCTCTGGGTAACCTGTTTATCAAATCACATAGCTCCCCCCCCCCACACACACACACCAAAAAAAAAAAAAAAAAAAAACTTCAGATGTTACCCTTTCATTATCCCTGTCAAGACCCTAAGAACTCTCTCTTCTTTGTCCCTTCCACGCTATCACCCAAGTGCGCGTCCACACGTGTGCTGAAACAAGTGTTGGCAACATGTAAGCAACACAGTAACGAACACGCTGCAAACATGTTGGGAGCAGCAGCGTCCAGATCATGTTGGCAACATCATGATGAAGTCTCAGCTGCACTCGTATGGACACACTTATCCCATCTGCCAGTGTTTGAAACTGCACTAAAACATGTTTGCATACATCTGTCCAAATACTGCTGCAAACATGTTCCCAAGCATGTTGCCAGCTGTGTTGCCAACATATGTTTGAGCACACGCCTGGACTCGCCCTAATGCATCCCTCTTACCTTGATTCTATAAAACCTGCATACCACTACGATTGCATTTTTTTCAGTACCTTTTCCCTTGACGTTCAGTTTCGTCTGTTTTATTCTCTTCTCGCGTCCACTACCCTATTCTGCTCAGCAAGCTTCTGAGTAAGTTGTTTATCCTCTCAGTCTGCCTACAAAAAAAAAAAAAAAAAAAAAAAAAAAAAAAAAAAAAAAATTAACGACTTCCGATGCATCTCTTTCATCACCCATCGCCTGACCTTCAGAACTCATCTCTAATTATGGTCTCATACACCGTCCACTAACCTCACTGAGCTCAGAGTCTGGGTAAGCAACATATAAAAACAAGAACACAAAACTGCTACTGCTTCCTTCCGTTATCTCTTCCCTCAAACACTCATCTCCCATATCTCTCCTACATTTTTCACTAATCCATTCTACTCGGGCAAATCGGAATAACTTGCATATAAAGTCAAGAACACAAACACTACTATACTCGTTTTCTTTCATTACCCCTCCCCTCCCCTTCACCACACACCTCCCGTATCTCATTCCCATTCTCGTTATTTCTCCCACTTACGTACGTCTCCCACTCTACCTCACCTATCCATTGCGCTGTTTTTGACCCATCAGCTGACCTGGGGTGACCTGGCACTCGGCCTCTTCTTCAGCGATCTAAAACTCTATGACCTTGACAACTTGGCCAAGTACCCGGCTCTCAAGGCCCACTATGAGAAAGTTACGTCCCTGCCCAGAATCAAGGAGTGGCTGGAAACACGACCAAAATCTGAAGCCTAATTTCTGAATCAACACTCAGATTTACGTCACAGAGGACTGTATTCTGTTTGGCGGATGAAGCTCTCTGACACCTTCTCCTTGTCAGTTTAGTTCTGCATGGCACGTGAATATTCTCTTTTATTCTCTCTATAGAAGCCATGTCGATACTGGAATGATACAAACAGTGCAGAAGAGAATATTCATGTATATTATAGAAAATAAATCGATTTGGAAGAGGTAACGAGAATACTGCCCAAAGTTAACAAACTGTCATGATTTGTAACGTCCATATTTTTCATTCAAATCGTCGAAATCGGAGTTGTAATTTTTTCAAAGTTTTTTACTTTATGAGCTATCTGAATCGGAGTCTCTACGACCAAGCATAATGGAGTGACAGTGAGAGAAGCTCAACACCCACACCTAGAAAGCAAATAATCAGAACTAAAAAAAAAAAAAGTGCATTTGTAGCTCCAGCAATAAAAAGTATACATCATTACTAACCAAAAAACAAACATCTACATTAGTCTGATATGAACAGCCTGTTGCCGAGTTGGATGTATAACGAAAACATGGGGGACTAAAACATCACCAGCATGCTTAAAAATCACCCAACACATCATAATACAAGCATTATTTTGAGCTAATATCCTAGTCACTAACACTCGGTAAATTATCAGAAGAATGTATGACAAATAAAACGTTCCTTCGACGATTAGTGTTAATTTCCTTCCCTTACCTGTTTCACGGAGGACGAAGCTGGGGATGTGAAGGAAATATATGTGACAAAGACTTAAAATTACTGTGATTCAGGTTTCACTGGACGATTCTTAGATGTGTACAGTTTCTGGCAGTAATATCGATTCAAACAATTATGAAACATTGACATATTATTCTAAAGTCTATTGGGTTCCCTAGATCGCTTCACTTGGGTCTGAAAGTCATTGATAACTGTTTTATATACCGTCATGAAGTAAAACAGTATCTATGTCCGAAACTGTACATGACAATGCTTTTGGATGAGATATTCTCTGTTGGTGAGACATGATTATCAACAGTCATTTGCATACTTACTGTTGATAAAAGCTTTCTATATTTCTGTTGAATCTGCCGCAAGTTTACAAGAAACAATCACATAACTGTTCACCAAAGAATCTGCAAATGTGACCTGAACTTTTTCATATACATTATTACTGATAGACAAAAAATGTGAACACAGCCAAAAAGATATCATTGCACTCATGGAAAGAAGCAGAGACAATAAAATAAAAGAGCATGTGGTACCAACATCTCTTAGTTTATAGGAATATGTTAGTGACATCTTTTTGGCTGAAGGTGGGTGAAGATAAATACTCACTCAACTAGCAGGGGAAGCAGTGGTCAGGGGATGAAGGTAACTCTGGAAAAGAATAAAGGAAAGCATTTCAATCCAGTGAAGATGGGAAAACTGATGGCATTATACTCCAGTTAAGAAAAAAGGAAGAAAGGTATCAGTTTCTTCAACCCGACGACCAATTTTAATTTTAATCAGACCACCACCGGTTATGATCCAATTTATTAAGGTTATCTGGTTGTGAAGGAGTTAATAAAGGCTATATCTAACCCTTCCAGACCAAAAATCTATGCTAAGATAATATAATCGTCTGAATATAACAAGAACATAATAAGCATGTTCGTCGACCGTGCGCCTGTGTCCAGACAACAAACCGTCAGAGCGGGTACAGAATTGAGCGTGGAGAGCAAATGAATGGACGGGATGGGCTGGCATGGTCATGAGTAGTGAGGCTGGAGCAGGAAAGTATACCCTGACAAAATAGGTTTTCAAATCTTGTAGAATTGGTGGTTTGAACGCAGTGATGGTATAGTTCAAAATATCTTCCAAAAGTGACGGTACTGTAGAGGGTAAGCTAAAAAAAAAAAAAAATGGGTGTTGGGGGACAATGTAATGGGTGGGGTATGTTCGGACTGTGGCTGAGGGTGGGGAGAAGCCTTGAGAGTATACATTATAAATGATGGATGCTGTATGATAAATTATTGGAATGCCATTTCTCAACAACTAAAACAGAAGTAATGCACCAACTCACACTCATTTCCATGGAAAGCTTATGGAAGTGACTTTTCCCTAAATTCGATTATTTTAGTTTGAAAGAGAACCAAGAAGCACCAATCTAAGCAAAGAAATTACCCAAGCGTATGACCCAGCATCTTTAGTAAGTCTAAAGTTCCCAGACTGATTATGTGCGCACTCTAGAATAAGATGGATTACAACAAATTGTACATTAATATCAGACAGGTGTATTGGCACACATCATTCAGCTAAATGACAGCATTAGCAAGTTTGTTGGCTCGAACGCTCCTCACTTTCAAGTGTGGATATACAGTAGCAAATGATGATGATAATAATAATAATAATAATAATAATAATAATAATAATAACTAATTATTATTATTATTATTATCATCATAATTTGAAGGAAAACAGCATTACATATCCCTACTCCAACAATTAATGTCAACCGAGGTCGTGGAGTGTGACTGCGCTACACTGCATCAAGGGCATTAGTTCATGTTGCTGATGGAATATTTTATAAGTACACAAAGACGTCCACAGCCTGGCAAGTGCGAGACAAGGACGTGAAACATTGCCTTCATCAGTCATATAAGTGGATCAAAAGTCTTACACAGACACTTAGTGTTCGATTTCATGGTTGATAAATGAAGTTCCCTGACACCTCTTCCTAAGCGATTTAATTTGCTTATTAAACATTACTATCGTCTTTTTTTGTTGCTTATATAATTCTAATATCGCCATACTCTGCATAAGTTGGGTACATAATTGTGTTAACCAGCTGGACCCCAAAATAAATCGTAGAGGAAGAGGTGCTAGGGAACATCTTTACTGAATGAGAATACACGCCTTGGTATTCGATTTCATGGCAGTTAATCCTTTCAGTGTCAATCCTTTCGGTAAGATGGCTCCGTTCTTATATTCTTTTTACCATCAGATGATTTTATTCAGCTTGATGGTAAACATAAGATAGTGATGGAGTTAACATCTTGGGCGGTTTCTCATACGGTTAACAAGCTTATAACACCTCTTCCTTACCGATTTATTGCTGATCCTGCTCCGTTACTACATTCCTGGGTGTTATTCATGGAATCTGTCGACATTAAAAAGATATAAGAAGCAAAAATGAGGATATTGATGGGTAGTTTGGATAATAAATCGCTTAGGAAGAGGCGATAGGGAGTCTCCCTACCCTACGAGAATACGAGCCCTTGCCATCTTAACACATTTTATTCTTAATACAGCAGACATACTTTTCAGCTTTGGAGGGTGAACATGTGATCACTGAAGGCCATGTCTAAATCCTCAAGCTCAGAAATTCTCTCCTTGACTAAGATCGCATGGATATATGAAGAAAATATGGTAAAAATACAGACGTTACCGTACAGGAGGCTTTGATGATGATTGGTTCAACTTCTACACTACTATACATCTGTGCAGAATATATTCGTCTGGCAGTACGGAGAGCTAAACTAAATTAAAACCACTGTACTGAAGGGTAACAGTGACGGCAACAATGTGGAGTGCAACCAACTAATCAATGCATTGCGACAACTAAGTGAAGGTGCTGGTGATCGCATATTTTATGGAGTTCTTTTTCAACACACCTGAGTGGCTAAGAATTGGCTAGGTTACATTCCAGTCCACAGTCACGTGTATAAAAATCTAACTTTTTTTTTTTTTTCTTCCGTTAAGTGTTAAGAACGATGTCAGAAATCTGGGGCTTGGTTATCCCATCGCATTAGCTTCATAATCCAACTATTTTGAATCACAAGGAGGAATGAGCCGTACAGAACATTTTCCACGTTGGCCAGTGGTAAAAGCGGTGGTGAAATATTTAGTTAACGATTTGGTGACTCAAACTTCTTTAATTCACGCAAGGTTTGAACAACTCCATTAGTCTATTCCAGCTAACGTTAAAAAATTATATTCAGCTAAGATTGAATCGCAGGAGCCTGAGACTTTTAACACTCTCAACATTACTCCTCTCACGGTAGGGAGAGTTCTAGTATTCTGTGCCACCTAACGCCAGACTATTTTATTCAGCTGAGAGTAAATACTTCTAGCTTTAGTCGTAAGGAATAATCCTATAGGCTATATTACTGTTTCGGGGTGCAGTTTACTTATTGCTAACTTTACTAGAGACTACTGTTATACTGCCGATTGTTGTTTATCCAGATTTCGATGTGAAATTTTATGGCTGTATCTGGGGAAATATTTATAAAGGATCCTAACCATTTTACAGGGGAAAGAATTCTCCACAACATGCCTTATTATCTATCTGGTCTTTACATGAGACTACCGCTTTCAGTTGTGGTTCTCAACCATAACATGAAGAACACAAACAAAAATACTACTGTTGTATATACAAGATGGTATTGTGCACAAATGGTAACGAGAGAGATCCTTTCCAACCTCCTGAATGTGAAAGGTCTTATTTTTATCCCTTCAGTGCAATGACGTATTTCTTTTTAGTTTATTCACACGATTATATTATCTTAGCAGAGATTTCTGGACGGAAAAGGTTAGAAATAGCCTTTATCAACTCCCCTACTACAAGATAACCTTAATAAATTGGATCATAACTGGAGGTGGTCTGATTAAAATAAAAATTGGTCGTCGGGATGAAGAAATGTGATCTTTCTTCTTTTTCTTAACTGAAGTACAATGTAATCAGTTTTCCCATCTTCACTGGATTAAAATGCTTTCCATTATTCTTTTAAGTGTTAACATCATCCTCTGACCACTGCTTCCCCTGCTAGTTGAGCGAGTATTTATGTTTACCCCATCCAGCCAAAAAGATGCCACTAACATATCCCATTAAATTAAGAGATGTTGGTACCACATGCTCTTATATTTTATCGTTTCTGCTTCTAGCTATGAGTGCAATGATATCTTTTTGGCTGTGTTCATAGCCTCTATATGTAAGTAGTAAAGCAGATGCAAACGTTCAGGTCACATTTGCAGATTCTTTGGTGAATAGTTATGTAACTGTTTCTTATAACCTTGTGGCAGATTCAACAAAATATTAACAGAAAGGTTTTATCAACAATAAATATACTAATATCTGTTGATAATCATCTCACCAACAGAGAGTATCTCATCCAAAAGCATCGTCACGTACAGTTTTGCTCAAAGATACTGTTTTACTTCATGACGATATATAAAACAGTTATCAATGACTTTCAGACCCAAGTGAAGCGATCTAGGGAACTCAATAGACTTTAGAATAATATGTCAGTATTTCATAATTGTTTGACTAGAAGGTGAATCGATATTACTGCATGAAACTGTACACATCTCAAAAATCGTCCAATGAAACCTGAATCACAGTAATTATAAGTCTTTGTCACGTATATTCACATCCCAAGCATCGTCCTCGTGAAACATGTAAGGGAAGGACATTGATACTAATCATCGTAGGAACGTTTTATTATCATACATTCTTTTGATAATTTACCGAGTGTTGGTGATTAAGATGGTAGTTCAAAATGATGCTTGTATTATGATGTTTTGGATGATTTTTAAGCATGCTGGTGATGTTTTAGTCTCCCGTGTTTTCGTTATACATCCAACTCGGCAAAACGCTGTTCATACCAGAATGATGTAGATGTTTGTTCTTTGGTTAGTAATGATGTATACTTTTTATTGCTGGAGCTACAAATGCAGTTTTTTTTTTTTTTTTCCCAAGCTTTGATCATTTGCTTTCTAGGTTTGACTACTGAGCTACTCTCATTGTCACTCCATTATGCTCGATCCTAGAGACTCCGATTCAGACAGCTCATAAAGTAATTAACTTTGACAAAATTACAACTCCGATTTCGACGATTTGAATGAAAAATATGGACGTTACAAATCATGACAGTTTGTTAACTTTGGGCAGTATTCTCGTTACCTCTTCCAAATCGATTTATTTTCCATAATATACATGAATATTCTCTTCTGCACTGTTTAAATCATTCCAGTATCGACATGGTTTGTATAAAGAGAATAAAAAAGAATATTCACGTGCCAAGCAGAAATAAACTGACAAGGAGAAGGTGTCAGAGAGTTTCATTTGCCACACAGCATACGGTCCTCTGTGACTTAAATCTAAGTGTTGATTCAAAAGTTACATTCCAGATTTTGGTCGTGATTCCAGCCACTCCTTGATCCTGGGCAGGGACGTAACTTTCTCATAGTGGGCCTTGAGAGCCGGGTACTTGGCCAAGTCGTCAAGGTTAAGGAGCTTCAGCTCGTTCAAGAAGACGCCGAGTGCCAGGTCACCCCAGGTCAGCTGATGAGTCAAAAACAGCGCAATGGATAGGTGGGTGGAGTGGGAGACGTACGGGAGTGGGGGAAAATAACGAGAGTGGGAATGAGATACGGGAGGTGTGTGCTGAAGGGGAGGGGAGGGGCAATGAAAGAAAACGACTAGTAGTGTTTGTGTTCTTGACTTTATATGCAAGTTATTCCGATTTGCCCGAGCAGAATGGATTAGTGAAAAATGTAGGAGAGATAAGGGAGATGAGTGTTTAAGGGAAGGGGTAAAGGAAGGAAGCAGTAGCAGTTTTGTGTTCTTGTTTTTATATGTTGCTTACCCAGACTCTGACTGAGTTTAGTGAGGTTAGTGGACAGCATAAAGAGAGTAAGAGACCATAACTAGACATGACTTCTGAAGGTCAGGCGATGGGTAATGGAAGACATGCATTGGCAATCGTTAAAGCTTTGTGTTTTTTGGCGGGCAGACTGACAGAATATACAAGTTACTCAGAAACTTGTTGAGCGGAATAGGTTAGTGGACGCGAGAAGAGAAATAAAACAGATGAAACTGAAGGGGAAGGGGAAGGGTACTGAAAAATATACAATCGTAGTGGTATGCAGGTTATACAGAATCAAGGTAAGCGGGATGCATTAGGTGATAGCGTGGAAGGGACAAAGGAGAGAGTTCTACGGGTCATGAGACGGATAATGAAAGGGTAAAATTTGCAGCGGTTTTTTTTTTTTGTGTGTGTGGGGGGGGGTGGGGGGGTGAGGGGGGGGACCTGTGTGATTTGATAAACAGGTTACCCAGAGACTAATTAAGTGTCATGCTGCGGAGGTGGGTTATCGTTCGTTCGTTCAAAGATTCCCTGAACCTATAGTGCAGGCCGGGCCATACATTAGCCCGGTCAGTAGGGTATGGGCTGGTTAAAAAACAGTAATGGGGGAGGACAGGACCTTGGCATTGCCCAGCACACACGTCCTGTCTCCTGGCTGGCTTTGTGGTGTGTGTGTGTGGGTTATCGTCAAGCGCGTCTAAGGGAGGTATGGAGAAGGTGACGTGGGACTGATGTGGTGTGGGTGTGAAAAGTAATTGATATGTGATGGAAGGGAGTTAGGTATGTGCTGGATTAAAAACAAGATTTTTTTTTTTTTTACTGCTTCACTTCCATGACGCACTGTTCTCGTAATCATTCTTTCAGCTCCAAATGAAACAGCATTTATAGTTAGAGGAGTTAGGAATGCTGTGTCTCCCCAATTCGAAAAGTCTACACCAATTTAATAAACAGTTTGAAAGTAGGAGGAATTACATGTAATAAATACGTCATGGGAATGAAAAGGTGAACTGGGTCTTAGACAATACAGTATTAGGAACTGCAACATAAAAAAAAAATATTACACTGTTGATACTGTTTATCACTACACCACAATAACTATCGTGGAATTAATAACTACTCGTGTGGGTTCAAGGCCTCTCCCCAGAGCCCATCTTCACCCACAGACATACCCTCACCCACACACCCATCCACATCCACATCCATCCATCCATCCACACACACACACACACACTCATCCTCACCCACACAACCCATCTTCACTCATACATCTATCTCCATCCTCATACCTATCCTGACGCTCAAACTCGTCGTAAGAATTATTCACATTCTTATTACCCATCACCCTCCCCACAATTCACCATCCTCCCCATTACTGACCTTCCTCCCCATTATTTACCTTCCTCCCCATTATTTACCTTCCTCCCCATTATTAACTTTCCTATCCATTATTCACCGTCCTCTCTATTATTCACCACCGTCCCTGTTATTCACTCTCCTCCTTGTTATTCACCATTTCCCTACAGGTCATCATCCTGCCCATTATTAAACATTTCCCTCATCATTCACCGACACTCTAAAAATTCATCAAATTCATCACCCTCTCTTAGCCAACATCGTCCTTATCACTCATTATTCTCCTTATCATTCACCATCTTCCCTATTATTCTTGTCTCACTTATTCACCGTCTTACATACGATTATTCATCCAACCAATTATTCACATCCTTCTTATATAATTCACCACTCTACCTCAGTAACTTACGTTGTCTGAGACGTACCACTCCCTGCCAGTCAACCTCTTCTCCAGCTTCTCCATGGCGGGCAGCACACTCTTGGGCAAGAACTCCTCCTTCTGTGCCTTCTTCTCCTCTTCAGTCTTCTTCGACATACTAGAAGAGAAAAGGCAAAGTAATTTAGTTATCATTCGTCACCATCTCCATCGTCTCTCTCATAATCAAACTCCATCACTTAAAACTCTTGGTCACTTAAACTCCATCCACTGCTAAAAAGCCCCTCACCATTCTTTACACACACACACACACACACACACACACACACACACTTAAGTCTTACACCATTACTTTAAAAGCTTCCACCATTCCTAAAAATAAAAAAAAAATAAAAGAAAGTCACTCAAAACTCACTGAATTTTGTAGAACTCTGCCATGATCTCGTATATGGTGTCGGCGAGGGCGTCGATGAAGGCAGCTTCCAGGTCATTCTCAGGCACTAGTTTGGCCTTCTTGGCGGCGAAGCGAGCGATGGCCAGGGACTGCGGCAGTGTGTGCTCGTTCACGATAAACACCGGAAGCTTACCTCCGGGGATGGCTGGGGGGAAGGAAATAAAGTAAGCTTCCTAATACCCGCACTAGAGCCGAAATCTAGACAAGGAAGTGGAATTGGCGAATAATGCAGTACTAATTTTCGGAACCCCCCAAACCCCGCAATAACTGGCACAACAGCCCTCAAAATTTTCATAGCTTATAAAAACTCACTATATTTATCCAAAACATGAATACAGAATATTAACAAACATATAATACTAGCATATGCAGTACTTGGACATTCAGTAGTGCTGGTCAGACATTTATTTTTCCTGCGTGGTAGTGACAAAGAGATGATGATTATGATTAAATTTCCTCCACTGCCTCTGCCGTTATAATGACGCGACACGAATAACGACGTGGTACAGATAATGCACATACAAATAAGAGGAAGTTTACTGCAATAACACATCCAAGCTCTTATGACTCAGTTTCAAATGAATATTATAGTCTGGTTTTGACTAGATCAAACTACTTAACACTTTTACGATCAGCATCGGAAGCTTACCCCCAGTGATAACTGTGGGGCTAGGCAAGTGAATGTGGACACACTTAGGTTTTTGTGACTCGCGATTAGCTGAATAAAATCGTCTGGTGTTTTCCGGAAATTTGTGCTAGAGTTGTCCCTTATCATGAGAGACTTAATGATTACAGTATTAACTTTTGAAACCTGCAATGAATCATTCTAAGCTGTGGAAAAATCGCGTGGAGTAAACTGGAATGAAATACTAGAGATGCGAGCTTAAACACCAGCACGACACTTATAGTACAAACTGACAAGAAAAATGTGAGTAAGATGGAGGGGGAGAGCAGGAACAGGAAGACCAAAGATGAGATGGACGGTTGGAGTGGAGAGATTACTGAGAGAGGAGTGTTAGTTTGAGGGAAGGCAGCCATATGACAGAGGACAGGGTGATGCGGAGGCGATTTGTCTGTGGCCACCCCTTACCGAATGAAGGCGCCTGGCAATAGATTGATAGACAGATACAGACAAAAAGAAGCTGCCCTCTGTTTTCATCGCTCCTCAGACACGCACTTCCTTACCCATCCTTGGACTCGTTTACCTCTGTTCACTTTAATCAGGTATAAAAGGGCTCTCTCTCCATCTTGAATGCTGAGATATAGCAAGAGATTAACACTAGAACATGGTGCGAGTCACTAAGAAATGCTGTGTAGAGGATGCTGAGTATTGTGTTATTCTGCCACTGAGCTACGGGATATAAGCTGCAAAAGGACAAAAGCCCCCTCCTAGTTAAGATGAATGAATTTTAATTGTGCATTTTCTCCCGTTATGTTTATCTCCTGTGTGTTGTCAGTCTAATAATAGTTTCATAATCTCTCACTATCTCTCACTCCTCATTTCACTCTCTCTAAAATGAAACATCTTAGTGTTAGAAAAGAATGTTAACCCCTTCACTACGATGACCGTTAATTAGTTATCTGCTGCTATCAGGAAGTTTTATTCAGCTTTGGAGACCCTAGTGATTGAAAAAACTGACGATGTCTACATCTAACATTCCAATTAAAAAAAAAAAAATCTCCAAAACTTAATATTGCGAATGGTATGGAGACAGCGAGTTTATTCACCCACTCATGCACTCAGTTCATTCACTCATTCAACTCGGCTCAGATCACTATATCCCCCAATTTCTTCTTCTCTGGCTAGTCCCCGATATTAATCCACTGTCAGAGTCACTTAACTCGCATTCAGCTCGCTCAACTCTCACTCCACTCTTCTTCAGCCAGCCCTCTCTCTTGACTCTTTTGTCAGTGTCGCCCTGCTTCAGCACACCCAACTAACTCACTAACTCCTCTCACTCTTAGATCAGTCATTCTCCCATGTCATTCAGCTCAGTCATTCCGCCCACCAACCTCTTAAATAATTCATTCTTCTCGGTGGAGAGAGGGATGTCACTATTTCAGAATCACATATGCATTTGCTCACTAAACTTCCAGAATTCTTGAACCATAGATTCATCTTACGAAATCACCCAGGTCTATGATAACCCATTCTTTCTTTCTTCTCGGAGGGATTTTTTTTTTTTTTTTTTTTTTTTTTTTACACTCCCGTCAGAACCACTCATAAACTCTAACCACCCACCAAACTCACTCTGTTACTCACCCACCTCTGACCTCTAAGCATCTACTCACTCACTCACTTGACTTGAGGAATCTAACCATCTCTTCACTCACTCACTCAACTGAGAGCTTAACAGCCTATTCATCCATTCACCCACTCACTCGCTCATCCACTCACTCAACCCTGAACTCATCACTCATTCACTCACTCGGTTACTTACTCTTCTTCTTCTCTGGCCAGTCCTCAATGTTAACCCTCTCGTCAATGAAGGGAATATCGCCCTGTTTGAATATCCAGCGCACGATCTCGGCGCGAGCCCGTAAGTTGAAGTAGATCAGCTTGTATTCAGCCATGACGGTGGTGGCGGTGGCGGTGGTGGCTGTGGAGAGGGATGGGAGGTACTACGGTAGAAAAATGGCAGGTAGAGAAGACCGGGGTAGAGAAGACAATGTGAGCGAGGAGGGAGTGGTGGGGAGAGAAGTAAAGATAAAGGTGGGTGCAGACGCTGAGGCGATTAGTCACGGCGCTCATCTCCGTAACGTAGGTCTTTGAGCCTGTGGCGGGTCATTAATCTAATAGCTTGGGATACAAGGCCATTGCATCGTCTAGGGTACCACAGTTACCTCCCCTACGTGTTACCGTAGGTCCTCATTTAACCTACCAACCCACAAGGGGTGGATGGACACCACAGTCGAGTGACGCCTGCTGCCCGCACCAAGATTCGAACCCTGGCGCTAATGGGCTGGCAGGTATAAGACGGCCGGTCTGCCAACACCGGTAGCCCCTCCCCTGTTACCCGGTACCTGTTCAGTGTATTACCTGATGCACGTGGGCAGTTGTGAAGTTCCTTCCAAGGGGTGGTGAGTCAGGGTGGCCTCACGGCCAGTCTGTCTCAAAGATATAAGATGGAAGAGAAGTGGTAGGTAGAGAAAAGGGAGGTGGAGAAGACGGTGTGTGAGGCGAGGGAGTGGTGGAGAAAGAGGGAGGTAAAGAAGACGGTGTGAGAGGTGAGGGAGTGGTGGGGAGAGAGAGAGAGAGAGAGAGAGAGAGAGAGAGAGAGAGAGAGAGAGAGAGAGAGAGAGAGAGAGAGAGAGAGAGAGAGAGGTTTGATGGAGGAATTGGCTATACAGAAAAAACAAGGTAAGCATGAAGGCAAGGGAGGGAGGTGGAGGTGGGGAAGGAGAGTGACGCGAGAGAAAACTGGGAGGGAAAAATAGGAGACTGGCCTTATCTCAAAGTTGGGAGGAAGGGAGGAGGAGAACGGGTAGTGAGGAGAGAGAGAGAGAGAGAGAGAGAGAGAGAGAGAGAGAGAGAGAGAGAGAGAGAGAGAGAGAGAGAGAGAGAAGTGGGTAGGGAGGAGAAAATAGGGAGAAAGGTGATTAAGAAGGAGGGAAGGGAAAGAGGAAGAGAGATGGAGATGAGGGAGGAAAGGGGGAAAGAGGTGGAGAGGAGGAAGCAATGAAGAAGAAAACTGGAGAGAAGGGGAAAATGAGGAAGGTGTAAAGTAGGAAGAAATGATAGAGTGGGTAGACAGGTGGGAGAAAGGAGGAAGGGAGGATGAGAAAGCGACGGAAAGAAGGGAGGATAATGGGAAAGAGGTGGAAAGGAGGGACAGAGATTAAGAGGAGGTGAGAAGGATTAGAATCAGAGAGAAAAAGGAGAGGAAGAAGAGAAGAGAGAGCGGAAGAAAAACAGAGGAAGAGAAGCAGTCAGAAAAAGTAGTTGTAAAAACTGATGCACATAATCTTATCTCAGACATGATGGCAGGGAAAGGAGGAGGAGGAGGAGGAGGAGGAAGAGAAGGAGGAGGAGGAGGAGGAGGAGGAGGAGAAGGAGGAGGAAGAAGATGAAGAAGAAGCAGAGGAGGAGGAGGAGAAGGAGGAGGAGAGATACAGAGTTGAGTACGTTAAGAGGAGGGGAGAGAAGACGAGGATGTGGAGGGAGACAGGAGGAAGGGGAGGTGGTAAGAGGAGGAGGATGGAGAGAGAGAGAGAGAGAGAGAGAGAGAGAGAGAGAGAGAGAGAGAGAGAGAGAGAGAGAGAGAGGTGGGGATGTATAGGGGAAGGAAAGAGGGATGGATGGAAAAGGTAGGCAGGCAGGCAAGCATATGAAAGCAGGTAAGGGACATACAAAATTGGGAAGTGAAGCAAGAAATTAGACGAGGGGGAAGAATAATAAATCAGCTTATGTTGACCGAGAGGGGCGAACATGTCGAGTGAGGGGGAGACGGAAGGGCAAATGAAAACAGAAAGGAAGAAAAACAAATCAGGGAAGACGTGAAGATGGAAAAAAAAAAAAAGTGTGGCAAGAAATGAGTAACTTTTAACTTTTTGGAAGAGAGGGAAATCTGAATGTGAAGGCAGGAGGAAGTTTTACAACGAGGACACAGAATGACTGGTGTGAGGTGGGTCAGGTTAAATAATGGTTCTCCAGGTCGTGACTTGAATGTCCCGTATTCTGGTCGGTTGAGGAAGCTCCCTAACACCTCTTCCTTACCGATTTATTTTAAGATATGGCTGGCAAATATCGTTTTGTACGTTATTTATGTACAGCAGGGTGATAATGAAATGATTTAAGTACCGTAACACGGAAGAGGACGGCAATGTGTAATAAGCTAAATAAATAGGTACGGAGACGGTGTTAGGGAGCTTCCTTAATCGACGACAACAGAGCCCAGTACCGCACACCTAAGTATAGTGAAAGGTAAATAATTCACAACGGGGTGGGAAGGAAGACAGAAGGGAACAGCATGCATGAAGAGTAATATAATTGTGACTAGAGAGGGTAACACTGGCGCACACCTAAGTACAATGAAACAATGTAATTCATAACACGTTGGAAAAATCAAACAAGCAGAAGAGTAGAAGTCAATGAACAAACTCTTCCCAGTTCCGTCTAAAGAAAATTTACAACTGGCGAAATATACTGAAAACCTAATCTGTACTACTGTGTGTTTCAGATGGTTCGATTTTTCCGCCATGTATTCGTCAGAGTTTGGGAGGACACTAACTTGTGTCTGCCCACCATACATGAAAATTAATACAAGGAGAGTCTTACAGCGAAGATGAAACGTGTAAAGGCTATTGGATAAAATGTAGAAAATTATGGATGTGTAATAACCACTTTACCACGGTGATTAATATTCTTCCCGTCCCAGTAAATCTGTTCAGCTTATGATTTTTTTTTTTTAATTAATATATATTTTTTTTTTAACATGGATGATGGTTCAGGTACAGACTTCATTAATCCCTTCACTGCTAGGCCACTCTTCTAACCTGCGCTAAATGTGTGGTAATAGCAAAAATATGTATAAAATCTGAAATGAGTAATATGTGGTAGGTTCAACAATTTAATGATGTCACTAACGAATCAAAAGGGGCAAACAGTCGCAGAATTTTTTATTGATGTAATTGGAGAAAATAATCCGTAAACTGAAACATGACGAAAATGCACAGGCTGTAGGGAAAAAAAAAAAAAAAAAAAAAAGATGCGAGTGTGTGTAAGTTAGAAAAATCGAAAACTCGCAGGCTGTTCGACATGATGTAGAAATTGGTAAGAGAATGTGTTGTGCGGAAAAAAAAAAAAAAAAAAAAAACGAAAACTTATGGGTTGCTCGGCAAAGAGCAGAAAACGGTATGAGGATAAACATGAAAAACGGCGAAAAAGTACTCAGTATTCTACAAAAGACTGAAAACGATGGATGTGTGAGAGCTTAAAAAGAGCGAATACTCACCGGATGCATGATGAGAGAGAGAGAGAGAGAGAGAGAGAGAGAACGTGTAGGATGTTAATACAACTCAGAAAACGATACAGTATGGGTAAACTTTAGAAAAGCATAAACGCGTATCATTATTTCATTTGCAGACAACAATGAGAGGAGTGGATGATCTAATCAAGAGTGGCAAAGAAGAATACGGATATAGGAGGCTGTACTCAGTATCCATTTTTCAGCACAATGACGTATTTAATATTACTGGTGTTTCCATCTTAGGACAAGGTTTTCGAATTAGAAGGGGTAAAATTCCCATCATTAATTCATTATCTCATTGGTAATGAGCTCCTTTAAGGTGAATAAATCGTCTGGAAGTAGCAATAATAATTTAATAAAAAAAAAAAAATGAGGGAGTTAACTTTCAATACGATGACGTGGCTTTACTTGTCCTGTTGCTGCTGTTAGAGGAATTTAATCAGCTTAGGATAGCTCAGTGGTGAAGGGGATAACTCCTTCACTCCTATGACGTATTTTTACATTTTTTACTCTCACTACATCCAGTTTTATTTAGGAGAAGCATCGAATTGGAAAAGGGTTAATTACATGCTTCACTAACCCCATCAGCATTACAGATCTTTCCTGAGTTCTTACTAAAAATCGTCTGGGGGTAGCGAGAATAAGCACATACTACGTCATCGTATGAAATGAGTTAGAAGCATATCTTTCTTATCGTACTAATGGTTACTCCGTTCCCCATTTCCCTTCTCAATCAATTGTGAAAACTACATTATCAGATACACATATTTCAATTTTCTCGGAGGTTAGAAGTATAAAACGCACCAGTTATCCAAGAGCCAATATTGGAACACCAATATACGCTGCACATTGCTTATGGTCAGATAATTAAAACTTCGTGTAAGTATGAAAGAATTGAGGGAATGGCGACTGGGAACACTGCTATAACCACTAACTTCAAAATCAAGGTCATTTGGCCAAGGATGCATTTTGCAGCTTTTAAAGCACGCCTATTGAATTTCATGGGAAAGCAGGCCATGCTCAGCGATAAAATGTCTCAGAGAGAGAGAGAGACAGAGAGAGAGAGAGAGAGAATACAGTACCTGCGTGGTGTGAAGTGAGACTCGGAGTGGGGGCAGACACAGGCAGTGTTTGGTTTATATTAATGAGTTCCGCTCGTATCACACACACACACACACACACACACACACACACACACACAGGAATGCACACTCATGTATACTTGATATCTCCCGTGTGTACTTGTTGCAATTTGAATCACCTACACTGTAAACCTACACATGAACACAGTAACTCCTGCAATACAAGTTGGTACTGGTTATGCCGAGAAACACATTATGCCTTCTTTGGTAAAAGTGCACATTCAT
Organism: Coenobita brevimanus; assembly: GCF_032717465.1. Taxonomy (NCBI): domain Eukaryota; kingdom Metazoa; phylum Arthropoda; class Malacostraca; order Decapoda; family Coenobitidae; genus Coenobita; species Coenobita brevimanus. Next base: position 34,514,174 of record NC_137004.1, read on the forward strand.
CGACACACGGCAATATTGTTGCTGACAGAAATACACGTTTACAGTATGCTTCGTGCACAGGAGCACGTACACACCGCTATACACTGTTGATGTAAACAGTTCTTTCAGCTATTTACAGAGATAATCCTAAGCCAAGGTACACTTGCCCTCCTCATATCCACAGAAACAAGGAGCCCTGTTATTAAAACTATGAGAGCAAATGTGCAGGCAAGGCACAATTTTTTATGGTTATTTGTGGAACACCTGTATGTACCTTCACCAAGGAAGTTTTTACTCAGGTTGTTTATCTTTTCATCTGTCTGTCCCTAACATTAATGAAAACTATCAGGTGGTACTGCACCAAATTTATCATACTGACTGGAAATCATAGGAACAAGTTATTACATTTTCGTTGAAAAAAGTTAAAGATCAAACCTTGACAAGAAGGTGAATCACAAAATTATTCATACATCACGAATTAAGCACAATAGACCAAGATCTCAATCTTGCTGATAAAGCCCTCTTTCATTTTGTTCTATAATCTTGCCATATAACCTTAAATTTTGTCAGGAGGTCAAGACGAAAACGTTGGGCTTGGAATTACTTATTTTCTTCTTTGTAAAATGAACGGGATAAATGGAAAGCTCAGACATCAAATGCTTCAAATCTGTAGTTAAAAAATGGGGGTTTATCCAAACATTCGTGCTCTTAGTTTTAATGATACGTCCTAGTGTTTTGCTACTGTGTGTATGCATTAAAGATAAATGTACAGGAAAGGAACAAGATGAGATTTTCCTCTTCACAGCGGTCAAAATCTTGTCTAAGATTACCGTTCAGTTCGTCAGCTTTCCTCAAGTTTATTTCATCTGCTTTGAAATTCATAATTTTCTTCTTGTTACTTGACAAGAGTTGTAAACATGGATCACTGGACGAGTTTTCGTATAAATTAAGATACAGTTAAAGCCAGTTGATGCAGTGTCGATCAAAATCTGAATTTATATCTGCTGTCTTTCATCTCCCCTTGTGTCCACTGTCGCCCATATAGCTGTCTCAGAAAAGAATTATTACGAACTTGTGGTTAGTGTTGGTCCCCACTAGCCACTCACTCGTTGTAGTGCTACCTCCATAAGTTTAACAGTATACCAGGAAACCATATAATGCACAAGATAGCAACCATATAACTAGAACATGGACGCCTGATGATCTACAGTAGTAGATGTGATCCAGAATGGTTGAAACGCATGGGCTGACTAATTTATTGCTATCAAGTCGATATTTGTGGTCTGCGGCTGGTCGCCCACGCTAATGCTCACATAATGCCATTAAGGGATGTGTATTCACCCTTGACTTAAATGACTATATTGAGAAGATCCAGGCCCATACTCATCTGACTGAATATACAAGATTGCATGATGAAGATGCAGATCTTTAATCACCTACAAAGAAGACGGAAAATCTGCTCGTTAAAAAGGCAAATTATGGGGTCGTAGATGGAAAGGAAACACACCCTGTTCAGTTGATAACATGTGAGTTAGAGCACTGTTGTAACCTTATCAGCGCGGATATCTAGTCGGTTGTTTCACTGTCATAATGAAGGGCAGGGCGGTGGTTCTGATGCAGCATGATAAGAATGTCGTTGGCCATGTGTGTGATGAGGAGGCCAGAACAGTCAAACTCTGGGTCGTGATCTCGTTCGCTATGGAGTCTCTGGTATCTCTCTAAGCACATGGCATGTAATGGAAAGATATTAGTAACGCATAAGATAATATTAAGATGTAAAGAGTTCTTCTAAGCAGTGTGAAGGGAAGGGCTTTTACCTTTATCGATTCTCCTCCTCCCACTGACTCCCTTCACACCCTCTCTCTTTCCCGCACTGTTGCACAATTATCTCCCTACTGTCGATGTTTCATGGTCACTACTTTCCCGCGCTGTCTGCTCGCATCCCTCCTCCATTCCGGTGGGCTCGTAGCATCCTTCTGGTAAATCACTCTCACCCCACTTCTGTCCAGTTCTTTAATGCAGGAGTTTTACCTGTTACTTCGAATTTATAATAGGTCATTTTTAGAAGTGTCTTTCTCCGTCTGTATTTCTCTCTGCATATGACTCCAGTCCTTTAAATGCAGTGTGTTTAGGCATCTCGATATCAACACATCTTGAACTTTATCTTTTTTGTTCCGTTTTTCTGTGAGATTTTTTTTTTGCTGGCATGCAGCTTTTGTTTCTGTTTTGTATAAAAAAGGATTAACAGTAAAAAAGGAAGGTGCTACAAAGTTTCTAAGTTGACGAGAACACGGTCCTTTGTGTGCGAATTAGCGTGTATATTATGGCGACCGTTTCCTATGCTTCTGCTGAAGGACTGCTGTAGATATCATTATGGATACTGTGTAAAATATTTTCCTGTGCGTTGAAAATACGTGTGAGAGTTTCCTGTAAGGAAACTTGCATATATACGTACATACCCAGTACGAGGCATCATACCAGGAATGGCAAAGAAATTCATTAATGTATATCAAGAAGTGCAAAACAAAATTCTTCTTATAGTGGAGGCTGTTGCTAACTCTTTCAGCTCGATATGTTCATAAACTAATAAAAATAGTCTGGCGTAGGCAGACTGGTCATATATATATATATATATATATATATATATATATATATATATATATATATATATATTAAAGCCGCATTTTGGCGGCCCAAGCTACAGCTTCGGATTCGAAGCTCGTCTAGGGGCGCTTGGTTTCTGTCCGCCAAAACAGAAAGCCGAAAAATGACACTTGCCGATTGCAGTGTAAACAGACCACAATCTCTTCTTAAATGAACTGATCATTTTCGATAGAGCACAGGACAAGTATTTTACCACCATAAATGTGCATTTAGACCGAAAAACCTATGATGAAAACCCTGCTCACTTAAAAATTTATAAAAGGGTGGGAAAAAAAGTACACAACTGTGTTGAACTTAACAATTACCTGTTGCTTTACAATTTTTTTTTTCCGTACTTTAAGCATGGATCTTCAACACAGGACAAGTATTTTACCACCATAAATGGGAATCTTTACTTTCAACCAGCCGGCCTTCTAGGTTTTTCCACGCTACTTTTTGGCCTAAGCTACCAAAATTGGGGGTGGGGGTGGGGTTCTCTATAACATTTCTGTTGCAAATTTTTTTTACTGAACTTCTCCAGGTTAGGTTAAGATTGGTTGGTTGTTTTCAAGAGTAAAATAAAAATAATTTGCGACGGAAATGCCAGAGAAGAAAAGTGCCTTAGAATGGTCGGAAATAGTGGAAAATGATAGTTAAATGTTGTAAAATAGGGATGGTTGAAACTATAAATTTACCCATAAATGTGCATTTGCAACCAAACAGTGTTAAGATGAAAACCCGCCTCACTTAAAAATTTCAAAAGAAAGAAAAAAATACACAACTGTTTTGAACTAAACAATTACCTGATACTTTACCCAGGTTTTTTTCTTTTACCATGTTAATAATTGGAGTGAATTCCCCTTCCTGTCCTTTTTTATATCTACCAAACTTTTGGTGTTTTCATTAGACGTCCACCCAGCCATAACAAAGTTTCGCCTATTCTTACCTGTACTTTCATTCTAGAGATTACAGCAGACCTGCATTAGGCAAGACCATCACAGAGAGTTTCTACAAATCAAAATTGTTTTTCATTCCCCTGCAAGAGTGCAAATATCTCGAGAATTAACCTGCTTGATGTAATATTAATTCACAATTCACAGTCTGCCCTTTTAATTATATCAACTGAACCTCTATATGATTATGTCGTTGGTATTTGTCACCAGCAACCAGATGTAAGTATGGATAATTTCATGATATATTTACTTGTCATTGCTGGCCATTGTGAACTGCTACACCAGAGTCTTCTCCTTCTTGTTTGTCCACCAAGACTGCTCCCAATCACGCTTCGGTGAGATACGAAGACGCGCTTGGTTTCTATGCCCTTGGATTGGGCCGAGCTTCGTATCCTTTGGTCCGCCAAAACGGGGTAGCTTGGTTTCACCGTAGACCAGCTTCGAATCCGATCCGCCGCTTGGTCCGCCAAAATACATAAATATATATATATATATATATATATATATATATATATATATATATATATATATATATATTCTTGGACTGAAAGCATTAAAACCACAGATTAGGAAGAAACTTAAGACCTTCATAATGATGAATTTATTGTTGCCGAAGGTTAAGGGCTGTGATTTTTAACTAGGTATATTTAGCAGTCAGATTCATATGCTAAGGTGTTTAACTGTCCCTCTTCTCTATTCGCATTCTCCATATTGTTCCAAGCAAAAGAAATTGTTATATAAGAGGTTCTATAAATCTCCTAAACTGGCGAGAATACGGCCTAAAGTGTGTGACGTTGAATGTGAATGCAGTTAACAGAGAAGCAACGCCTCCTCCTCCACGTGACTGAGGTGTATCTGGGAGCTTTGCATCGAAGCCGGAGGTCATAAAGAACACACGGCTTCCTTGTCTGCCAGAACACAGCCATATACTCTAAAATGTATGGTGTGCTGATTCCTTCGTATGACGAAATACAAATAAGATAAGGCCAATTACTTGATGTATATTCTACATAACTGTCTCCCTTATTCAAGTAAATACTCACAGCCGGGTTCACCATTCATGCCTCTAACTTCCGCTGCTAAAGACACATTCAGAAATATCATGCAGCCTAAACCCACATCATCTTGTTCGATTTAGAGATATCTTGGCAGCCAGGGGATTACAAGATATCTAAATTAACCTTTTCTCTGCCATGGACTCACTAGATTTACCATTCAGACTCTCCACGCATGATTTTACATATATATAGCTGAGAATAACCCTAGTATTGAAGGGATTAAAGCACGTATATTTTGTGGTCAGCCAAAATTACTCTCACGTGTACGGATTCATTGCAAGGTGTAAGTGGTGGAAGGCAACATAATCACGATCAATTTCATCCACCACCTTTTGAAATCTTGAATAAAACGCATCTCTGAATAATAAATGAAGTCTGATCATTTCGTTGCCGATAGCGACTATAAAACGACATATTTGTAACCATTTCCTATCTTTACAGGTGCTTTATAATTGACTACCATACACAAGTACCAGGGGCTATTTTGTTTCTACGTCCTCACAGTTGTAATAATACCGCAAATGCTCACATGGGGTCCTGGTCCTGTTTTAAGTGGCTATGGGAATTTCTTTGCACCTCTTCTGCAGCGATTATTTTGCATATCAAACACTTAAAATTATTTTACGTAAAATCTATGGCTCATATACAGTAGACATAGTTGGCATGAATAACATTCAGTAGGATACTGAGATATAATGAGCAAAATAAATCGTTCAAGAAGAGGCACTACGAAATCTCCTATGTCCACTCTTGGCGCCAACTTCTCTACCCACATCCATGCCTTAAGTTCCAGTACATTACATTGAGACACTACACTACACTAAAGTGTGAAACCCCGTTATTAAAACGCGACACACATAGCACTCAGTCTCAGCCAAAAATGATCAGTCATACGAGATCATCGTTTTTAACCCGACTGTCAGCCATTACACACACTCACGCTTAGTGGCACACACTTCTAATTCACCGACACGCTCAGCACACTTCCCGATTCTAGAGGCCACGTTCATCCTCACGCTTGCCATCACTTTCTCAATCTTTCAAATAATTCCTCTATCTTCCTTGCTCTTTCACATTCTATTTCACTCTTCCTCACTCTTTCCTACTCTTCCACACCATTCATTTTCTCACGTTTCTCGATCTTCCACACTCTTCCCTACTCTTCCATACTATTTAACTCACTTCTCACTCTTCCACATTCTCACTCTCATTCTTTCATATGCACTTACTCTTTCACTCATCCGGACTTTTCCATACTCTTTCTTATTTCTCTTTTGTCTTCCTCACTCTGCATCACTCCTCCTCACTCTTCCATACTCTTCCTCACTCCTTGTCACTTCCACATTCTTTTTCCTTCTTCCTCATTCTTCCATACTTCCTCACTTTTACTCTCTCTTCACCCTTCTTTACTCTTCTTCATTTTTTTTTCTCACTCTCACTTTCCGTCACTCTCCCACATTCTTCACACTCGTTCCCACTCTTCACACTGTTCCTTAATATTCCATACTTTTCCACACCCATGTACGACTCTTCCACACTCCTTACTCTTCCACACTTCCTCACTCATCCACACTTCCTCACTCTTCCACACTCCTCAACTCCACGCTAACTCACTCTTCCACGCTCACTCTTAAGCATGTCCTCAGCTCCCTCTTCGTCACCCATACAAACACTGACTCACCGACAAGCTCACTCACCGAGTCTAATAACACCCACACTCATCCTCCTTGCTCATGTCCTTGCCTCTATCCTCTCCCCCTGTAGCAGATATATTTTCTTTTCTCTAGCCCTACAGTAGATTTATTTTCTATCCTCTCCCCGTAACTTATGTTTCCCATCAAGCTGAATAAAATCGTCTGATGGTAGAAAGAATATATGAACGGTACCATCTTACTGTAAGGATTGACACTGAAAGGATTACCTGCCATGAAATCGAATACCAAGGCATGTATTTTCATTCAGTAAAGACGTTCCCTAGCATCCCTTCGTCTAATATTTATTTTTGGGTCTAGGTGGTTAACATGATTAAGTACCCTACTTACGCAGAGTATGGCGATACTAGAATGATTTAAACAACAAAAAAGACAATAGTAACGTATAATAAGCAAATGAAATCGCTTAGGAAGAGGTGTTACGGATCTTCATTAATGAACCATGAAATCGAGCACTAAGTCTGTGTAAGACTTTTGATCCACTCACATGACTAATGAAGGCAATGTTTCACGTCCTTGTCTCGCACTTGCCAGGCTGTGGACGTCTTTGTGTACTTATAAAATATTCCATCAGCAACGTGAACTAATGCCCTTGATGGAGTGTAGCGCAATCACACTCCATGACCTCGGTTGACATATTGATTGTTGGAGTAGGGATATGCAATGCTGTTTTCTTTCAAATGATAATAATAATAATAATAATAATAATAATAATAATAATAATACTGATAACAATAATAAATAATAATAATAATAATAATAATAATAATAATAATAATAATAATAATAATAATAATGTTAATGTTAACAAAATTATTATTGTTATTATTATTATTATTATTATTATTATTATTATTATTATTATCATTATTATTATTATTATCCATCATCATCATCATCATCATCGTCATTATGGTATATCCACACTTGAAAGTGAGGAGCGTTCGAGCCAACAAATTTGCTAATGTTGTCATTCAGCTGAAAAAAGTGTGCCAATACACTTGTCTGATATCAATGCAGAATTTAAAGTAATCCATCTTATTCTAGAGTGTGCATATGATCAGTCCACGACCTTTAGACTCTTGCTAAAGGTGCCGGCTCATACGCTTGGTTAATTTCTTTGCTCAATTTGGTGCTTTTTGGCTCCCTGTCACTCTTAAATAATCGAATTTTGAGAAAAGTCACTCTTCCATAAGATTTCTATGGAAATGAGCGTCAGTTTGTGCATTACTTGTTGTTTTTGTTGCTGAAGATTTTGAAATCGCATTCCAATAATTAATCATACAGCATCCATGTTTATAATGTATACTCTCAAGGCTTCTCCCCACCCTCAGCCACAGTCCGAACATACCCCACCCATTCCATTGTCCCCCAACACCCATTTTTTTTTTTCCTTACCCTCTACAGTACCTTCACTCTTGGAAGATATTTTGAACTACACCATCACTGCGTTCAAGCCACCAGTTCTGCAAGATCCGTAAACCTATTTTCTCAGGGTATAATTTCCTGTTCCAGCCTCACTACTCATGACCATGCCAGCCCATCCCGTCCATTCATTTGCTCTCCACGCTCATTTCTGTACCCCCTCTGACGGTTTACTGTCGGGACACAGGCGCGCGGTCGACGAACATGGCTGATTTATTATGTTCTTGACATATTCAGACGATTATATTACCTTAGCATAGATTTTTGGACTGCAAGGGTTAGATATAGCCTCTATTAACTCCTTTACTACCAGACAGCCTTAATAAATTGGATCATAACTGGTGGTGGTCTGATTAGAATAAAAATTGGTCGTCGGGTTGAAGAAACTGATACTTTTTTTTTTTTTTTTTGTTAACTGGATTATAATGGCATCAGTTTTCCCATTTTCACTGAATTCTGATGCCTTCCTTCCTTTATTTATTTTTTATTTTTCCAGAGTTAACATCATCCCCTAATCAGTTTCTTTCCTGCTAGTTGAGTGAGTATTTATGTTCACCCACCTTCAGCCAAAAAAAGTCACTTGCACATCCTTCTAAACTAAGAGATGTTGGTACCACATGCTCTTATATTTTATTGTCTCTGCTTCTAGCCATGAGTGCAATGATATCTTTTTGGCTGTGTTCATGTTTTTTGTCCATCATTAATAAAGTACATGCAAAGTTCAGGTCGCATTTGCATATTCTTTGGTGAATAGTTATGTAACTGTTTCTTGTAAACTTGTGGTAGATTGAACAGAAATATTAACAGAAAGGTTTTATCAACAATAAATATGCTAATAACTGTTGATGATCATGTCTCACCAACAGAGAATATCTCATCCAAAGGCATCAAGTTGGACATAGATATTGTTTTTACATCATGACGATATATAAAACAGTTACCAATGACTTTCAGACCCATGTGGTGCGATATTACCACTTCTACTACTGGTACTACAAGCCCAATATTCCGTCACGAATCTTCTAGCAGCTCTTCAGCATCAACAAATACGAGTGCTATAAATCCTACACGTGTGTTTTTTTTTTCCTACCAAGTCCAGTCACTACTCATTACTGGCTTCTACTTACATCTACGAGTATCCCCATTATCACCCCGATTTTATGTAGCTGGCTATTCATTTTGCCTGTCATTCATGATTGTCATGATAATTATCGTCATCCATCAATCACCCATCAATAACCCCGTCGTCGCTATCAATCTTCCATTACCAGTCACTAATTATCATCATCATCATCATCATCATCATCATCATCATCATCATCATCATCAGCTACCTTCGGATGATTTTCTTCAGCGACAGGAGTTTCGAATTGGAGGGGTTGAATATTATCCTTAATTGATTTCGTCCCTCTTAGAGCTGGATGATACTGTTGAAATAAATGAAAAATACATATCGGACTGATGTGGATATCCTTATGAGAGTCACCTGGAGGTAGCAAAGCATTATGAGACATTGCAGCAAAAGGGAACATTTCTTTATTTACTGTTCAGATCACACTACCTGCATCACCATACCATCTGCCTCACCCATACCACCTGCCTCACTCACACCACCTGTCACACCCCACACCACCTGCCATATCCATACCACCTGCATTATCAATACCACCTGCTTCCCCACAACACCTACTTTACCCACACCACATGCCTCACCCACACCACCTGTTACACCTAATAAACCATCCCACCTGCCTCACCCACACCACCTACTAAACCATCCCACCTGCCTCACCCACACCACCTGCTAAACCATCCCATCTACCGCACCCACACCACCTACTAAACCGTCTCACCTGCCTCACCCACACCACCTACTAAACCATTTCACCTGCCACACCCTCACCACCTACTAAACCATCCGACCTGCCTCACCCACACCACCTACTAAACCATCCGACCTGCCTCACCCACACCACCTACTAAACCATCTCACCTGCCTCACCCACACCACCTACTAAACCGTCCGACCTGCCTCACCCACACCACAAATACCTGTTTGATACAAGTAGTCACACCGTCAACATTCGATCAAGCTGAAAATGGGATGTCAAACCCTTGCCACGTGCTGCTATATATATACTTCATCTCACTGACACAACCCGACCTCCTGTTTCATCACCTTCCACACCTCACTTTCTCACACCCAGTTATCATATCCATCCTCACTCCTCCCACCTTCAGACTCTCACACACGTCCCCGCTTCACTGTTTTCTCCGCACTGTCGCATCAGATTGTTTGAATTGTGATTGATCCAGATACAAATTGTATTATTGTCTAACTCTGAAAAACACAAACATACATAAATTTTATATCGGTAATGGTATCTGTATGCTTCAGATGATGCTTATGAGAAAATTTATATTAGCCAGTTTATAAATTCCACACATAACTGAAACTATAGATCCCGAAAAAAAAAAGCTGGATAAGACTTTCAAATCATATAAAAGAGATCCATTAAGGAGGATAAGAGGCTTTGTGAAAAATAAAAAGTGTATGTCCCTATCAATGTTTGGACTTAAAGATCCTACCTCCGTCGTCCCAGCCCCTTCTCTTCCCCAGCTTCTTGGACCCAGGGAAACTAGTATTCCCCTCTCCCCAAGCTAAAACCCAGCACCTTCAAGCCCCCAGTAAATAGAGACTTCAAGAAAAATCCACATTTATGAACCAGAGGAAAACCAGGATCCTCTCTCCTTTTGGGTCGCGAGGGGAAATATTATGAGCGTCTGCGGGGCCTGAGAGCTATCGTATGTCAATATCAAGACGTGCAGTGGATGCTGTTGACAGAGGCGGGATCAGACAGGGCAGCCACGTGTATTAAGGTGAGGGTATTGACCAGGTGGACGGGATGGGACTGGACGCGGCACAAGGGAACACAGGCATCTGACATATCTGATAGGTTGGAGAGTTTGAGCTGCAGTAACAGGTGGTACAGATATACCGGGAAAATGATAACATATAGAGGACATTATAGTGATATATTAGAGAGTTTAATCTGGAATGACAGGTGGTATAGGTAAAACGGGAAACAAATAACATAAAATGAACAACATAGTGATATAATGGAGAGCTTGAGCTGGAGTAACAGGTGGTATAAGTATAACCGGAACTTAATAACACAGAGGACGGTATAGTGGTATTTTACAGAGTCTGAGTTGGAGTAACAGGAGGTATAGGAGTAACGGGAAACTAACAGAATACTCAGGACAGAGAGGTATATTAAAGGACAATTATTGATGTGCTTGATACGTTGGAAAGTTTGAACTGGAGAGTCACGTGATGTGGGAGGGACGGGAAACTAATAACATATTTATAAGAGATAACAAGGTGTAATAAAAGGTCTCTATTTTTATGCCTGATATGTTTGTGAGTTTGAGCTTGACTGACGAGTGATGTAGGTATAACTGGAAATTAATTATATATGAGACAACAATGTGTATCAAGGAGCAGATATTGGCCACGTGGAGAGGAAGGGATTATATACAGCACAAGAAAAAGATGCCTTGGAGAGCTAGACACTGAGCGAGAAGTGATATTGCTATAAAGGGAAGGTTATAACTTGGGTAAGACAGACACGTGCATCAGGGGGCAGATATTGGCTAGGTGGATGAGGAGGGACTTAGAGCATTACTGGGGAACGATGTTATCATACCTGTCAACTATAGTGACTTGTCTGAGCTTCCACGGTCTCGTTAACCTGGTAAGATGTTTGGTCCATATCAGGAGGAACTCAATTCGTGGTTCTTTAACTCCTCTGCTTTCTCGTTTCTAATTATGTGTTCTAATCACATTAGATAACAGTGATGTAGAGGATAATGATGATGGTTATGATGATAATATGGCTGATGATGAAGGGTGGATACAGATGATGATGATGGAAGATTGACAGCGACGACGGGATTACTGATGAGTGATTGATGGCTGACGATGATGAGCATGACGATCATGAATGACAGGCAAAATGAATAGCCAGTAGCATAAACTCTGGCTGATAATAGGGATACTAACAGAGGTAATCATAAGCCGGTAATGAGTAATGATTGGACATGGCAGAAAAAAAAAAACACGAAAGAGTTAGGAGGTAGCAGAATGAAGATGACTCAGCAGGAGATAAAATTTTGAGAAGTAAGCTGTAGACTGAAGGACATGAATAGGGAGTAGGTAACTTTGGATGAAAAAAGCTGCAGAACATGAGGGAGTAGGTGAGCTTTGGAGGAGATGGAATTTTTAGAATGGAAATATAACGTAAGCTGAAGGTACGTTTGGAGGAAAAATCAGCTGTAAAATGACGAAGAGCAACCAGAAGATAAATTTTGAAGAAGTAAGCTGCAGAATAAAGAAATAAACAGAAGGTGTAAGTAAGCCTGCGAAGAGAAGAAAGCTGCAGAATTAAAAATATGATTTGCTAGAGTAGGTATGTTTTGGGGAAGAAGTATGCACAAGAATGGAGACAGTGCATAGTAAAAGCATTATTTTAAGCTCTGAATTACAATAAACTGCAAATTTAAGAGAATTAATAATCAGGCTCAGGTAAGCTTTTGGGGAAATAAGGTGCTGAATGAAGAAATCTTTTGGTATGATTTGAACGCTGCAGAATGTTTATTATGCAGAATATGAACAACTGATGTAGGTAAGCTTTAGATGAGAAAGAAAGAAAAAGAAGAAAAAACAGACGATAAGCTTAAGAGAAGTAAGAAGCTGCAGAATGAGCTTGATTATGGGGGCACAAATGAACGTCACCAGTAAGCTTGATAATACCACACTGCTCAACCAGTTATTATGTATTATTCAGCGTATGATAATTATATGCACAGCTGTCGTGTTCGCGTGTGGGCGTGTGGTGGGAATTATTTGCATACTTTGGCTTCAGCGCTTTGGTGAAAAATTATATTGTTGATTACTGGGTTACGCACATCGGAGGATATCACGTGAATAAATTACCAACGCCCATTTCTCCCACCAATCCCTGTTTCCCATCTCTCATTCTCCTCCCTCACAACCTCGCTCGCAATCCTGCACTCGCACGCGATCACACAAACACACTTTCCTTTAAACAGAAACATTAATTTAGACATACATTTTTGTTTCTGATTGAAGGCACGTGTGTAAATACTGGGAATATCACCCCTGCAAGAATAACAAGTGAAAAATAAATCCGGCATGCTTTATGTCACTGTAATTATTTTTACCACTGAAGATTTGAGGTTACATTCACCTATGTTGTTAGTACAAATTCTGACAAATTTTGGTGACCATTCAATAAAACTTGCTTTTAATATGGTGACAATATGAAAATCTGCCCTCTGAAACAGTTCCTGTGGTATATTTGTACCTATTGGAACAACACGTAACTCTTCCATAATTTCTGTGCCGCAGGCAGCCCGCAAAATATACAAGCGTGGTACAGGTAGGCGATAATGAAGTTTCCACCTGTATTACACATATGCTGTTACTGTGCAAACAGCAGGCACGGTGACTAAAGGAGATTTACCGGAAAAGGAACACAAAGATATTTTCATAACGTTTATGCTGCTGGTGCGTTTATCTGGTAAAGTGAGATAGCTTCAGCGTGGCGAGCAAATTGAAAGGATCTGCAAAGCACACGCACAAACACACGTTAAAGGAAGTGAGATGAAGATTATTGATGGAGTTTGAAAGCAGTACGATAATTAATCTTATTGAGTGTTCCCAAATCAAGTTACTTTGATGCTCATCATTTCTTTACATCTTTGTCTACATTTTAATTTTCCAGGTTTCGGCGGTGGTCTTTTGGTATTTGTTTCCCGACACTTTTAGCTCCCAAACTCAAGCCATGTCTAACAGTGGAGCAGAAAATAAAATTGTTGGCTTTGTGGTACGAGACGAGATTGTACGGTAGGCTATATGAAGAGTGCCGCCAGGAGCCCTGCCACGAATTCCGTATCACAATATGTGTTTGACCAGCAGTCTATGATATTCGACATATGAAGCATTCTGAGGACAAAAATACATACCAGAATGAAAGGAAAGCATTCGGGAGCCGAATACTAATCACCTGCCAGAGTATGGTGTTGGCCAAGTCCAAGATTTTGGCCATATCTTGATACGTTGAAGGTTTCATGTTGATAGCTCAAGCCGTTCATGAGATATAATGGTGCTAAAGGTATGTGATAAAACTAGTTGACCTTTGGCAGCCATTTTAGTGACCTTGACCTTGACCCCGAGTGCCCATTTTCGGACCCGGCCAAGATTTTGGCCATCTCTTGATACCCTGAAGGTTTCATGTTGATAGCTCAAGCCGTTCATGAGATATTATTGGAACACACACACACACACACACACACACACACACACACACACACACACACATACACACACACACACACACACACACACACACACACACACACACACACACACACACACAAGCGTAGCTCATTTCCTGTATATCACAATTAGGTAAATTAGGTAAATACACACACAGAGGCGAGAGATAACAAGGGTAACAGTAGCAGGACAGCATCGGCAACCAAGAGCCAAGCCAGAATCGACGTTGTGTATGATTCTGTAGTGGACAGATCCAAGATATACCACCGCTGGCGATCCCAAGAGCTGGGTCGCAAAACTTATGAGCATGAACAAAACATTTCTGGAAGGCTATGATGTTATCTGGATGAAATGGAAATGAGTTTCATCACTGAGCCAGGCCATATCCAGTCTGAGTGGCGCTCCATTGTCAATAAGCCAGTTGCAAATGTCAGTCCTCTTATGTCATCTTGAATCGTATGCTCGATTGAGATGGTGTATGTGAAATGCCTCACTTCCCTAATGAGGATAAACCATACTAATATTAATCCAACACGTGCTCTGAGACTGAATTTTCGGCATACCACAAAACCACCACTTGTATCTTCTGCTCAATTGTCAGTAATAGAGTTGTGTCACGGATCTAAACATTTCAGAGAACAAATACAAATATATCCCCATCAAAATGTGAAAAAAGAAACAAGTAGAAATTAAGAAATAAAGAAATGACAGGACAGGACATCACAGTTGTATAACTCTGAAAAACTCTGTATTAGTATGGTTAAAATGAAGAGGAAATTGGAGTGAATGGGAAAAGTAGCGAGGGTCTACAGTATTTGAGCAGAAACCAAGGAGACTCATCTCAACCTAATAACTAAGGCTTTGTTAGTTTTGTGCAACTTTGACTTAATATCAGTTGTTGTGGTGGTGGCTCAGTTTCGTCAGGTAGCAACAGACCATTGTATTGAGGTGGTTCTGCCGGCCACACTGTAGTTTTAGTTTCAGCGCTTACCACCACTGCCGCTCATGTTGCTCGACAGCCTACCTCGCAGCGCACTAAAAAATTCCTCCCTGTAACTTCCAGACATTCCCACTCAAGCAAAGATGAATAATCGACAGGCCGCAAGCCCGTGTTTACAGGCATCTGCACGTGTACACACTTCAAGGCAGTTGCACAAAACGACAGCCTGCTGATCTTGTGCATCAACCTATCCTCGGGAACATGTGAGTGTTACACAACTATGAAGACCGGACTCGTGCCACCGGTAAAAGCAGGAATGCTAACTATTACTGCAAGACTAGCTATAATATGCTTCCACAAAAATATACGTTTAGGGCAAACCAGATTATTTCATCTTGCTTAACCCATCCATAAAACTAAGATTGCTAATACCCTCTGTGAAATAGTCAATACAGTTGCGAGTCTTACCATTACTGTCTACCCTGCAGTACTTGTTACATCGTTACGAGAAATAATCCACACTCAACTGAACTCACCGCTGCCGCTACCATGGTAAAGAGCATCGATCAAATAGTAACAAGGGCAGAAACAGCACCAAAGAAGCAGATTAGCCAAAGTATCCATCAAAGATGATAGTGCGAGGATGTGAGCTAATCAAGCAGATTAGCCAAAGCATCCATTCAAAGATGTAATCAAAAGAAATAATACCACCAACATGGTACTAATTCTCTGCATCGTCCTCTGTCGTGGGTATTAGGTATGGGTCACTGTCATCGTGCCACCTCCCATGCACCACCAGAAGAAGATCCTTCGCGATACTCGATGATGGCATATTATGGTCCCTGTCAGATGCAGGCGGCTTCGTGGTGAGCAGGCAATAGCAAAGTGGTCTTAGCGTCAGCACCTGATGGAGTCACCGATAAGTACTGCCCGATATCACTAGGAGAGCTCCAGTACCAGAGATATCGCTGGCTCAAGTACTAGAGGACAAGAAACAGGTGCTTACAGCCTAGCTGGAGCCAAAACTTCACCTAACAATTTACCTCTTCTACCTCTCACTTTCCTCTGTAGGCTAATGTTCTTATGCTGAAAGACTATTGGTGCGTTTCTCTACCTATAGGTGACTCCTTGACGCGATGGATCAGAGAGAAGTGTTAGAAATGACCTAAGTGTGAAGTATAAGCAGTGAATCAGTAGGCGAACATTTTTCTTTGAATGTACCTGACCTGTTTCCCTACACTCTTACCTCTCTCTTCCAGCTCTTCTCCCAGAAAGACTTTTCTGCCCGTAACCTTTTCAAGGTTTGCAAGAATTCATTTTAAAATTTTGATTTACATATACTCGTCCTAACCCCTCAAAAAAACAAAAATATCAGCTAACCTATCATGGTCTGGACAACTGATGTAGCATTCCTGCTGACACCAAGCGAAACAGCTGAGAGGGAGTATACTGGTGCGAGCCTGAGAGTGTTAGTATTCTGTTTTCAGCATGTTTACCGGTATCTATCCTGCTCTGCGGATATTAGGCATCATGATAATCATAATTTATAGTACATGTTTCTGTTACATTTTTCAAGTGAAGGCAACCTAAGGAGCTGAAATATAAATGTACAAGAACTTGCACCACAGGATTATAAAGCAGCGTTTTATAACACTTGTGAGTATCAGGGTTCTCTGTGGTAACCATGGCTTACGAGGTCTGAGGTACTGAGCAAACGATGTCCACAAATAAATTTATTTACATATATACATAAACAGTACCTTAATACATTATATATGAAATATTAGCCTCATTTGACCCTTTCCAAAATCCTAACATATATACCCCTCTCATTTTCTAAGCTGGTAGGTAGTTAACGGTTATTTAGACAGGATTGATAAAAGTTACGAAATAAAACAGAGATCGGAACAACAGGTTTCTCATCAGGCCAACATGTCTGTTAGGGCTGCTCCATTCGGTCAACTCTGTACTAATGAGGAGCTGCCAAACTATATTCACAAAGGTCGCTCAACTTTTCGTGCAGAAGGTGCTAGAAAGTTGATAACCATAAATATTAGACAAAGAATCACGAAATATGCGAAAACTAATTAAATATTGCACGAAACATGTTGAATTTAAATATCGCAGGTCTAGCTTTTACCGGTATATCGCTTATACGACAAACCTAGGCTAGCTTTTATCCAGTCATATTCTTGGCTATGCTCAAAGTAAGCCTCGCAGAAAAATAAAAATCAGACAAAACTGATCATATGTATATTTAACGATGCCTGTACAGTTTCCTCCTACTGCGCGTTTTCCGGTAGGTTTCTAGTTTCGCGCAATGTGGCAGAGCTGTGTCTGTTCGTAATTAACTGAATGGGTCTGTATAGGAGACAAAACATGGAAACAGGTTAATAAATAAATGATGAACAAAGTTTCTGTAGAGAGTTTTTAGATATGATGAAGTTGCTTTAAACCTGAAGTCTGTTTGTATGTGCAAAACTTGCGGGGGGGGGGGGGACTACTAATATTACGTGAGGTGATTGAGTGTCACTGTGCGTCCAATACAATGACATCCAAGGTCGCCTCGAAGGTTCTCAAACACTAGAAAACGAGAGTGGGGATGGACGGTCAGTTACAATAAGTAAACACTGAAAGATATTTGTCCACAAAACTGTAAACATGTTAACACGATACCGGTAACTCACTGACCTACGGGGATGGTTCAAAACCCGGGAACAATAATAATATCAATGGGGTAGCATGCCACTGCTGACCGGATGTAGGATTATGACCGCAGAAAACACCTCAAAAAGGGCAAATCAGAGGACGTACTGCACTTTTGCGATGAGAATAACAGGTGAGCCAGAGACCACAGGATCAACACAAGTGAAAAAAAAAATCAACATGGCACAACACAGTCACAGTACTTTGCAGGAACTGAACTGAGTTTGGTTGGCGGGTGAGAGGCCTGATATATTTCTTTGTCCATAAATTAATTTCTTAGCCATGCTGTGTCAGGGAGGAAACTGACAGACATGTCACAGGCGTGAAGCAGACGCAGTGGAGGAATGGAGAAAGATTGTCCTCGATTGTAAAGCTGCAGTCAAAAATTCCTTTACACCAACTAGAATCTCGCTTCTTGGTCATTTTTCTTCAAAGCTCCTCGATGTGACGTAACGAGATAGGCTCTAACAGCCCTATGGTTGTCATTTCAAACACCATATTGGCATCTCTACTGAGGAATTAACCATTTGAAGAAAAGCTCATTTATACTGTGCTTGTATTTGTCCTTTAAAATGGAGAAAAGAGCAATTATACTGTACATGTGAATTGTGTTAATGACGAAACGCAAGAGTGTTAGGAACATAACACGTAAGCAAACTTAAAACAGAGGAGATACGATGACAAAAGTTCCATTTACTGATTAAAATTTTGAGAATGCTGCATATTCCAGCTTAACCAGTAGTAATGCTCCATAACTGCTAGAATAGTCTGAAGCATTGGGCTGTACAGAGCATACAGTATAATGGTAGGAAGGTAACTGTAATACCATCCTGCCTAATAACATTAACCACAGCCGCCGGGTGAGTAAGGGGAAGTCCTCGCTCATACTGAATACCGTTTCCCTGGATATACTCAGCCGTCTTTGGTACAGCCGGAGACAATAACGTTGCTCCACTTTCAAGTCCAACATTTATGAAACTCTTGTATAATACTAGTTTCCTTAGTGAGAGACTGACTAGAAGAGTGTATGAGAGTAGGGAGAAGAGGGAGAGGAGAAGGGGAAGTCCAAGGATGGGGAGGAGAGATGGAGTGGAGAGATATTTGAGGGGAGTGCGAGTTGCAGGGAAGACAGCCAAATGGCAGAAAGAGTGATGTGGAGGGGATCTGTCTGTGAGTATCCCTTACAGGATTTAGGCGTCTAGCAAATATATAGACAGCTAGTCTGAAGAGCTCCAAATACCGCAACCCTTAGCCTTCAAAGTCGTTGGTCACTGTCTCGTTACTTAACGCAAATATGTTGAAAATTATGTTGTAGCTGTACAATGCGAAACATTTACGTAGTCGGTTTAGTACTGGGTTAATATTCACGATATGCCACCTATTTTCACGCGTCCTGAGCGTGGACCAGGATTAGAAAGCGTTTTTCTGACCTAATAAAGCTTTCTACTTCGGTTCAGCTCAGCATATACCAAAGTGTAGTCAGACTGATTTTGACGAGTATCTAAGGAGACTCATTCTTGCCTCATAACCAAGGCTCATGGAATGTCATGCAGCTACGGCTTAGTATGCAAACTGTTGGAGTGGCTCGGTGCCGTGAGGTGAAAATAGACCGTTGTAGGCCACCAGGGGGAGGGGGTGGGAGGGGAATGCCGAACCAGCCTGAGGTAAATCAGTGCGGGACTAATGGTGCGTTAAACATGAGCTTCATAACACCAGGCCTCCCCCTCCCTTACACACACACACACACACACACACACACACACACACACTCTCTCTCTCTCTCTCTCTGTCTCTGTCTGTCTCTCTCTCTCTCTCAATCCTTCCATCTTCCTCTCCGTTCACCATTCCACCCTCTCTCTCCCACCCCTCTCAACCCCGCCCAACTCTCCCTCTTCCTCCTTCCCCCTCCATCCCGTCCACTTGCCTCCTCTTTTTTCAGCCTCCCCTCCACCTGTCATCCTCCCTTTCCCCCCAACCTCCCTCCATCTCTTCCAACTGATCCTCTTTCTCCCCCGAAACCCCCTCCTCTCTCACCCCTTCAATCTTTCCACCTGCCTCCATCTCCTTCCCTCCCCTATCCCCTCCCCCCTCCTCACCTATCCCCTTCCCAACACCTCCCACGGCCCCCCCCTTCCAATCCCTTCACTACCCCCTCCACCCTATCCGCCTCCCCCTTCTCATTACCACACCCCCTCCAACCCCTCCACCCACCTCCCCCTCCCACTCTTCATTCCTCATTTTCCTCTGCCCCTCTCCCTCCTACCGCCCCTCCATCCCTCCCACAGCCTCTCCACTCCTCCCATCTCCCCCCCACATCCCACGCTTCATCTCCCCCCTCTCCTGCCCCTGGTGGTGGGAGGGACATACGCTAACATTGACTCTAATGAGCTCACTCTACCTTGCTCATAAATGTGTTAATCACGCTAATCATGTATGCTATTCGTTTTAGAACTGCATGTTTCACCATAATTAAACTTTCGCAGTTTGTGATACTTTTGGCATGTATAGTTGCTAAAAAATAATCCATGTGAACCGGTCTTTAGAAAAATTATTGCATTTCATTGTAACTAAAGTAGCATCTATTTATTACTTCATAATCAGGATTAGGCACATACGAATTATCTATGCATGTAAATAATCTAGATTTTGATAATAGGTGTTGTTTCTGCCGCTGCTCCTGTTGCTGCTTGACCCAGGTCTGACTGGTCGAGAAGACCCGTCGACCACAAGTAAACAACTTCTTCTATGGGGCCGTCCTGCAGGTCCAGTAAAGTAGCCTAGATACACCGTGCACAGATCCGACAGTCCCTTGTGGTGAACAGTGCCTCACCTGAGTCGGACAAGGGTGTGTTCCACTGCAAGGTGCAGGAAAATTTGAGGAAATCTAACTTCAGGCGAACACCCCAACTACTCCACATAGGGCACACAGCGCCGCCACATATAGGCTCTTTTTTTTTTTTTTTTTTTACCTTGAAAATAGTACAGTATTTATCGCTAATGCAGCTATGATTTCAGGTAATGATGCTTTAAAGACGTACTGTGATGCTGGTAGTTGAATGCAAGAGCTTCTAGAGAACAAATAGTTCTGTTTGAAAAGTCGGAGGTATTTCTGACAAGTCCTCACTGCTGATGTGTGTCGGTGTGCCTGTGTTACTCTGACCTGTGTCCAGTTTTTGGTGATGTACTATATGGTCTTTACCGTTATGCAAGTTCCACAAACTAACGTTTAATTGCCAAAATTCTTGTGAGGTAATATTAGTGCGATCGATAACTTAGTCAGATGTGTGTGTGTGTGTGTGTGTGTGTAAACGATTGCGTACTTGAAAATTTGTGTCCACTGCCTGTCTGTGCCAGGCTATCTATGCTTTTGTGTGTACAAGTGTGTGTGTGTGTGTGTGTGTGTGTGTGTGTGTGTGTGTGTGTGTGTGTGTGTGTGTGTGTGTGTGTGTGTGTGTGTGTGTGTGTGTGTGTGTGTGTGTGTGTGTGTGTGTGTGTGTGTGTGTGTGTGTGTGTGTGTGTGTGTGTGAATGTTCGTGCGCGCGAGGACGAGAGTGTGTATATACAATTTGTTCTTTTATAGTAGCGTCTCACTGCCTGTCTGAGCGAGTGCGTCCATGTTTGCGTGTTTATAACGCTTGTGCATGCGTATACAGGTGTGCATGTGTGTGCATGTGTGAATATGTATGTATGTATGTGTTTATGTATGCATGCATGCATGCGCGCGCGCGTATGTGCCAGTGACAAGATCAAGCTGCTTGAATGATTCCCCAGCCCTCCTCCAGACTTCTCTCTCTCCTCCCCCTCCTCCTCATTTCATCCTCTGCTCTCTCCCCCTCCTTCCATCCCCATGCATGTCCCTCCTCCGTCCCACACGCAGTTCATCCTTTCTCCCTTCCTCTCCAATTGGCTCATCCTCTTTCTCCCCTCCTCCCTAATTCTCTCCTCCCCTTTCTCCTCCTCCTAATTAATATCCGACTCCTACTTCCATCTCTACTTCTCCTTCCAAACCCTTTCCCCTTTCCCTCTCATTTCGTCCTTCTCATCCTCCCCCTCGATCCCTTCTCTCTATTCACCTTCTTCTCCTTCCTAGTTACCCATTCTCTCCCTCACTCCTTCTCAGTCATCTCCTTCCTTCTCCAGTTCATTTGTCTTCCCTCCTTTCTTCCTCCCCAGTTCACTTTCTCCTCTCTCTCTCTCTCTCTCTCTCTCTCTCTCTTTTCATTTGCCTCCTCCTCCTCCTCCCTCTCTCTCTCTCTCTCTCTCTCTCTCTCTCTCTCTCTCTCTCTCTCCTCCCTCCAGAGTACTTTCCCCTCTTCTTCCCTGTCCTCAGTTTTCTCTCTTCTCTTACCCTACCGTTCAGTCTCTCCTCTCTCCCCTCCTTCACACCCACTCCACTTCTCCTCCACCCCTTCTCCTTGGTTTATCGTTTCTTCCTCCCTGTACATCTTTCTTCATCTCTTTACTCCTCTTTATTGTTTTCACTCAGTGCCTTTACTCCCTTGTTTTATTCTCTCATTTCTCTCTCCCTCCCCCTTGTTCTTCTACTCGCTCCCTCTCCCCTTTTCTTCTCCCCCTATTTCCTCCACTTGTTTCTTTGGTTTATTTTCTCCCCTTTTTCCCTCTCTCTCCTCGATTTATTCTCTCCTCTCTCTCCTCTTCTTTCCTCATTCTCTCTTCTCTCTTCCTCTCCCCCTGGTTTGATCTCTCACTTCTCTCCCTCCCTTCGGTATATTCTCTCCACTCTCCCTCTCCCCTCCTCCCTCTCCCCCTTCCCCTTCCTGTCAGCATTCCTCCTGTATAAGTTCTGCCGACTGTCACTGCCTGCGATGTATATGCATGAGAGAGAGAGAGAGAGAGAGAGAGAGAGAGAGAGAGAGAGAGAGAGAGAAACATCACTCATACTGAACCCAATAAATTAAACAAGTATGAAAGAGGAACTAATAATATCACATACATGAATTCCGTAAACATTTCCTGTATTTGTTAGAAACCAAAGTGTTGTCATTATAAAGTGATTAGTTCCTCATACACCCCATGTCGTCATTTATTTTCCCCACTGTGCTGTATTTACCCTGACTTGGCCTAAACCTGCCATCTTTCCATCATCAGCCCTGAATTATAACAAGATTTTTACTGTACACTAGACTATGACATGATGCTAGTCACGATGAAGTGATCTGGAATGGTTGTTGAGCCCTAGCACTGTCTTTCTATCACCGAACTACATGGAAGGAACTACAAAAGTACGAAAATCTGGGCCAAGTTCAGGTGAAAGACCCCTAGCAGACGAATTTCCTGAAAACGGCAGCTCTGAAGGCGAAAAATTTGCCAGCACTTACATTCCGAAACACAAAGTAATATTTAACAATTTTATAGTGTTGGGTTTACAAGAGACGCTTCACTTCGAATAATTTTCTTTGTAACCACTTCTTACTTCCACTTGCTTCTCACTTGGTCATCTCCAGTGTCATATTAAATCTTTCAATTGTTACTTATTCTTGCGCGAATGTTTAAATATTTTTCTTTTTCTCTTCATCTCTCCTACCCCTCGCCATACTCATTTTACATTTCACATAATATCACCTCACCCATTTGTATCTCACAGTCCTCTTCATCCTCTTACCTCACTTCATCTCTCACATTTCATTGTCCTCTCCTCTCCTTTCGTCTCCTTTCCTTTCCCCTTCTCTTCACATCTCTCTTTCTCTCACCTCTCCTCTCCCTTCCTTTCTTCTCCTCTCATTTCCTTTTCTTTTTGTTAATTTCCTCTTCTCCCATTTATTTTTCGTTAATTTCTTCTCCCCTTCTTTCCTTTTCGTTAATTTCCTTTCCTTTCCTCTCCTCGCCTCTTCCACCTTCTGCATCCCAGCTCTCTTCTTGCATCCCCCCTTTCCCCACCTAAAAACAAATCCTTCGTCCGTGACCAAGATCCAATATCAAGTGGTTCTGGGAATGTCTTCAGCTAGTGAAATGGATACAGAATATATACATGATTTCGTTGCTGGGTAAAAGCCCCTAAAATATCAGATTTGTGAGATGATGGACTTTGGTGATAATTTGGACTCCGAGTTTTCAGTGACCTGGTTGATGGAGGGATGGAGATGGAGGGACATGAGTGGTGGAGTTAAGAGAGAGTGTGACGGAGTGGTGGACGTTAAAAGTGGTAGTGACGGAGTGACAGAGTGGCATGCGGGGAGATGATGGAGTGATAAGTAATAGAGTGGTGGAGTTGATGGAGTGATAGGAGAAATGAAGCAACTTAGTGATCAAGTGATAGGACAGATGGAGTGGAGGAGTGATGAGTGACAGGAGTGATGGAGTAGTTGAGTGATGAGTGATAGTGGTGATGGGGTCGTGGACTGATGGAGTGACAAGCGTGATGGGCTGGTAGGAATGATCGATTAGAGGAGGTAATGGAAAGAGAGGAAGGATGAGTTGACGGAGTGATGGAGTAATGGTGTGACAGGAGTAAAGTGTAAGGAGTGAAGGAGCGGCAGGAATGATGGAGTGGCAGCAATGATGGAGTGGCAAAGTGGTGAAATGACGCGAGTGATGGAGTGATGGAGAACAGAGTAACTATATGGCTGGGGTGGTGGAGTGACAGAGGGAATGGTGAAGTGGTCGAGTGGCGATGTGAGGAGTAAAAGCGGAGTGAAGAGGGAAGGTGGAGTGATGATTGGGTGAGGAGTGAGAAGGGAGGGTGGAGTGACAAGGGAATGTAGAGTGACAAAGGAAGGTGGAGTGACAAGGGGAGGTAGAGTGACAAGTGGGGGTGGAGTGATAAGGGGAGGTAGAGTGACAAGTGGGGGTGGAGTGACAAGGGAAGGAGGTGCAACAAAGGAAGACGTAGAGTGAAGCGTGGGTGAAGTGGGGTGACAAAGGATAACGGAAGTGACATGGAAAGATGGAGTGAGAAGGAATGGCGGAGTGATGAAAGGGGTAGTGATGGAGGAATGACTGGTGACCCTAAGAGAAACATGGAAGAGAAGAGTGGTGGAGGAATGACTGGTGACCCTAAGAGAGACATGGAAGAGAAGAGTGGTTTAGGGTTTACTGGTGACTGTGAGAGAGAGGGACTGGTGACTGAGGAGAAGAGACTGGAAATGAGAACAGTGACTTATGATGAACTGGTACTATTTAAGAAAGACTGGAAAAAGAACAGTGACTTTTGGCAGACTGGCAACATATAAGGGTGACTGGGGAGAGAACAATGCATGGCGGCTAAGAAAGCAAGAGGAAAAAAAAAAGAAAAAGAAAGGGAGTAAGACTAAAGTGGTTAATGAGAAGAACTAGGAGATAGGTGTGGGTAAGGAAGAGGGCAGTGTTTGGTTCTATATCCAATTTTCTGTTCCATCTACGGTATGTTTTTACCAAACTTCTTCTTTTTCCACTGACCATCATGTCAAAACATATCACTCTTACACGTCCGAGCTGGAATTATACAGAACCTCAATCCCTTTTGCGGAAGAGAGCACATCTAACTTGGCGAATTGCGTTAAACGCCATAATATTCCCTTGCGCGTAATCTACATATATTACTATCGACACGATTTGTATTAATAACATAAGAAAAGATGCTAAGGTGTTACAGGCAAAGCAAATCGCCAATGAAGAAGTGCTACAGTGTCTTCCGAGATAACAAAAAATAAGAAAGTTTAGATGAATGTCTCATGAATACACTACGGTCATGTAAGCAGACATTCAGCTTATGCTAAGTTCCAGTCGTTCCCTAAACTGCAACACGCAACCGCCAAGCTTACAATCAAATTAAAGTTTTAGGTATAAAAAAAAAAAAAAAAAAAAAAAAAAGACTGCTCCAAGGTCCTACGATCGGAGCTCTCGTTTGTGGCCCGAGTGTGCTACCAATTACCAATTACACAAACGCCATCCTAAAAAAAAGTTGAGAAGGCAATCTGGATTGTCATAGTCGGTTTACTTTCATCTGATGGAACTGAACCTCCACACAACTTCAGTACCAATTCGTGCTTGCATTAACTTCAGTGAGTCTAAGTCATGGGATAGCAATGTGTCTCCTTGGTTACTAGTCAAATCAACCCTACAATCTGACAAAACTGGGCTATATCTGAACTAAAAGAGGTAGGGGTCTTTTACAAGCAAAGGCAAACCATCTGGACCAAGTCAGGAGGCGGGAGGGTGGTAGAGAAGGCACTCGGTAATGAGGATGTCAATTTCAGAAGGAACAAGTGTCGCTAACCCCAAATACCGGAGCAGTCACTATATATAGGCAGAACAAATTGCTGAGAGAAGAGTGTTACGATATCTCCTAAGCCGACGAGGATACGGCCGATAGTGGAGGTGGCCTTGATGCGTCGGACTTCACCAATTTTCGATTTCACTGAGTCCATTGTGTAAAACCGAGGCCGGGTCCAGTTTTGCCCGAATCCGTCAATCTCCTGTCAAGTTATCATGGACAGAGAAAAGAGCGGCGAACACGGCGGAGGTGGGGGAGGTGGAGGTGGAGGCGCGAGATGTGGAGGTGGAAGCAGGAAAGGTGAAGTGGAAGCGAATACAGTGGAGGTGAAGGTGGATAAAACTAGTGGACATAGCAAAGGTTGGGGTGGACACAGCGGAGGTGGAGGCGGACACAATGGAGGCGGTGTGGAGGAGGGACTGGCGGAGGTGGAAGCGGAAACACTGGGGGTGGTGGAGGAAATGGCGGAAGTGGAGGCGAACACAGCAGAAGAAGTGGAAACAGCCGAGGTGGAGGCGGGAGAGGTAGAGGTGTTGGCGCCTTCACCGCAATAAATCTTGAGAATTTCTTTCTGAGTATGATTGTTGCAGGAGAAGCGATTGCAGATTGTATAGAAGAATGACTTTTATGGTGAAAACTTAGTATTCTCTCCTCCAATCCCAGAGTGCATTGCGGAAGCGTTAACTAATTCATATCTTGGCATTCCTATATTGAACCAATTATATGTAACGTCATGTAAAGGAGGACAGACAAAATATATGTATGTAATTCTCTCAGTACGTGGACACCATTTTTTTTTTTTCGGGGGGGGGGGTGTATGCTGTCTCTATACAATTATATTCACTATGGAAAGGTTTTTAGTTCTGCAGAGTTTAAAACCAGTCAGTAACTAGCACAAAACTGTTCAGATAGTAGTGACCTCTTGTCCGAAATGCGACATTGATCTGTGACCTTAAGTTCTGATAGGTCTGCAGCAACATCGAATCAATTTAGTCCTTGACCTAGCCACAGTTCATATGCCAGATTCGCTCCAGATCAGATTACACTTTCTTGAGAGATTTAGTTAACATACATACATACATACATACATACATACATACATACGTACATAAAACCGGTCTTGACAATACTTATGCCTTCAGTCTCACCAATAACTCTTTGAGGACAAGATCGCCTTTTATCAACTGAACTCACAGGGGTTAAAACACTGTAAGAAAAAGACCTTATAATGCTGCATAGCTCAAAAAGATAAACTGCATGACGATGTACAGGTTATTATTTGAGTGACAGGTGCCAGAAGCCAACTGGCAACGAAGTTAACCCTTCATCCCGAGGAAGTATTATTGTTATTCTTGCCATCTCCAAACGATGCACTTCAGGTTGGAGGAAGAGTTCGTATTGCAGGAGATATTTATAGCCTTCATTAATCCCTTCAACAAGTATTTTCTAAGTTACATAAAATCATGCTAGAATAACATACAGAATGCATCCTCAGGCTGCAGGGGTCATAAGAGAAGGACAAAAGATCACTGACCCACGCCCATCAGCCGAATGAAACCATCTGAGGACAGCATGAATAAAATGAACTCTACGTCTGCTTAGAAAAGTGGTTAAGCCATACAGTCCGATGACGCACTTTACATACTAGTTCCAGACGATTTCATTCACCTGGGAATATATTTTTCGAAGGGGAGGGAGGGGGGAGGGGTTATAAACAGCCTTCATTAATCCCTCCAATTAGGGAGGTCATTCATAAGTTGAGCATAATCGTCTGGAGGTGGCGAGAATACACTGAGCTAAGAGGTCATGGGAGTGAAGTGGCTAAGAGAGGAAGGAGGGAGCACTCAGCGGCGCCCACCTGCCAATACCGCCCCGCCTCCGCCGCCTGCAGGAAGGGCCAAAGAAAACAAATTCCTTATCGGGATTCGATTTTTGGTATTGCTCTCTGTGCTGGCCTGTTAAACATTCATTCTGAAGAGAGTGTGGCTGAAGGCGTCAAGCTTTCCAGTCTTAAGCCTTATATAGTCAGAGTATGAAAGGATTCAGTCACATTTAATTTATTATGCTGATCTGTGTGCATTTTTTTCTAATTCTGGCTCAAGAATATATTAACACTAAGAAAAAATACATGATGATGCCCACTAAAATTTCATAGAAGGAATTGGTGGAAGAGCTGAAGATTTACTGTAGCTGCATCGACAGAAAAGACAAAGTAGGGTAGTAAAGAGAGCAGAGAGTAGAGTTAGGCAAGGAATTTAAGTGGGTGTTGCTCTAAAAGGCTCGATAGGAAACAGAGGTTACGAGTGGCTGACATGGAGGTATCTTCTCTAATGCAAACAATAAACTATATCTATCTGTCTGTCTGTGTCCGTCTGTCTCTATATCTCTATCTCTATTTCTATCTATACATATCTATCTATATCTATGTATCTATCAATCAATCAATCAATCAATCTATCTATATGCATGAGAGAGAGAGAGAGAGAGAGAGAGAGAGAGAGAGAGAGAGAGAGAGAGAGAGAGAGAGAGAGAGAGAGAGAGAGAGAGAGAGAGAGAATATATATTAAAGTTGCTGTAATTCTACACTACGTGTGATTACAGTTGGTGATCCTTGAGGAAATTTCGGCGCCTCCAAATGGTTAATAGCACTGTGGAAGAAGACAGTGACCAAATGAGCTGGTGAAGGGTTAGGTGAATCTGTTTACATCACTAGACTTAAAGGGTGGATTTGCTGCACATTTACCAGTTATTACACAGTGCTGATCGAGGCAAGCCTGAACACGTCTCCATATCCTCGATGATCTGTCCGGCTTACTATTTAAAAAAAAAAAAAAAAAAAAAAAAAAAAAAAAAAACCATGGATGGTCAGACAACGCTTCAGTATTTTCAAGCATAGAATGTCGTGTCACTTATAATTCAGATCCAGTGCCTGAAACGGGCTTATGTTGCTAGTAAATAAAGAAAACGCATCTGTTATTCTTAAAGCAGGAAAAATGAACCTTTTTCCCACTCACAGCCGACACATTTAATTATACTCTGTCCTAGTTCTCGTATTATCTCTTGCATTGTCTCTCTATCAGTCGCATTTCCCTCTACCCTCCTTCCATCGACCCTTCACCCAACCTCCCCCACCACCTCCAGCCCCTGAACTTACAGGGAAATTTGAATATCCCGAGTGTCCTATACCCGGGGAATCGAATGAACGTGTTTCCCTATTGGTCTCACAAAAGCTGCCTTGCCCCGTCTCTCGCCCTGATGGACCCAGCGGAGGAGAGGGTAACTTACTTAGTGTCCGGGAATTATGGGGAAATGGACCTATTAAGGCCATGCCGAAGATGCTCGTGGGAGATGGAAATGGAGATGGAGGAGGTGGAAAGGGAGACAGAGGACGATGTTGAGAAGGACAGAGAGGAAGAGGGATGTGGCGGTGGAAGGGGTGGAAAGACAAATGGAGAATACGAAGGAAGTTTTGGTTAGGACAGAAAGAAAGAAAAGAAGATGGAAATAGAGAAGCAAGAGATGTCTGCTGGGAGAGGGAAAAAGAAGTTGAGGGTCAAGGAAATGTTGGGAGTGAGACAAAACTGAACAGGATGTGGAAATGGAGAGTAAAAAGGAAATGTTGACAGGGACAGAGAGGTAGGAAACGGTGGAGATGGAAAAGCCGAAGGATTTATTGGCAAAGACAGAAAGGAAGAAGGAGGCGGTGGAGACAGAGATGCCGAAGTAAATGTTGGCAAGAACACAGAGAAAGAAATGGAAGGCGAAAGGGGAGAATAAGAAAAAAAAATGATGTTAGGGACAAAGAGAAAGCAGAAGACGGAGGTGAAAATGGAGAAGATGGAAAGTTGACATGGAGATGAAGATGAAGATGGAGAATACGAAGGAAATGAAGGCGATGGGGAAGGAAGAGATGTAAAGGGAGTCGGAGAATAAGGAAGTTTTGATAAGGAATGAATTGGTGAAGAAGGAGGTGGATATTGAGAGGTGATGGAAGGAGAATGTTTTCTTTTCGGTGAAATGAACTCACGTCGGTATTTTACTTGGCAATCACCACGCGATTTTGTTCAGCTCCTGTAAATCTTAGCGTTCAGAGCGTAAAAGAAAAGAAAATATTAATCCTTTCGTTACTCTTAGCTACCGTATTTAGAAAGAAACATTTGACAGTATGCCGAGTCGAGAGAAACCATTGAAGTATAAGACTTAAGAAATGGGAAAATGGACCTATTGCATTAACCTCCTTTCGATACGGTGAAGCCTTTATATATAATTACCCTTCCTCTACCAGACGTTGTGCTCAGCTGAAGTGAGTGTCCTAGTTGTAGAGGGATTAATGTGACTTTCTAACCCCTCCAGTTAAAAATATGGATAAACTGAGGAAAATCGTCTCGAGATTGTGAGATACCCACGTCACCGTCCTGAAAGGGTTAAGTACAGTGTATGTCAAGAATGTCCGTGGGAAGTGAAGAAAATGATGACAGTGAAGGAGACCGTGAAGGAAACGGTGAATGAGGCGAAATTGTTTCAGAAACGAGGACGTAAAGATCCAAATGGAGATAGACGAAGAAGGAAGAGGAGTAACCTAAAACAGAATCGGAGCGAGGTTTTACTGACATACACCTAATGGGATTCGTCAGCAAATTAGTGCCACATGCGCAACCCCGGCTCCTCCGAGTATCGGGATCGTCCGTTCATTAAATATGCATAATAAAATCTCACTCACTTTCGAGGCCATGGAGAGAAGGAGGCATTCTCGAGGGTCAGAAAACTTTACATCAGTTTACTTTTCAATTTTTCTCGTTACTCTTTTCGCTATGAAGGTTCCCTATTAAACAGCATAAGGGCAGTCTGAGGGAGGCAGAAATATAACTGAAATGTACTCGTTGCAGTGAAGCACAGATTATGGCTAACCTCGTCGCCAGGACAGGCCCTTCCCAAGCTGAATGAAATCGACTGGAGGTGGCAAGAATTTAGTAAGAAAGGAAATGTCGTAGTGAAAGGCAAGTCCATCACTGTCCTCCCTGATGCATAATATGGGAGAGAAATATCCCAAGGGCAGAGACACACAGCGAGCTTCTCTCAGCTTTGGAATATTAACCAGGCGAGCAAAGCGAGAAAAACAAGAGGTATTAGGCAAACTTTGTATTAACCAGGCGAGGGAAGCGAGAAACAGAAGAGGTGAAATATTAGGCAAGCTTTTGTATCCTAGGGCTCAATCCTGAGATATCTTTACTGTAGCTGTAATCACTCTTTATTAGCGTCCGGCAGCATCACAGCCACCAGCACCAGTCAAGGGTCGTATTATAAGTGGCTTTGATGATTTCGTAACGCCTTTTTCTCAGTCATTTATTCCGCCCAGCGCTCATGAATGCTACTGATGCTAACTGTATCGGAATTTTAAGAGTATGATTAACATATGAGAGAATGCTAACGTGTAATATGAAAAAATAAATCAGCAAGGGAGAGGTGCTGCAACTCCTCCCATGTCACCTGGGATACGGGCCAAAGGGTGGTAGTTTGAATGGCACTGGAGGCTTTGTAACATCTCATCTGCAGCGACTTATTCTGCACATTACACCTCAAAATTCTCGTGTGTGTTATAGATGCAATATATGCCGGCACTAAAAATGCATGATTGACATAAAGCAGAATATCAAGGTATAAAATGGATAATAAGTCGAAACAAGGAATGCGTAACGAAGCCAACAGCTGCACTTAGAATACAAAGTCTCACAAGCCGACTCATCAGCTTGTATGACATCAGAGGGAGGTCCTGGGAGACAGGGTTGTGGCGAGGTGTGGGACATCTCGAGGACATCAAGGTGCACATCACGTCCACAGTTCCCTCCACAGCATCATTCCTGTCCCCTCCCCCCCGTCCCTCCCTCTCCCTCGACCGCATTCCTCGAGCCCTTTCTTCCTGTCATCCTGTTCCTTCCTCACCAATCCTTTATCTAATCTACTTCTCCTCCGGTCTCTATTCCTTTCTTATCAATTTTCTCTCAGCACCACTTGCCATTTGTAGTTTTGTCTTCGGTCTCTCAGTGTTGTTAATTGCCCAAGCCTTCGTTGTCACTATTTTTCATTTTCTCATTCTCTCTGTCATTCTTTACTCAGTTTCCCTTCCCTCCTTCCTTCCTTCCCTCCTTCCTCCTGTCCTTCCTTCCTTCCTACCGACCTACCTACCTACCTTCCTTCCTTTCTTCCTTCCTTCCTTAATTGCCTCCTTCGACATTGTTCGTTTTTCCACTCACCCCCATTTCTCAGCCTTCTCTCCATCGTTATTCTTCATTTCCTTATTCACTCCCACTAGCAGCTTTCAGCATTCCTTAATTTCATAGTCATTCCTCGCTTCTCCATATTCTTGCAGCAAAACCCCTTTAATCCAATTTTCATTTATTCCTTTTCCATTCCCCATTTCTTTCTTCCTGCCACCATGTCTCAACCTTCCTCCCTTCATTTTTTCACCATTTGCCCTTTCTCCACTCCCTCTTGACAACACCTCCCTTACTCATATTTCCTTCCGTCCATTTCCATTCCTCACTTCTTCATCTTTGTTCACCAGCATCATTCAACCTTCCTTACTTCTCAAGACTTCACTTTCCCATTCCCTTCCAGCAATAATCAACCTTCATTCCACCTTCGTTCCTCACATCTTTATTCTCATCCAGCTTCAATCACCACCATATTCATCACGTCCTCTTAATGTTAGCTCTTCAGTACCTTAATTAGTTCCTCTTTTATATTTCTTTCCGTCAGTCTTCTTTTCTATGCTCTTAACATCGCTCGTTTACGCTCTAAAATTCTTTCGCCTTTCTTTTCATCCTTTCTCTTCTTAACACGTATATATATTTTTTACCTTCCGATAGTTTTCACATCAATCCATCTATCTGTCTATCTACCTACCTACCTATCTATCCATCTATATTTCTCTTCGGTTTCACTATACTTCAAGCTTAACCTTACCTAACGAGTCTCACGAGATCCCTACCTCACACGTTTCTCCTCCTCCTGTTCTCAGCTCCCTCATTTCGCTCCTCCTCTCAACCTTCCTCAACGCTATCGTGTTCTCAGCCCACCTCCCACGAACTCCCCCCACAGGGCTGAGGGAAGTGCGCGAAGGGAACTTTTAGTTTGCTTCGGTTATGCAGTGGATATTAGTGAAACTAATTGTTTGTCTGTTTGTCTATTGGTTGTATATATATACATATATATATATATATATATATATATATATATATATATATATATATATATATTTATATGTGTGTGTGTGTGTGTGTGTGTGTGTGTGTGTGTGTGTGTGTGTGTGAGAGAGAGAGAGAGAGAGAGAGAGAGAGAGAGAGAGAGAGAGAGAGAGAGAGGGAGGAAAAGTACGTGCGTGCGTGCTCATGAGTATGGTATGTCCAAATAAATTTTTCCCCTGACAAGCCCACTCCCAAAACAAGAGGACCAAAGTTGAAGGAGGCTGGTAAGAGGAACACGAAGCTTGCCTCTTGCTGGTGGACGCGGGTGAGAAGGGCTAATGCTTGGAATAAGACTGAGGCGGGAGTGGGGCGGCTGGGGCTTATCGCTAATCTGACGCTGCTGGCTCTCGTGCTGACGTGAAGATTACAGTCCACCCCGTCAAGCCCTCTTTTTGTAGCGCCCTCACAAAGGCCTCTGTGTCAGGTTATAAGAGGCGCCGTTTTTATAGAGGATTCTGACCAGTTTACAGGATAAACAGATATTAGTAATATCGCAGATCGTCTGGTTTTTCGTTATTTTTTCTTTTTAATAATAACGCTCCAATTTATCAAGGACCACAGTGAATTCATAGGTAACGCAATCTCCTGAATAATTTACTTTTTTTAAATATCTTTACCTATTATAAAAGATCCTGATACTGCTACAGGATAAGCAGTTCTCCATAGCTGATAACTATTGCCACAGACAGTTTTGTTTTAACGAGTTTCATTTCTTTTCTATTCACTCTAATTTTGTACTTATACAGAATCCTAATCAATTTACAGAATGAACAAATCTCCATACCAATTAATCAGTGTTATTGATAATTTCGTATTTCCCTATTTATTCCCTCTAAGAAACAATATACTTTGACTGCGAAGTGTTAGGTGGTCGTACGAATACCGATAAAAATATAAACAAAGAATCAAGTAATCTTATAAGAGAATAAATACGCCACAAAGACCCTGATCTAAGCTCGGGGATCCCAGGCTGAGGAGAAAGTGCTGTAAAATTTTCGCTTAACAGGAAAAGAAGCCAAAGTCGATGTTGTTTTATATATATTAATCTTCGTACGAGTATATTACCAAGTTCGTACATCGCATAGGTGTTCGAAACGATATAGGCTACTGTATTTACAAGCAGCCCCTTAGGAATATAATCACCACTCTACACGAAAAGAAAAAAAACAAACTCCATTAGTCAAAGAGATTAGTAAAGGCGAAAATTTGAATTAAACTAGACACGAAAAGTGCTCAAACAAAAATTATTCAAAAGTCCGTGTAATCATCACTTCTGAAATCGCTATTATGGGGTAATGGGGGCTCTTAACAGTGAAAATTGGCTTCGTCGAAAATAGTGGATGTTTTCTTCCGAGAGACTAATGCTTTCGATGCATAAAGCTGAGGGTGCAATGAGGGTGGCGTGCACGGCGTGGGAAGGTGGGCATGAGTTGAAGTAATTTCGCTGCTTCATTATAGAAACCGAGCAAGGATGGAGCTCCTAATAGTTGTTTTGTGTGTGTGTGTGTGTGTGTGTGTGTGTGTGTGTGTGTGTGTGAGAGAGAGAGAGAGAGAGAGAGAGAGAGAGAGAGAGAGAGAGAGAGAGGGGAACGAGTCGTTGTTGAATATTCATTGATATATCTATTTAGGGTGTGTATAATATGAATAATTTGTTTCTCTTGCATCTCTGTTATGCAGACAATTCTTGATACAAGTCAGGGATGTGAAGCAAAATAACAGTTCTACTTCCATACAACTAATTCTGCAAATCAAGCACCTGCAGCTATTCCCCTCGTCACAGCACAAGAACACAGTAAATAGGGAAATTGGCGAAGCAAGTTTATATGCAGCAATGTGACTTCGAAGGGCATTTTGAAATTGATTGAGGACATAATATCACCAAAAAAAAAAAAAAAAAATCAAGAAACACATTTTATAGCAAGGAATTATTAAACTTCAGCTTCGCAAAATAAAAATCTACGGACTTACAGCTTCACACACGGGTAACAGGGTTTCATGACCTTCCCGTGGTTGGTAGTAGTAGCAGCAAGAGTAGCAGTTGGCAGTTGCAACCCCAGGCTCATCTGAATGTAAACCCAGTGGACTGCAGGCTGATGTCGCCCTCTTCCTGCAGCTCACCATCCTTCTTTCGGGGAATAAGAAAGGAGTTGAGGCACGTTTGTATAACCAGGCAGTGGAGCCACCCAGTTATATCGGTGCCACCACATGAAGGCATCCCACTCCAGCACCTTCCCGTGGTTAAAAGCCGGGAAATCGATGCATCAAACTCCGGAGACTTTTTACTCCAGGCGGTCAATATTTTCTCAAACTTTGCAGCTGATTGAAAAGCGCCGTGTTTCATAATAACCCGCAGCGGCAGCCATGAGGCACGTCGTTCGCTGGAAACCTCTGAAGAGAAAACTAACCCAAACAACACTTAACAAGAGCAATGAAACTAAAGCACTCGACACTGGGCATCGTCGGCGCTCTCTCACTTCTGGGGGAGTTGGATGGTTCGTCTGGCTGAGTTATCGGTGGTTTGTGCGCTTGATGAGGAAAATTATCAGACGTTTGTCGCCCGAGATGAAGGAAATTATCGGAGGGATGAGGAAATTTCTAAGGGGTTTGTCGCGAGGTGGGGAAAGTTATCGAACGTTTGTAGCCTGATGAGGAAAATCAACATATCTTTCTTGACAGGTAAAAAAATTATCAGGGAGTTGGGGAAAATTTTAAAGGAGTGTTTGTCGTCAGATGAGGAACATTATCGAACGCTTGTCGCCAGATGAGGAAACGTGTCAGAGGGACGAGGAAAATTTAAAATGTTGATAGCCAAAAGAATAAAGAAAATCAAAGGTGTCGTCAGCTTGAAGAAAAATTACTGAAAGTTTGTTACCAGATGAGAAAAATTATCAAAGGTTTGTTGCCAAAAGAGAAAAACTGTTTCTTTTTATTTCAGTTTTTTTATTCACTTTCAGACGAATAAAATTTGCTCGTCTCAGCTGGAATACACTTCGAGAGACGAGGCATCCATAAAAGGGTTCATGGACATGAACGTGAAGCTTGCTGGGGTAACAATACTCAGTAGCAATCCATCATTTTTTCAAGATCATTACCTACCAATTTCTTACTTTCACTTTTGTCTCTACATCGTTGTTGGTTTACTATTCCTCCATCCAACCGCCTCAGCTTCATACATCCTTTTACTGTCTTGTTATTATAGGTGAGAACGGGGCAAGAAAGCCCCAAATATTAGACAGCCATTTATGAAACACCTATAATTAAGACGATTAGCCTGCATCCCGCATTAGAGAGTGTAATTAGTAACGGTAGGGAAAGGTTACACATGCTCTCTCATTATCATATGCTCTAGAAATTACTGTGAGATGGGAGCCTATCCACACTTTCGTTCTCTCAATTTAAATAGTGGGCCACTAAGTTTTTCATCTTCCTCAGCCCCTCCTCCTGTCTCTACGATGCTGCTAATTAACGCTTTCATTACGACGACGTTTGTATTGGTGAATAATTGATACTTTCAGATAAAATTATTTAGCCTGGGATAGAATTTTTCAACTAGACGCCGAAAGGGTTGGTTATACTGTTGCCTTTATTTAAAAGTTTTCCAATCGTGAGGTGTATTTTGAGGTGAATTTCTGAAGGTAGCAGGAATATACTATTGAATGACGCCATCGTACCGTAGGGGTTAGTTAGGTAGGAAACTATAGTGTGAACTTATATCAAAATACCTTACTAAAGTACTTAATATTCATCGTGTGGAAGTAACACAAAAGTTACAGAACAATAAAAATCTCTGTAACTTTGCATTAATCAAGTAGGATATCTGGAGACAAGTAATTAAAATATCTAACAATAATAGCAAACTGTAATAGCAGAAATATTTCAATAGCCCCTTTTCTGCATTTGACAAGGTAATGTATGTAGGAGTGAAGCCCATCGGCAAGTGCACTATGATCAGTTTGTTTACATCTGTGTGGACTGGGCCTATCTCGCAACATGACTGCTAAGTCGTGGTTGCATAAAATCCGATG
Organism: Coenobita brevimanus; assembly: GCF_032717465.1. Classification (NCBI taxonomy): domain Eukaryota; kingdom Metazoa; phylum Arthropoda; class Malacostraca; order Decapoda; family Coenobitidae; genus Coenobita; species Coenobita brevimanus. The sequence goes on from NC_137004.1 coordinate 34,551,435, forward strand.
AGCCTTAGTTATATGATACGAATGAGTCTCCTTGGTTATGAGTCAAATAAACTTTCCTATCTGAGTACAGTTGGCCATCAATCCAGCTAACAGAGGGTAGAGATTTTTTTTTGTCAGGTTAGAATAAACGTGCTATAGTGTTTTTGACGCTCTCCCTTTCACAAGTAAATCTGAGATAAGACTAGGATAAAGGAGGCACATTCTCCGCAATTCAAATCCCTCGCAACACCTCTTCCATAGTAATCTCTCTTCCACATATAAAGAATAACAAGGAAATATGAGCAGATGATTGTGCCTGTGAGGTGTAGCCAGAATTTCGAAGTCTGCATTGATGTGAATGTATGGCAGATTTCACCGGTCATGTCCACTTTTATGCTTACCTCACCCAATCATTAAAGGGAAATTTTTGTCTGGATGATGACGATGATTATGATGATTGTTATTATAACGATGAAATACACACGACTCGTTTTTTCAGGTCTCTCCCCCCAAAAAAAAGTCTAATTAATGCATGTCAACTTTGCAACAGCAAAATATTTCGAAACTTGTTGATCCACACATTTGTATTCGAATGCAATTATATCAGTAATAAAGTCTCGTTAAATACCACAAGAGATTATTACCGTGCCATGTGCGTGGATGAGGCTGCCAAGGGAGCCTTCTTGATCCAGGAAGAATGACTGGAAAAACAGGAGTGTGTTGAATGAGAGGAATATAAACAGACAGACAGAAAGATAGACTGACAGATAGATGGAAAGATAGAGATAGACAGACAGACAGACAGACAGATAGATGGATGGATAGATAGGAAGACAGACAGACAAACAGACTGGTATCTATCTATCTATCTATCTATCTATCTGTCTATATACAGTATGTGTGTGTGTGTGTGTGTGTGTGTGTGTGTGTGTGTGTGTGTGTGTGTGTGTTCATTTATTTATTTATTAATAAGAGAAGAGACAAGGAAAGAGAAGAATGAAGGGATGGGATGAGACGAGAGAGGAGAGGAGAGGAGACGAGACGAGAGGAGAGGAGAGGACAGGACAGGAGAGGAGGGAGGAAATAGGTAGTGGTGAAATGGCCAGGCAACACAATATTCCCGACCAATGGCGTGTAAGGTAACAAGGGCGGGGGTCGTCGTGCCCCTGAATACAGAAGAGGTCAGGGGTGGGGAGCATCTTGCGGTGGTGGAAGTAGGTCACACCAGTATTGTCCACCCTTTGATGAACAAAATTACTCTGTTCAGACTGAAATATAATCGTTACCTCTGTTACTTGACGTTCCATTAAAGAATGCAATCGTTACACTGAAAACTCTATGGATGTAAATGAAATGAATAGTTACTCGTATTCACTCTCTTTAAAATGTAGCATTGGGGACATTTTCATCCTCTTTCTCTATTTCCTTTGCCTCTGACCTCATTTCACACGGACATTTCCATTAATACTCCCTTACACTCCCTCCAGCCGTATGTCCACCCGTGTGAAGCCGTTTCTCTCATGGTTCTGCGTCAGCGATAGGTTTTTCACTCTCTATATGCAGATTTATTTTCTACCCTTATATGTCTGTTATCCCTGCATACTGCCATCCTTCCAAACAGTTAACGAGTAAAACGATGTCACTGTCATTCCTGAATTATTTTTACTTGTGCTTAGATTAATATTATCCCTGTAAGCTGTCCACCAGCATATGATTAAAACACACACACACACACACACACACACACACACACACACACACACACACGAGCGACATTACAAAGGCTACAAAAATGTCAGGGAGTACTTTTCTGTATAAACAGAAATTAATTTTCTTTCCGCATTCGCACGGGACGAGAATACCACAGTATGTGTATGTGGTGGTGGTGGTGGTGTGTGTGTGTGTGTGTGTGTGTGTGTGTGTGTGTGTGTGTGTGTGTGTGTGTGTGTGTGTGTGTGTGTGTGTGTGTGTGTGTGTGAGAGAGAGAGAGAGAGAGAGAGAGAGAGAGAGAGAGAGAGAGAGAGAGAGAGAGAGAGAGAGAGAGAACGAATGAATGACCGAGTAAACGAAAGACTGTATGAGTGAGAATTTAATCATATGTGTCATCGTACCAGAAAGATTAAGTAAAATGACGTCTAACACCTTCACTATGAAATTTCTGTCCTTAGAATAATGAGATCATCTGAGGAAAAGAAATATATAAATAAAAAAATAAAAAAAGGGTAAATCTTGACCCTCTCCTCAGTATCTCATTTATTTTTCACTCCAGCCAGACCATAAATCGCGTCCTCGTAGGTCAAGGAGGCTCCCCATAATCTTTTCCATACCCCATTTTTCCATTAGGCACGTAGATATTCTCCTGTATATTATTTACGCAATCTGTGTCGCTATTACCATGATGTAGATACCATGGAAGAGTATATTACGATGTAGTATGCAAAGGAAAACCATGAGCTGGAGGTGCTAGTATGCGTCCTAAGTTATTATTTGTGCAATCTGAGTCTGTTGCAATGCTTTAGGTGCATGCAAGAGAATATTAAGGTACTCTATGCAAAGAAAAGCTCAAGGGTGTTCGAGAGCGTCTTAAGTTCACCGAAAAATGGCACTCACGTACAGACTGAACAACCACAGAGACATCACGCAATCCTGACTGAATAGCACTTTAACATCAGACCACACACGTTCTCCTCTATCGCCTGTACACATGCCTTACACATCTAATTACTCTCTTCAGTGAACTAAAAAGAATATCTCACAGATCTGCACACTTGTTCCAAAACCTCTCTAACAGATCTATTATGTTCCTTACATCCATAGAATTGTTTGTTTGTTTTCTTTTCAAAGTAAACACCCGACCCAAACTCTCCCTGCCACACCTAAAGTTTCCTTTTTCTCGCCTATCACTCTTTCCTGTATGTACTGTAGACTACACTATACATCCAGTCATCAACCATCCTCACACTTCATTTCGCAGGCTCAGTATACGAGAAGTTGGCCTTCAACATTTTTGCCTTGCTTTTACTCCCTCGTGCTTGTATACACTGTTACAGAGCCTCATTTCTGCCAGTCTTCAAGAACCTCACTCCGATCCATGCATCCACCTAAAAGCTTGAGTATACAGTATATTCTTTACAGTAATCTAAGTCATTCGTTGCAAATCTATCCACTACTGCCGGTTAACCCAGACTTATTTACTGTAACTCCTATAATTTTCTTTTCCACCCAGTCATTTCTTTGCTATTTATACTAGCCACTCGGTTAACAGTTACATTTGAAAGTGCTTAGCCTACTCACTCCATCATGTTTTCAACTCTACAGAATCTAATGCCACTCAACTACATTCGCTCCCTAAACTGCTTTTCGCACACGTTCTCCCATTAGTTGCACACTACTCATTTTCTAGTAAGACATCTATTATACTCCTTTGCACTTGATCTGTTTACGCCATCCTCAGCTTTTGTCTGTATTTTTCGGAAACAGAAAGAAGTGACAATAAATCCCTCATACCCCGCTTAAGACTATCTAGAAAAAAAAAAAATGCTACGGTGCTTGTTTTTCATCTGTGTTTGCCAGTGTAACAATACCATATGAAATGAAGATCAAGTACGGTATTGTAATGTCAAGCAAAACATCTCGAAGAACCACTTTATCAAAACAACTACGTATATTAGATTATTTCCTCTTCAGCAAATCATCAAAAATGTTGTTCAGCCTCTACCATAAACACTGATGGTAAGAAGTAGCAAAACAATCATCAGGCTATCGAAAGACTGTTACGAAGATTTTTTGCCTCTTCTTACTATACTTACATTATTATGAAATATAGTGTTCGCTGAGTGACATGCTGCCAGATCAAGATCACCATACATGTTTAACCCTTTCAACATGACGACGTGGCTTGTAATTTGTTTTACCTTACTTCAGATGACTGGACACAACTTAGGGAAGATCTCTGGTATCTAACCTCTTCAGTTCATAAATTATCTCCTAACTTAAATACACTCTTTTGAAGGTATCAAGAATAAAAAATGTCATCTAAGTGAAGTGGTTACCGTCAGGAACTACAGCTGCAGTGATTATAAAACAGAGAAAGAGAACACATGACCTTATACTCTCAAAAATGCAGAAATGACGGCGGCGCTGAGAGCAGGTGAGAGGCTGAGGTTTGTGGCAAGAGAAGCAATACAGCGCATTTACCCTCGCAATTTTTGAGACAACAGCCACACAACTTCAGGGCGAGACAGGGGACGGGAGGGAGGGGAGAGTAGGAAGGGGAAGAAGAGAAGGTAAGGAAGGGAGGAAAGGAAGGAGGGGAGAAGCCAAGGACACTCACGAACAAAGCAAATGAAACCGAGGACTTTGAGTTGAGGAGGTAGGCGGGGTGGCTTGGTGGGTGCGTGGGGTGTGAAGGATGGGGACGATAAGTGCTGCAGTTGTGAGGATGCATGTGTGTAATTTTGAGAGGCGCCTCAGTATATTCTGCTAATGTTACGCGGGAAGCCTTCAGCCACGTGCTAGAGTGAAAGAAAAGAGTGGGGTGTAGACTGAGACGGTTCCCGAGTGGTTATGGTTTTGTGTGGATGTGTTGTTATGGTTGCCAATGTTAAATACAGCATCAATCTATGGCCGTCCTTGACAACACACGTGACACTGTGCACCATCCCATGCGTAAGCTTACCCCCGTCAATCACAGGATGTATTTTTCAGGTTAACCCTTTCAATTTGATGACGTGCTTTTCATTTTTGCCGTCACTAGTATTTTTTATTGAGCTTTGGAGAGATTGAGAACTGGAGGTATTTGATATAGCCTTCATTAATCCACCATTACATGAGAAATCCCCAAAGCCGGGTGTAGTTAATTTTGCCATTCGCGGACAATTATATCTCGTATACAATATATATTTCTGAACTACTTAGGTTATCATACATCCATTATCAACTCTTTTACTACCCGGGGCTCTGAAATGAAGAAAGAAATCGTATCAATACGCCATCGCGTGGTAGTTACTGGGCAGAAGAAAACTCTTCATGAAAGATTCAATATATGGATGAAGAGCCGGTCTGAGCTCTGTTTTCCGAGACTCCGTTGGCAGTGAAAGCATCTACCGTATACAGTATTTGGATCAAAGAACCTATCTGAACTCTAGTATATCCAGACTATATATGGATCAACAGCCTGTCCTAGAGACCCTATAGAGTCTCTAGCCTGTACCATATTATATCAAGACACCGCTGGCATGGTAAAATCTCTATATGGTTCGAGGAACCTGTCTGAACACCCTATAGCTAGAATTCGCTGACATAATGAAAGCGTCTATATATTGATCAAGAGCCTGTCTGAGCTCCCACAAGTCGAGACTCTGTTGGCTCAATAATCCAGTCACGAATGACCCTCCCAGACATGACCACCGCCGCTGACCCTCTAGCTCTATTATTACCCAAACGCTGAGGCCGACTGATCTCGTATCCGCCGGGCGGTGTTTGGTATTACGCCGGTGCATATATAGAGGCCTCAGATCCGCCTCCTCATGTCGATATCAGCTTAGGCGAAGGGATATTAAGTGGAGAACGTGGGTGAGTTTCCAAGGACCATTTAATATTTTAATAAGATGACATCTTTTTTAAGTTCTTCTGTATTTAATTATTTATTTATTTTGAAAAACAGACTGCTGTGGGGGGAGGGGGCCATTCCTTAAGTCGGAATGGACATTTTTTTCTTTTCTTTCTTTCCTGTGAGTAAAATATTATATGTACTGTATCTTAAACAAAGAAGGGAAGGGGGATCTCTCACTAAAGACACTCTATATCATCGGTTAAAACTCATCTTCATCAATCCCTTCAGTACCATGACGTCTCTTATTCATTCCTCCTCCAGATAATTATATATTCTGCTTAGAAAAGGTTTTTCTAATAACCCCTCCACCACAAGAGATCTCCCTCAAGCTGAATCAAGTAGTCTAGTGCTGGCCTACTTAAAATGAAGAGACGTAACCGGACTGAGGTAATTACGAGGACGGTGAGGACGAGTTTGCAAGGAGCGATAGCCAACTTCAGTATGATGACGGCTATTATTTTTGCCTCTCTGTCTTCCTTCCTTCTTCCTTCCTTCCTTCTTTCCTTTCTTTCTCTTAATTACTTGCTACCACCAAACGATTCTGCTATCTCAGAAATAACCTTTGACCGTGAAGTGGTTAGGCACAAAATTCATAATCTTTCACGAAAATATCTCCACTCATACAAGGTGCGCTTTAATAATGCTACCGACAGACGATTTTATATAGCTTTAAAGACGTCTCGCACTGAAAATGTTTGCTGGGTAATACAGATTATATGCACCTGACGAGTGAAAATATACAGAATAACAGGATATCCAAACTTCTGCTCCATATCAAAGAAATGCTTCGTCTCAAAACCAGACATATTACCATACTTTTTGACTTAATATACAGTTCTCATGCTACACTCAAGAAAACACAGTTACTCAAGTCTTAGCAGTTCATGAAACAAAATAAACCGTATTCTCATTAGCATACGAGGTTTCATAGCTCCTTTGCGGATTTATTGCGCCTACTGCAACTTAATGCCCTTTTGTATGTTACTGGCTGAAGCAGTCAATGGTGAAAAAAAAAATGCATATATATATATATATATATATATATATATATATATATATATATATATATATATATATATATATATATATATATATGGAACAAACGTGAAAACCGATACAAACTATGTCGTTTTTTGGAAAAGACGAATAGCAAACACGAATATGTTGACGTACTGGTATGTTATTTTCCTTCTCACCATAAGATTTTTCTAATCTTCGGGGAGATTAGTGAAGTTAATGAAGGTTATATCTAACCTTTCCATGAAGTTAATGAAGGTTATATCTAGCCTTTCCAATCAAAAAAGTCTCTCCTGAGCTAAATAATCTCTTCCCATGACAGCAAGAATTAAACACAAAAGACGTAAAGGTATCGAACTTATGACACATTGAGAAACATAAATCGGTGAGAAAGATGTGTTACGAAACCGAAAATGCCTACGAGAATATAGCCGAACGAAGAATATCATAGCCTGTAGTCGCTAGCATTTCATAAAGCTTCTAATGCAGTTTATTGCGGAACAAATCGCACGAAATACTACCTAACTTGTCCGAGAACTTCTGACAAAAGTTGGCTCATTCTGAAATTAGCCCAGAGGAAAGTTATTCGCTGAAGGATCATGCATATTCATAACTGAGCAACATGAGCAGGAAAGTCTGAGAGGCAAGTTGGGTAATAAGAAATAGTGGAGGGAGTCTGTTCCTTTACCCAGTCACGTAGAATCGATTGGGAATAAAGACAGCTAGGTTCACTTTGGCGTCTGTGTTCTTTCGTCGTGAACATCAGCATCGAAATTAACGTCAACATCAATATGAACATCGAATTAACATCTACATCATCATCATCATCAACAACAACAATAACACTATCATTATCATCAACATCAACACCACTATATTATCCATATCCTCATCATCATATTTCTGACCTAAGGATGAGGCGAGGTAGGATCCAGCAACAAGAGTACAAAGTAATGCAAACAACAGCTGGCCTAATGGTACTTTCGAGGCTTTTGTTACAGACAAGGCTGTGCGATGAAGATAAAAACAGTAGAAAAGAAAGTACGAAAATGAAAGAAATACCAACGGCATGCCCATCGTAATAAAAATGGATATTAGTGAGTGGCTTAATTAATACATATATTGTTTTTTACAATAACAGAACAGAGGAAGGAAAAACAATGAATAAAAAAATCCATACATCTGAGCACGGGTGTCCTCCATTCATAAAAAAAATTGCAATAGTAGGATCTGAACAGCCGTTGGTTGAAGTTTGGGGGGAAATCATTCTGGGGAAGCATGTTCCAAAGTGATGCAGTTCGGGGAATAAAAGAATACTGATAGGCAGTTCCGCAATATGGCCGGGTGACAGTCCAGTCATACGGGCTACCAGATGCCTATGTAACGCGCGGGAATGCACGGAGGGGTGGCACAATGGATACAAGTTCGTCTTGAGCATTTGCCATAAAACTATTTGTAAAATAAAGCAAGGGAGGTACCATTCCTTCTTACTTGTAAGGAAAGTAGTTCATTTGCAATAGTAGGGTTATTAATTCTAATTGCTTTATTCTGAAGTCTGTCCAGTCGTTTTACCGCAACCTCTCCACATCCATTCCACAAGGGTGAGCATTATTCCAGCTGACAGCGCGCATGACTTTTGTAAACTATAACTAACTGCTATTCAGTGAAGAAGTCAGGGACTCTGTACAATAATCCAAGTTTCTATGAGGAGGCTTTAGCAGGTGTGCTAACATGAAAGATGCAGCTGAGGGCGCTGTTAAGTGAAACACTACATATAAATATACATAATTCAGTATATATTAAAGGATGTTTATGGCTAGGAATGTCCATTATCCCCAAGATACTGCCTCCTTCCCCCGCATGTGTATTAACTTTTTCAATTTAATGATGTACCACATTCTCATGTTCATGCTTTTTCCGGGCAATTTTGTTTTTGCGAGATATTTTGAACTGGAGGATTCAGATACGACCTTCGTTAACTCCTTTGCTTTTGATTCATATATATTTTCTATATATTATAGCTCAGGCAGGCTTTTGATCCATTAATAAAAATTTTCGCTATGGTTCTCGTGCCCAGAAGAAAATCGTTTAGTAAAAAAAAGGAATTATGTAAAAGTGATGTCCTACTGCTGCAGGCTCATAGCCAGACTTTTCCAAGGGGGAGTGGGGTCGTTTCTGCTGAATCTGGACTTGCATTGCCGTCGGCTGGTCAAAGGTCCGTTGCAGTCTTGGTATGGGGGTCTGGGTGTATGGGTAACCGACGTTCAGAAGCAACACAAAACCTCTGAAAGGAGGAAGCCAGTCGTTTTGAACTGATAAAAAAAAAAAATAACAAGAGAACCTTTAGGCAGATGGGGGGCATCTGACCCTCTTGACCTCCCCACTCCTGGCGACGGGCCTGGGCTGAAGGGTGAAGTCTGGATAATTGTTCATTTTCCTGTAATTCAGATACTCACCGCCTAATAAATCAAAAGACGGAATTCGCAGTTTCGGTGCGAAGGAAACTTTTTTTTTTTTTTTTTAATTTATCATGTTACCTCCACACAGTCTCATTTAACTTAAGACGGATGCTCGAACTGCAGGGGTTAGACATGGCCTTCATGAGAGAGAGAGAGAGAGAGAGAGAGAGAGAGAGAGAGAGAGAGAGAGAGAGAGAGAGAGAGAGAGAGAGAGAGAGAGAGAGAGAGAGAGAGAGAGAGAGAGAGAGAGAGAGAGAGAGAGAGAGAGAGAGAGAGAGAGAGAGAGAGAGAGAGAGAGAGAGAGAGAGAGAGAGAGAGAGAGAGAGAGAGAGAGAGAGAGAGTTATGCATGAAAAATTATCATGACCTTTATTTCTTTAATCTTAGTAGGCTGGCCAAGGAAAGGGATTGCTGAAACTTCCCATGTGTGTAGTCCTTTCTCCAAACGAACATAGGAGTAACAGAGAGGAAACACACACACACACACACACACACACACACACACACACACACACACACACACACACACACACACACACAGGGAGACTGTATCATACCAATTCTCAAAGCTTCCCACGTTTCTTGTTCTTTCTGTAATCGAAAATATGAGTTATGAGAGGTGGAATTTATGTAGCCTAAGTCTGTGCCGCTGGAGTCTGTATCATAACACTCTTTAGTGTTTTCGATACAAAAGTGTACAACATTCATTATCATACAACAATAATCTATGAATAAATGAGAAGAAGTTGACTCATACTCTTCTTTACCATCTTCTTCCTTTAATCCCTTCAGTACGGTGGCGTATTTAGTTCTTTCTGCCTCCGGACGAATTTATTAATTCTGTGGCATGAATTTTGAGCGAAGGGGTTTGTGTGAGCTATATCTGACCTCTCTGGTTCGAAAAAAAAAAAAAAAAAAAAAAAAGCGGTCAAAATATCTGGTGGTAGCAAGAGTAAAGTGGTAAAAAACACGTCATATTAGTGAAAGAGATTGCAATAATGAATTAGGGACCTTCCAAGCACTTACACCTCCACACTTCCATCCTTACCTATCACACTACCCAAGTACTTGGATGCACTCATATTATCCAGTTCCTCACTATCTAGTCTCACTGCGTATGCTGCAATTTAATGTCTCACTCAAAGATCACAACTTTACTTATATCTACGTTCATCTTTATATTACGTATCTCGCATACACTACCAAACCCATTCGCCAAGTCTTGCAGTTCACATTCATCCTCATTTAACAATAAAATATCATCAGCAAAAAACAGTACACAGGCCCGTAACCAGATTTTACGAAGTGGGTGGGTGGGTGGGTGGGTAGGTGGGAGGGTTCTGCTGAATCTGGACTTGCATGGCAGCCGGCTGGTCAAAGGTCTGCTGCATGCTTGCTATAGGGGTCTGTGTGTATGCATAAGCGACACTGAAAAACAGTACAAAACTCCTGAAAAGCGGAAAGTAGCTTTTTGCACTGATATTAAAAAACAGACCGTGAGAATGTGAATCTTTAGACAGGTGGGGAAGTCGTTCGACTCTCTTGACCCCCTCCCCTCTTGGCTACGGGCCTGGTACAGGAAATTTGCACACCATACCCTCTCGCATTATACACTGCAACATCCACTACATTACATATTATCTCTTATAACCCCATCCTTATGTAAACTGAACGATCACAGACATAACACACAAACAAAATTTTATCCTTGTGCACACTAATTCCCATACCTCATCATCCTCTCCACTGAATTTCTTCGTGATTTGCACCATATTTCAGTATTGTTTCAATTCAGCATTTAAAAAGGAAAGATGGTAATTTAATGCCTAGTTAAAATGAACAGAGTATAGTTGAACAGCTGTATCTCAAAGTGGTCAAAATACCCGCGTTCCCCACGCCAGCTGACTGATGGGCAATAAAATGTGGGTTGCTGCTGCTGTGGTCCCGGCCATAAGAACTAGTGTTGAAGTCAAACAACTTCTTTGAACTGACATATCGTCAATGTCAACAATTGTGTCGATGCAGTATTTGCTCCTAAACTATGCAAAAAAATGTCAGTTGTTTTGTAGCTTATCTGTGTGTGTGTTCATCATCATTGATTTTATACATGAACAGCTTGTTGAATGAGGTTTTGCTAATTAAAGGATACTCGATGATGTACCTAAGGTTAATTTTGGAGCTCAACTCTCATCCATTTGAAGCTCATATTGCCTCTAGTTGTATTATAATTACAAATCATAATAGATAGATAGATAAATAGATAGATAGACAGCCCTATGCGAGCCTGGGAAAAGGAAATGAGCTTGCAAGTTACACTGAGGAAAAGCTGACGACAGATTACGAAGTAGCCAGTCAGGAGATGATGCAGTTAGTTTGTCAGCGATACACCAGGTGAACAAAGCTGAGTGACCATACACACACATACACACATACTCACACACAGGCTTCTTAAACTTTCCATCCACAAGGAACACACGTGATACGTCTCCTGTTTCACCAGAATTTAGGAAAGAGAGCTCAGAGGGAGACAAGCCTTAGAACAGGCAGGTCAGAAAAAGAAAGGGCTTAGCAACTTGAGAGAGAGAGAGAGGGAGCCAGAGCGAGACAGAGAGATAGCTAGAGAGACTCTATACTTCGCTCTGTGTGAGAGACTTGTTAATATTTCCAAGACAAATAAAAATAGTCCCATACTATTCTTTACCTCTCCTGTCACTACATGACAAATGGGAAGCTACTCCAAGATATAAAAACCGCTCGTCCACAAGTCTAATATGTATATAAAACTCAACCACAAAGGAACCACAAAGTCTTTTATGACATTTAGTCTTTTATGACATAGTTAAATTCCAGTATTTAGTTTTTATGCCATTCACTGTTATTCTTTACAGGTAGATTAGTTGTATAAGCCTGGGACTACAACAACAACAGGCATTAGTAACACCTTTAGGAAACAGCAGCCCAAGAGATCATACATAAATGTGTCAGATAAAAGGATTTACTGATAAAAGCCATTGTGCTTTTTTCTATAAATTCAATAAATATAAGCGTTTTGAATATTTAGTTCTGCCCAGTGGACTGCAGGTTGAAGCTGTCCTTCTGCAGTCCACCATCCTCCATTTGGGGGATAGGGAGGGAACTGAAGGACGTTTGCATAACCGGGCGGAATCACCCAGTTATATCGTTACCACCACGTGAAGGCATCCCTCTCCAGCACCGGGCTATATGTTTTTCTAGCTACCATCAGACGTATTTACTCATTTTAGAGGAAACCTCTCCTTGTAAACGGGATTTTAAATGTAAGGCATTTTTTACCTACAAATAAACACAAAAGTCCTGTAATGAGCGAAAAACACAGGCGCATTAAAAATTTTGGGCATGTAAGCCGCGGCTCACTCCGAAAACAAACATATCCCCTCATTAAGTCTGTACCAAGTGCAAAATGAGCCTAATATGAAACCTTTACTGGGCGCGGGAGAGAGAGACAAATGAAGAGACTTGCGAGTAACGAGGAACCACCGCTATTAAAACACGTGAGCAAGGGAAATGTAATGGAGGAACTCGTTGTTGTTTCGTGCGAGAGTAATGGCGAGCTGGGGGGAGTTAAGGGGAGGGTATACAGGGGGAAGGAGAAGCAAAGAGGGAGGGGAATTAGAGGGTAAGTAGGTGAGGAAGGGGAGGCAGGAGGAAGCAGGGAAACAGCAGGAGAAATAGGGGAGTAGGAGGAGCTGGAGGGAGGGGATGCACAGGGAAACAGTGGGGACTAGTAGGGGAAGGGAAGATGGATGGAGCAAGGAAAAAGGAAGTGTGTGGGGGGGGGGGGCAAGTCAGGGAAGGGAACATGGGCAGCAGAAAGGAGAGGAACAGTGGGGGAGTCAGGGAAAGGAGTGAGCGGGGGCTAGGTGAGGGAAACAGGAGAGACAAAAGGGGAGGGGGGATGAAAAAAAGGTAGCGATAGCAAATGGGTACATGGTGGGGAAGGGCTTTTGTTGCGGTCCTGGTGATGTGTGGAGGCCGGTTTGTCCTGCCTGAAAGAGAAAGAGAGAAAAAAAAGCCCATGATGCTTGTATTTAGAGGGAGAATTTTGTTGTTGTTGCTGCAGTCTTCAGGGTCGTATTTTCGTTGGGTTATAGGAACTTTCTTGCGTTTTTTCTGGTTAATTTAGCATAAAACACCTTAACCCCTTAAATACGACGACTTTTAAAAATTACTGTGCTTTGTTGCTGCTCAGCCCATGGTTAGATACACAGCAGTCTCCACTAACGCCAGCATTACCTCAAGTCTTCCTTCAAGCTGAATAAAAGCGTATGAATGTAGCAGGAAGAAGCAAATAAAATACGTCGCCAGATGAAGGTGATTACACAAAAGCATACAAGAGAGCACAAGGTATAATAAAAAAAATAAATCGCTAAGAAAGCGGTGCTGTGAAAGCAAGCTGCGCCATTGAAAAAAAAAGGAAAAAAAGGTACATTTTTTCTGGTGGCTGGATGAACATGCAGGGCAGCGTGTACTCGGTTTAAATAATGTATAGTTATCAGAGGTATAAATCTGCGACGCGCAGAGGTTTCTCCTGGGAACATACGAAAATATAACCACGATTATTCTGAAAAGGGTAAATGAATATAATGATATGAATAAGTGACAATGATTGGAACATAAAATTGTTAACTTCAGAACGAATGCTTTATTGTTGTTGTTATTATTATTATTATTATTATTGCTATTATGATTAGCGAATGCCGACAGACGATTATTTTTATTTATGAAGAGACTTTCCCGAAATTCTGGGAGTTACATTTAGCGTTCACTAGCCTCTTTCAGTACAAGACGTCCCCCATTGGCTGAATATAGTCACCTGGAAATGCGAAAGGGAAAAAATAGCCGTGATCAAACTAATAGGGATTAAAATAACGAAGATTGAGTTTTTTTTTTTCTTCAGGAACCGGCACAGTTAGGGCTGAGTTACTGAAATCAGGAAGTGTCTAAAATGAAGTGAGAGAAGCGAGATTCAGTTCCGAGCTCCCTCTTTTATTGCCGCACCAAAGATGTGAGTGGCTCTAAGAAGAGGATTATAACATGAAACTGTGCAAGCATTATTAAATTATTATTATTATTATTAACTGACTTAAGGGACAAATGATAGCCACGAAAACCAGGAAATGTCTGTTGGTTGAGGAAAGAGAAACTATATCACCCTCCTGGCTTTATCCCGACAAGCCTGGCATCGTTCTGGTTGGCTTAGTAAATTCCTTAACATGATTTCCTCGGCAGTTCATGGTCCCTTTGACACCTGGATCCCTTCACAACTACGCCGCATTTCAACCATATTAACACTTTCACTCCAACGATTTATTTTTTTATTTTTGCTACCTCCAGACGATTTTATTCAGATCAGATGGATTTTTCGAGGATGATGGTTTGGATACTCCCTCATTAACTCCTTCTCAACAAGAACTCTCCTTTAAATGAATACAATCGTCTGCAAATAGCAAGAGAAACTGGAAAAAAAAAAAAGCGTAACTGATTCATGGGATTAAATTTAAGATGGACTTCTAGGTAAAAGGTTAGTGAGGACGATATATAATCCCTCCAGTTTGAAGTCTCCCCCAAGTTACATGAATAGGTCTGGAGATGGCACGACTTAAATATAAATAACGTCTTCGCTGTTAAGGAGTTATATCTTGCAAGTTCTTAAATAGTGTCGATATGAAAAAGTGTACATATAAATAACACTTAGGAGAAAATCGAGGTGTAATAAGCAAAATAAATCACCAAGGGAGAATTGCTTGAAAGTCTGCTATGCCAGTGGGAATATGTGCCACCAACGACGTAGCTTCCACATGCCCATATTAAAATGATATTGGACTGTCGAGAGAAACGCCAAATAGGGTTGCCACCGATATGCTCAAAGGTTCTAGCAAATAGAATCCTTCGTAACTCCCAATCACAAAGGTTCGAACTCTTAATGAACATCTAGACCTGATCCTCGAGCCTTCCTGCACACACGGTTACACCCAAATCAACAAAAACATAATGCTAAAACCCTAAAACATAATCAACAAAACCGCCAATTTCTCTTTATTTGCTCTGTTTTGTTTTTCTTCCTTGTTAGCTTTGCCTTGTTCCAAAGTGGCATAACAGATTGTCTTGCTTTCTCTCAAAGGGATATCATTCTCCAGTGGGTAAAATCTTTGACAGATATTGGCCGAAAGAAGTCATATGCATCGGGTTATGGTCAGCTCAAATAGTTTTACGAAAAGGATGGAAACAATCGGTCAAAGGTAAAGGTCACGGGGCAAGCTCAAAGTTTCTGCCATTTAAGGACTTGTTACTTGATTAGAAGAAAGCTTGAGTGAAGGGTTCAAGGTCAGCCAAATGTGAAATCTTTGTTCTGAGAATACAGTAATTGGACAACGGCTAATATCACCAAGTAAGGTCAACTTTAACACTTGTGATCCGATTCTGATCAAACTTAGAGGGAGGGTTGATGGTCAAGCAGGAATGAAGTGTTAAGAGTACTGGTATGAGAAAAAATAGGCAATGATCAAGGTCACAGGAAGGGTCAAAGATTCAGCCTTAAATCGAATGTACAAAGATTCAGCCTTAAATCGAATGTATGGCGAGAGTGGTGCACTCTGACCGATCCTTCTTGTGATTATCTTGGGACAATTTGATTCAGTTTAAGAGAGATGTTTCTAATGGGTAGAAGTTAGTTAAAGCCTCCATTAACCCTTTCGCAACTACGAAGTTCTAAGTTAGATAATTTACAAAGACATTCAGAACATCCGAGTACAAGCGTCTAAAAAAAAAAAAAAAATGAAAAATAAAAAAACTGTACGAAGATGTAGAGATGGCCCAATGCTTATCACCATTTGGATTAGGTCGATGCTGTAATATCATTTGCGATCCCGTCCCCACATTTTTTCCTCCAATAAATGCCATTATAGTGAAATACAGTAACTTTATAGTCATACGTACACACTAAAGTAAACTGCATTAAGGGTTAACAATTACACAGCCATAGAAATGCACAACAGAAAAGGATGTAAAAAAAAAAAAAAAGATGTAAGGATGGGGATAGGTGTGCTTATACTGCCTCGACCTAGCTCATATAGTGTTCAGCACTGTCACCTCTACATCTTTATACACTGTATGAAGTATATTCTTATATTTGAAAAATAATCCGAATGAATTTTGATACATTCGGTCCGGTGTCTTCTTTTTCTTCATTCTTACTACTTCCAGACGATTATATTTAACTTGGGAAAGGCCTTCTGTATGGAAGGGGTTAATGCAGGCTATATCTAACACATAGGTCGAAAAATCTCTCAGCTGAATAAAGGCGTCTGAAAGTAGCACAAAGAAAATACAAAATACGTGATCGGACTGAACGGATTAATGAATACTAAGCAAAGTAAATTGTCAAGGAAGAACTGTAACGAAACTTGCCATGCCAACCAGTATACGTGCCACCAACAACTTAGCTTCATTACTGCCTTCTGGGGAAACGTCGCAAGTTTGCCGCTAAAGTCTGCTGTCACGCCGAAATTCCCACTTGCGAGGTGTTGCAACATATGAGGCACCGCACTCTCTCAATGTTGTCTCTCTGAATGTGTGTGTGTGTGTGTGTGTGTGTGTGTGACAGAGAGAGAGAGAGAGAGAGAGAGAGAGAGAGAGAGAGAGAGAGAGAGAGAGAGAGAGGGTCATTACCTTTTCAATAGATCATTATTCCCTATATATTCAATACTGTAGACTTCATTCTTTATCTGTTGTAGAAAATTTTATGAACTCTTTTATCCAACTATTTCACATCCGATAAAAGTTACCACTATCACTCAGCCTTATGACTGAGCTCAGTCTATATTGTCCAAGGTTTATTCGGGAACTGGTCGTGTCTGTTGACGTATACTTCTTCCTACCACAACAGGATTTTACACAGCGAAGGAGAGACCACGCATAGGGAAGGGTCTGAAGGATTAATTAAAAAACGTATGTTCCTGTTTTTCTCCCCAAGATTCCTCAGAGCTCACAACAAAAGAATGCACGAGAGTGATATGCATATTAAGAAGAAGCCTCCCCGCTCAGTCTTCCCCCAGCCGCCCGAGTCTTGACTAAGTTCCTGCTCGGGGAAAACAGTCATGTGCTCATTATAACTTGCATAATTAACGTGGATTATATGAGCCTCGCCCCGAATTGTGTGGAGAGAGGAAAACACTCCCGGTCGACGTGTAAACTCTCACTGCAGGAAAAGTTTTGAGCATTTGACTTTCCATAAATAAAACTGGCACATACGACAATATTCTAAGCAATACAGAAGGCTTTGTTGCCCTTCTACGTAAGCGATTTATTTTGCATAAGAATTCTTATTATTCTTTTGCATGCTGCTTACAGTATATCGTTTTAATATCACACAGTTTTCATCAATAACGTACAAGGGGATACTGAGGTTATGCAGAGACTACGAGTAAACTGGAGGTACTGTATTGCGAAGTCTCCATGGCCACTCAGAGTGCGACCCATAACCTATAATCTCTGTGTATGCATTAGACACAACAGTGATCTGACATTTCCTTCTAACCATAGATACCTGGTAAACCTGTAGAATGGCACATTGATGGAGTTCACCATTTCTTACCAGTTACATAAATTATTTGTTGACGAACGAAACCTTTATAAATTTTTCTTGCACATTTTAAATAACTTAAATAATATAGCCAACTTATCCTAAGCTAGCGTCTGTACAAAGAACCGGTATAGTGGCAGAAACTGCGCCACAAAGGCAGTCTCCGTGTAGGACGCCGTTTTCAGTGTAAATCAACACGATAATTATGAGGAAATTACAGCTGAGTTGCATGGAATGTGCATTCAAGGAAAATATGGTAATTTCACTGGACACAGTTTATACACTGTACATTACAAAATCCGCAAAATCTATGAATGTGACTACCTGAAAGTTTTCCACATTTCGTTATTTGAAATGACTTCAATCTGCAGTAACACAGGTAAGGTAGCAAGACAATTGGTTTCTATAGAAGTGGGACAAGGGCAGGTGGACCCAAAGTATAATACCGATATATACTCGTGTGTGTGTATATATATATATATATATATATATATATATATATATATATATATATATATATATATATATATATATATATATATATATATATATATCAGACTTCGCAATGGCGATTTGCAGAACGTTTAATGCACTTCAGAAAGGAGGGATGGTGTGGGTGCGACAAAAAATAAAATGAGAAAGAGAGAGAGAGAGAGAGAGAGAGAGAGAGAGAGAGCACGACTAAACCATAACCTCCGTTCTCGGTCTGAAGGGCTAACCAGCTTCTGCGAAACTTCTCAAAACAAACTTGCCACTAACTTCACGGCCACTCTTCACCGCCACTCTCTCAGTCCTGCATCTGACAACATAATTTATGCGTCGACCTTTGCGCAATATTCTTGCCTTGAGAAACTGGCAAATGTCAAATGGGTGGTGCGGGTGTTGTTGGTCTGGGGGATGCCTTTGCCTTATTTATTATTATTATTATTATTATTATTATTATTATTATTTTTATTATTTTCATATCTCGTTCCCCCTGTCTGTCTGTTCCGTTCCGTCTTTCTGTCTTGTTCTGTCTCTTTAATCTGTTCCTGTCTCTTGTAATACGTATATGTTGAAAGCCCGTTTGGTGATGCTGTTGTTGTGTCTTGTTTAAATTTCGTTCTGTCTGCCTGTCTGTCTGTCGCGTTCTCTGTCTGTCTGCTTCTTTTAATTCTCTTTGTTCTGTTTCTGTCCTCTGATATAATTAATGTGGACAGGTGGTACGACCCGGGCGAATTTTTTTATGCCTATTTTTCTTGTGACTTGTTTGTATCCAGTTCTGTCTGTCAGTCTGTCTGTCTGTCTGTCTCATTTCGTCTGTCTGTCTCTCTGCCCTCTTTATTTCTGTTTGCGTTATTTCTGCATCCTGAAGTAGGTAAATGCTACGTGGTGGTGAGACACTGGAGAACTGTGATGCTCTAACTTTCTCGTGATTATTTTTGCATCTCGTTCTCCCCATCGGTCTTTTTCGTACTGTCTGTCTGTCTGTCTTTTTGCTCTGCTTCTGTCTCTTCAAACAAGTAAATGTCACATGGCAGTGCGGATCTTGTTAGCTATGTGATGCCTCAACATTTTTGTGACGTGTTTTTATCTAGTTCTCCCTGTTTTTCTGTCACGTTCTGTCGTCTCTAGGCTCTTTCCGTCTGTCTGTCTCTGCCTGTCCCTTTCCTTTTGCTTTGTCTGTCCCCGGAAATAGGTAAATATACATTGTGGTGGGTGTCTGGGGAACTTTGTAATGGCTTAAGTTTCGTTCTGCGTGTCCACAAGTAACCATCTCTCTATGTTTTTCTTTATTTGCTTCGTAATATAAACAAAGGTCACGTGTTGGCGAGAATCTGGTGAGTTTTGCCATTCCTAAACTTTCTTGGGGCTTGTTTGACTGTCTCCACCTGCCTGTGTCCTTGATCTGTCCGACATCTTTTGTTGAAAATACAGAAGAAATGTTGCAACTGAAAACAAGGAAATGAAACTTAAAGGTCAACGATGAAAATTACTCTAATATTTGGGTACTGGAACTCGAAAATAAATTGATGGATCTTGTCAAACGTGCATAATTATAGATAGCTATTTCGACGTTCATAAACCCATGCAATTATTGAACTCTTGTAAACAGAGTGCAAACTGATATTGATATTAACTTCATGTAACCACGAATTGTGTGTGTGTGTGTGTGTGTGTTTTAGATCATCGCATTCGCAGCCTTGTGCTCTTGACTATTATTTTTCGGAATTATAGATTACAGATGGAGTAGATCACAATGCTTCCTCTTCTATTTTCTCCAATAAAATGTTTTAGTTCGTTACCCTTAGAAATCATGCTCTTTTTTTTTTTTTTTTTTTTTCCCCCTTGCTGGTTAATGTGCTTGAGTAGGTGGTGGGTGGGAGAAAGCCTCCCTTTTACTTAATCTTCTCTCACATAAGCTGATTATATCCTTAGTGCGATAATTTTTAGTCTAGCAGATAACCTTCTAGTGGTATGGGAGACTATTGTATTTTGTATTTCCTTGTAGCGTAGGGGCTAATAAAGGCTCTATCTGACCCCTGCAGTTCGACAGGTCTTGCCTAATCTTAATACTGTCTCCTGGATATACTGAGAATTAAATGTAAAAGAAGGCCCTTCGGTTGACGTGACTGGACCCTTCACTCCCATGACGCATATTTTAACTATCTCCAGATGACTTTATTCTGTTACGATTTTTTAATATATATATATATATATATATATATATATATATATATATATATATATATATATATATATATATATATATCCATTCACTGTAAGAAGATTTCTCGAAGGTGAATGTAACTGCCAAGTAACAGCAGGAATAAAATACAAAGTTTATCAACGGCGTGAAGTGGTTCATATGTTATTTAGATTTATTTCCGGTAGGTGGAGTTGCCGCAAAATGTAATCTCATATTCAGGCGATTTATCACAGGATACATTTTGCATGTCATGATTGCAGCTACCGCATACACGCACAAATTTGCCTAATACCACCCGGCCAATTTTGTTCTGCT
Organism: Coenobita brevimanus; assembly: GCF_032717465.1. NCBI lineage: Eukaryota > Metazoa > Arthropoda > Malacostraca > Decapoda > Coenobitidae > Coenobita > Coenobita brevimanus. The sequence continues at coordinate 34,572,127 of NC_137004.1, forward strand.
GTTTTGGTGATGTTTTCCTGGTAAAAAAAAAAAGGACGATATTTTAGTATGAATATATATTATGGTACACCTATCATTTATCAACATCGTTCATCATCCTAACTCCATTTTTCCTCATTCCATGGGGTGGGGTATCCAGTGCACATCAATTTAAAAATATAGATCAAAGAAAAAAGAAACCCCAAATAACCTCAATAAATAAATAAATAAATCAATAAATCTGCACTTTTGTGATGTGATAAAAAATAACACGAACTAGGAACAGAAAAGGACCAATACTGCAAAATGAACATGGCATTATTCTGAGTGTCCTTTTCGAAACCTATCAGCTCCCAACCTTCCCTTTATGCTACGGAAGATATAGTACATACGCTACATTGCAGTGTTAATACAGGAGGCGTTCCCAAATCCACGTTCCTACCCCTTATAGTAGGCTATACAATTCACGAAGTATGTGGGTACTAATTCTTCTGAGACAGACGGACGGATGGGCAGACGGACGGATGGACAGACGGACGGATGGACAGACGGACGGATGATCAGACGGACGGAGGGACAGGTGGACGGAGGGACAGACGGATGGAGGGACAAGCGGACGAACACACAACCACGCACGCTCAGAAATGTGTTAAGGTAAACCTCTTGAGATGAAACCCAACAAAAGCGGATATTTTTGTCGAAAGATATTTTTGGTCGCATTCATAAAACCGAAAGGGTGAGAGTGGATGCGACACCCATGACGAGAATGTGACCACTCAGACATCTCTACCTCGCTTCTAAATGCGTTCTGTACCGTTGTATTGAGGCTTACCACGTACATCGCACGTAGTTGTACCATAATGGGCCTCAGAAATTTGAGGTTAGGATACATATTCGTTCTCTTGGTTTTCAAAATACGGACCTTAATACAATAACACGTTTTTCACTAGAAGCGATTTTATCTAAACTGTCAATCTTTTTCTAGCAAACACCTCACTCTTACACTTTGCTATCATTAAGAAGAATGCAGAGCTTAAAATGAGATGTTATATGTGCATCCATCAGTTCCAGATTCCCCCTCCCTCCTTTTTTAGGCTGCAAAATAAATGCTAGATTTGTTGGCGTTACATTCGATAAAATTTTGCTCAAGTTTAAGAACCTGGTTACTAAAATATTCAACAGAGAAGCAGGCATTTCCAAAGGTACTTAATTAATCGATTAAAGTAGCCACTCAACTATTCTGTGAAGGCATTCCGCCAGTACTACAGACAGCTTGTCAACATAACCAGCTTTCATCGCTAATTACTCTGAGTCTGCGAGACCTCACTTATACTGTCAAAGTCACCAGTTCCCTCATGTAATGGAAACTGGAAATGCTAAAGCGAGACTCTGGCCTGACTTGGCAGTGATGGTGAGTTGCAGCGCTCTCATTCAAGGCTAATACAGACTCAGAGGAGGCCAGAGTGGCCATTAATTAATGCCCATAAATACCCATGCATTACTACGCACTCCTTCCTTCCCCTCCTCCTCCTTCTCCTCCACTTGACGTATTACTGTATCCCCTCTCTCTCTCTCTCTCTCTCTCTCTCTCCCAGCATGAACTAGACTACCACTACTTCTTCTTAGTCCTACACACTACCACTTCCTCTCTCCACCCGGCATACCACTTTTATTCTTACACATACCCTGCGTCAGATCTCGTCACATTATCTTTACCACACACTACGACTCCTATCTTCTAACACAGTGCTATTCAACCTGGGTGGACGGTCCACCTTAGGGTGGACGAAATTCAGTATGGGGTGGACAGCTTTCTTTGGGTGGACAGAGGGTGGACCAGACCATTACCGTATATGGATAGAATAAAAAAGAAGAAATAAATAATATAATAAAAGTGGAGAATTTACTTATGTGTAGTCAAAGATAGCCCGTATGTTGATTTTTCTGTGGCTCACGAGCACTTAATCCAGCTTTATCTCGAAATGCATACACTGTACAATGAAATTTATACAAGATTTAACTTCTCTGTCTTTCCCCTTCAGATTTATCACAAAGTGTGAACATTAAATATATATTTGTATATTGCTTTTACTTGCCTACGTATTTGTACATTCAAGAGTATAAAAAATTAAATATGTAAGGTTAGGATCATGGGATTATACAGTTAACCGATTGGGGTGGACAGCTTTTACCAATTCAACACTAGGGGTGGACGACGCCAAAAAAGGTTGAAGAGCACTGTAATCTAACACATATCACATCACCTGTTCCAACACATAACACCCCCCTCTTCCAACACACACCATACCTCCTTTGCCAACATACAATCCTTCTTCCAGCACATATCACACATTCCACCAACACATCCACACCACCTATCTTAACACACCCATCTCCCAATACATACCTAACCGCTTATCCCCGAAGATCACACCTGCCACTCCCAACACATACTTAACCACCTGTCCCAACATAATCACACCTCCAAACAAACGCCTGACCACCCACCCCAACACATCACACTTCCAAACACACACCTAACCACCCATCCCAACACAACACATCTCCAAACACATGCCTAGCCATCCATCCCAGCACATCACACCTCCAAACACACGACTAACCACCCATCCCAACACGCCACATCTCCCTCTCCCAACACTACACCATTCATCCCAATAAAAGAGCCATCTTCCGAGCTTACCTCATCGTATATCTTGTTACATAGCAATGAAAGACGCGCGTTCAATCTCAGTCTGAAGCAGGGTACAGAATGATGAAGTAAAATTGGGACAGGATACAATATGATGATTAAAATTTCGCTACTGGGGAATTTACTGCCACAAGATCCACTAAAATATGTTGTCAAATAATCCACAAATATAATCACACTCGTCCTGCAGGAGACCCTAACATATATTCAATGTAGATGGCGGGTATTAGCGCCAAAATGATAACTTGTAAAGGTTTGTGGCATGCAGGAGATTGCTAAGACTCAGGTATCGGACTTTCAAGTGTGTATTAAGAGCCCAACACATAAGAAAAAAGAAAAAAACTCCTGCCACACAACGTCTCCCTCTCCCATTCATACTGCTCTTCATTTAACACCATGATACTATATACAATCTTCCAGCACATTCCTTATTTCCAGTTCAGCACACAACATCACACGTCACACCATCCCGCCTCCAACACAGGTGGCAACTCCCAGCCCGACACCTTACACCTGCCGCAGCTCAGCAATTCACGTCCCTTAACCTGGACATAGATTTTATTAGTCCAAGATATCACCTCCCTCCCTCTCCCCTCTTCCCTCTCGATACACCAGCTCAACACTAAGGCAGTAAATTATATCTCTCCAGTCCCTACACACTTCAGTATGCACAGTTCAGTACACGCAGCTCAATACAGGCAGCTCAATAAACACAGCTCAGTATGGACCGTTAAAAATACACACTGAATATACACAGCTCTGCATAGGTAGTTCAGTATACACAACTAAATATGCACAGCTCAATACAGGCAGTCCAATATACACAATTCCATACACCGTAAACAATTAAACTACCCAAGGCCGTACTGAAGGGGGATTCGCTCCTTTGACTCTTACAGCTTCTTATTAGGCATGGGGGAAATGGTTTCAACAAGTTGCCATAAACTCCTCCCCTCTCTCCCCTTCCCCCAAGGTAGCCGATCTTAAGCTAATAGCCCCCTCCCCCTCCCGCAAACATAAATCCTGGGAATGGCCTTGTAACCTCCCATTCCCCAACCCTGACACCACTTACTGCCACTCCCACAGCTCTAGATATCAACTCCACTCTCCCACTCCCCCTCCTATTAACCAGTCCTACTCCCGGTCAGCGTACCATATGTCTCCCACCCCAGCACATTAACCCTCCTGCGGTCTGTCTAGAAACACTACCCCTCCTTAAATTAGATATACAGTACCATCCCTCCTTCCACAGAGAAAAAAAATACCCCTCCCCAAGACACAGAACTCCTCCCCTGAGACTCACTACGCTTCGCATCCATACCACTTCTCATCCAGCTACCCCCCTCCTCCCTCTCCGAACCCTTCCCTGCCCAACCTAACCCTATAAATTCCCAGCCAGACCCTCCTTCCCCTTCCATTCTCCCTACTCACATTTCCTTTTCACCATAGCTCAGAGCCTCTTAATGAACCAGAGGATATATACAGCCCATATGCCACCCCTCCTTACCCGTCCAAACCTCTCACAACGTCCAACCCTCTAATTGTGCTAACATTCTCACCTCATCTCCCAACCCCATCGTCCAACCCACAGTCACTCATACTCCTCTCTAACCGAACCCAACCCCCTCAGCTCCCCCCAGCCTTAGCAATCCCAACTCCTCTTTTATCCTTTCCCTACCCAACCAATCTCTCTCTCAATCCCCTATCCCCTCAGCCACCCCAGTGCTTTCAACCGCCCCGACTCCAAACCTATTACCCAGCCTTCTTATCTAACCTACTCCTTCTCGCTTGAATATACTCATAGTCAGCCAGCGCTTCGTTTCCTAATGATCCAACACACACACACACACACACACACACACACACACACACACACAAAGCCTGCCTCTACATCCTATTCGACCCTCTCTCAATGCTCCAGTCCCTTTCTCAACCCTTATCTTGCCCTTATCCCTCTCCAGCTCCTCCCCGACTCGACCTAACCACTTCAACTTCACTAACCTTTCCAGCTCTCATCCCCTCCCCCGCCCCCATCCATGTCAGTTCCAACCCTTTCATGCCTTTCAACTCCTGGTCTAACTCGCTCCTTCTCACGTTACTGTATTCCTAATCCATAAGTGCCCACAGTCTCCTAATGAACCAACATATAGCTCTTTTTACACCTCTTCCCTATCAATTTCAGCCCTACTTCAACTTCTCTGATCCAACCTGGTCCTTCTCTTAACACTATACTTGCAGTCCACTACCGTTGTCTGCTAATGAACCAACACGTACACGGGCCCTCTAACCCCTCTAACACCTACTCCCTACCTCTCTAGTTCAGTCTCAACCATCCACTGCTTCTCGCAATCAATCCAGGCCTCACAACCCACCTACCCTCTCCGATCTCATTTCCATTCCCATCCCTTCTTTACTCATTCCAACCCTCACTCCTCATCCTCTTTTCCAACCCTTTCCTCCAACTCACACTCCCTTTTCCAACCCTTTCCTCCAACTCACACTCCCTTTTCCAACCCTCCCTTCTAATCCACAACCCCCTTTCCAATTCATTCACCCTCCAACCCCTTCCTCCAACCTCCAATCCCATCATCTTTTCCCACTCCTTCCTCCAACACACGTCCTCTTTTCCAACCCTTCCATCCAACCTACACCCCTTTTCCAACCCCTTCCTCCAACTCACACCCCGTCTCTCCAACCTTCTCCCACTCATTCATTCTCGCCTCACGGTACTCTCAGTCCATCAACACTCACAGTCTCCTAATGAAGCAACACACACAGCCGGGCGCCGCTTCTAATTAATCCACACCTCGCTAGCAGGTAGGGAGATGCTTCGTACTTGTGATACTAATGAGAAAACTTTGCATCCACTCCTGGGCTGCCAGAGAAATAGTAAGGAGCCAAGTTGTGATCCTCTCAATGCCTACTTTCCTCGACGGCGCTCTCGCTTCTATTCACTGAGCTCTCTGGACTATTCACCGCACTCTCAGGACTGTTCAGAGGATTCTACGAGTAAAATTGGGTACGCAGTGGAGTGAGTAAGCCCCTATTTTTTTTTTTATGGTCATTTATCAAACAACTTTAAGTACTGAATGCGATCAGTTTCCATCTCATATTACAGAATTTAGTGAACAGCGATAATGAAAGGCCAGGCATGTTCTATTATCATCGGATACTTCAGAAATTATCATAAGAAAAACGGGTCTCTCCACACATTAGCGCTCTTAACTTAAATATTACTGCCAAAAGTTTTACTCACTGCACTTACAGTCCTGTTCACTGTGATTTTTCCACTCCCCTTGCTCTAAGTCTTCGTAAACCAGAAACTTCCTAATTTTAACCGCTCATATTTTTGTTTTATAGAAGAATTTGATGTAAGTGAAAGACTAGAGTTACTTTTAAGCGTAGCCCATCAGTAAAAAATTTAATGGAGGCTTTAGGTCTACTGTGATTCGAAAAGTCTCCCCGAAATTAGAGAGAGAGAGAGAGAGAGAGAGAGAGAGAGAGAGAGAGAGAGAGAGAGAGAGAGTCATCCGCTGAGAGCACGAGTGAGTCACAAAAGACGTCCTCGTTGCGTAGCGACTCTGATCAGCACATTCACTTTGCATAAGGGTCAGTGAGAGCGTGGGTGCTTTATATTCATCTCATTTGAACTGCCGGTGTAGATTTTAGTTCGCTCTTGTTATCTCCAGGCGACACTATTCAAAATCTCTCTCCTAAGCCGAATATAGTCGTCCGGAGATAGGCGACATGAAATACACAATACACCATCAGACTGAAGAGGACTACTGTACTTCGACTACAGAGAAAGTTTGGATGTCAGGGTTCCTGTTGACGGTTCTGGCTGGGCATCTTTTAAGAGGTTGTGAAATCTCGACTGATGCTATTGCAGTGTTTTAACCCTTTCACTCCGCTTTTGTGTTCTGTTATTGCTGCCACCATGAGATTTTATTCAGCTTTAGGGATACTTTACGAATAAGTGTTACAGATGGCCTTAATGAATCCATTCACCGAAAGAGGTCTGGTCTAAGGTTTATAAATCGTCTGTTGGCAGAATGAGTAAGACATGGAAAACAGGGAGAGAGAATCAGTCTAAGGGGTTAAAAGTGGATATACGAGGCCATCCTCTTGCCTTACTTTGATCATGAAAATATCGTTTTATTTTGTGCTGAATGGAAACACATCTGTAGGTTAAAGGACTGCGGCTTGCATTAAAAAAATAAAGGGTTTACCCGCTGGGTGGTGACTTAAAATTGATTATATGCCACTCGCATTGCAAGGAACACTGGTCATGATAATCGTTAATGTGAGTATGAATAATTCTGAATATTTCTCATGGTCAGAATTACTAAACGAATCTCACATCATACATACAACGAAGTATACTGCATCTACACTGTGAAGCATCTAGTTATCCCATTGCAAACTACTGTACCCTCAAAATTTTATAATGTCACATCTACAGTAGTTACAGGGACTTCTGCCAAGGGATATAGATGGCGTCAGTGGTAACAAGAATATCATCTGTATTATCTTTAGATTTACTAAATTAGGCAATTTTACTATGTCCCGTGAACGTGTGCAAAACCTGAGGAGGCTATTTTGAGTAATAAGTTCTATCTCATCACGTAGCCAATTCTCAACTGTTACGGAGTGACAGTTACGACATTGTGGATGATTTATAAGGGGCAATTTTCACCCACAAGGTCACGAGTATTTATACTTCCGTAAAGGTTGAAAACTAGACCCATACTGTCATACCATTTCTTACTCTAAATTAATCCAGAAGTAACTTCCTGAAGTTTGGCACACGTTTCACGGGACGCATTATACACTGCTTCTTCCACCGATCAATGCTTGTGCTCTTCAAGTGTTGGAGAAAGAAAATACTGGACGGACTTTGGCGTGGTGGCTGTGAGAGTGTGTGAGGTGACTCAGGACTGGTGGAAACGCTTGAGGCAGTGAGTGTGTAGGAGGTTAAACGGGTTAAACGCGTGTGTATGTGGGTGGCAGCGAGAATGAGGCGGTGCCGCAACATTTTCTGCACACACCTGTGAACAAAAATAGAAATCTTTTAAGCCATTTAGTCTGGCGGCATCGTTTCTATTTATTCTTGCTAAAACCACACAGTTTTACTTTGTTTATAGGAAAGATTTTTCGAAATGGCGAAGTTAGATGTAGCTTCCAATAATTATTCATTGCAAGAGGTCTTTCAGTAGCTGAATATAATCGTCTGGTGGCAGCAAGAATAAAAAAATATGTTTCTTTAGTTAAAGGGGACACCGCCATACTTCTATTTCCATGGTATGAAGTACTGACACTAGAAACATCTGCATGCCAGTATTCAGTGTGCAAAGACTGTAGCAAACTAACAGTGCAATGCAGAGTTGATAATTACATCACATATTTGTCTGCCCACAATCACTTACCGATTTCATCATTATATTTTCCTAACATCCACAACTGTAATTTCACAGTTCTTGACAAACTGGCTGTCGTTAAAAGCACGTCTGAATTCTGAACAAGCATTATTAGTATTATTATTATTTTTAACTACAGAATGAGCGGAAATGAAGCAATATTTAATGTGTTGCATTAGCCTTACTTTTGCCAGAAGCTGTTTTCTTACTTTCATTACAATTGCCACTTCATTGTTTACTCGCCAAGTTATTATGGCTGAATGATAATAATCTGTTGGAAAATACGTGACATCAACCTCAATAAATATTTTCAGTATTATTTACCTCCGCCAAGGAGGTAATGTTTTACCTCGCATTGGTTTATTTGTCTGTTTGTCTGTCTGTTAGCAGGACTACTCAAAATGTTATGAACGGATTTTGATGAAATTGAGCTGAAGGGTGGGCCATGAGTCCTGGAATAAATTTTTGGGCGGATTCGGATCCGGATCCGGAGTATCCTGTACAGTATCTCCAAAAGGTCTCAATGAATTATGATGAAATTTTGTAGAAAGGTGGGCCATGGACCATGAAAGAACTGATTAAGTTTTGGGGCAGATCCGGATCCGGATCCAATATCCACGGATCCGGATTCGGATCCTATATCCACGGATCCTGTTCCTGATCCATTTTAATGGCAATGGCATTGGCGGAGGTATGCGCTCTCTGAGCGCTTTCTAGTTTCAGAAACTGTTTTCAAACTTATGATACGACTGCCAATCCTAAAATGATTATTACACCAAGTTATTACGACCACATCCTTCCAAGATGATGATGTTTTCTTTTAGTGTATTCTTACTGCATTCAGAGGATTTTGTACAACTTGAGACACATCTCATAGTTAATGGATTAGAAACAGCCTCCATTAGCCACTTCAGTACAAGAGGTCTCTCTAAAAAAAATAAAAAAGTGTGACCCAGTTAAGACGCCATCGAAGTGAAATGATTGATAAACAGTAGTTCGCTTACAAAAATAAATGATACTGAGTCCATCGGAAGGCAAAAAATTGATATGATGCAGAATAAGCAATAATAACTGTGCTAGAAAACAGAGAAAATCGGAACATCGCAATCACACACACACACACACACACACACACACACACACACACACACACACACACACACACACACACACACACACACACACACACACACACACTTTGAACTGCAAATAAAAATATGTGGCTTAATAAACGTTAATAATGTGCCCAAACTAATGACGCTGGTCCATCGAAATTCATAATATTGGCGGCTGAATAAAATAAGAAAATCTGCCAAAAATTAATGAAGTGATGCCAGCGAAATCATCACAAACCTGTCATCATCATCATCATCATCATCATCATCATTGTTTTAGCTCTCTTTCCTACCTAAAGGGAAAGTACAATAATGGGAAGGCTAATATGCGGCTGGCTGAACAACACTAATCAGTCTGAAAATTTATGACACCAGATTTGTCAAGATCGTAAACAAACTGATGTACGACCGATAAAAAGTAAATAAATAAAGCACGACTGAATTAACAAAAATGAATCTGTTGGGTCTTATACATTACTGTATACGATTTTATTCCGCTGAGAGGGGGTCACAAAAGCCTCACTGACAATACTGTTAACTCTCTCAAGGTCGCGACAACTCTTGTATATCTTTACATCCAACATTAGACGTCTATATTTAGCTAAGAGTGAGTTACAGGAGCCTGACAGAAGTAGAATATACATCCATACATACATTTATATATATATATATATAAAAATATATATAAAAATATATATATATATATATATATATATATATATATATATATATATATATATATATATATATATATATATATATATATATATAATATTCATCATTCACAATCCAGATAAACTAATGTAACCTAGTAAATTATAATAATTATCTGAGGAAACTATGAGATTAGATTCGTAGAAATCCAGAAAAGTTAATGTATGTCAAGATATACAGCAACAACGAGCAAAAAATTAATGACACTGGACACATCAAAATATGGACAAATTAACGTGCAAAAAAGTTAATAAATAAAAAAACAACAACAAATACTAACAACAACAATAACAAATACTACTACTACTTCTACTACTATTAGTTCTTCTACCGTACTATTTCTTCTAACTACTGCCAACACTATTACTAATAAATAATAATGATGATGATGATAGGAAATGCGTGCTGCTGTGCCATCGAAGTGCAGAGAAACGAATATGAAGGCGAATAAATTATGTTAAAAAAAATAAGTGGCATTGGGCCCATCAAACTGTACAGACACTAATTTCCCACTGATTTAACTAAAATAATTTGCCACAAAATAAAACATACTGGAGCCATCGAGACCCGAGACAAGCTAATACCCCGAGACCTAGAGAGTCATATGGGTGTTTCAGCTTGACAGACACGAGCAGTATATCAGCGAGACCCGACTGATCCTTCCCTGTCAATACTCCCCCTAGGCATCGGCGGGATCCTGTGCTAAATGGGAATGTGCTGAGGCATAGGCTGCTACACGAATGAAATGGGAATATGTTAAGGCATAGGCTGCTACACGAATACAAAGGGAATGTGTTGAGGCATAGGTTACTACACGAATACAAAGGGAATGTGTTAAGGCATGGGCTGCTACATGAATACAAGGGGAATGTGTTGAGGCATAGGCTACTACACGACAATGGGAATATGTTGAGAGCATAAGGTACTCCACGACAATAATACAGTGGTAGGTACGAGCACAACCAAGAGTGGAGTGGGTAAAGGACTTTGGTTACTGTTCTTCGCAGTCTACTTCTCGAATCCTGGGAATGTTTAGAGGCATGGGTTATTCCTCTGGTATTATGGGCGTTTGTCGAGCGCACAAGCCACTCTAATCGAATCATGAGTATAATATTCAGAACACATGCTACTCTTTTAATGTAGCCATGAGTATACCTCGCATATATTTCTGTACTTGAATTATTATGCTGAGATACAATAAGCGCAACGGAAAATTTTACCCATAACTTCTTCAGCATGCCCTGCTTCGTTTTGTTCTTGACACCTCCAGACAAGAGTATTTCCAATTCCTTCACATTATGATGGAACTCTCCCAGGCTGAGAAGTGATATCTACAGGTAGGAAGAACAAGATTTAAAAAAAAAAAAAGTTTGTCTTGCTGAAGTTGTTAGTCCTTTCAACTCTGAATTGTCATTTTCAGTGCATTCTTGCAACTAACAAATAAATGTATTTGAATGAGGACATTTTCCTGGTCGTGAATGGTTACCAAAGGCCTCAGAGGAGCGTTGAGTCATGGGGCTACACCCCCAAGTCCAGACATTCAAAGTGAAGGTGAGCAGACACTTCGCTGTGAGCAATGAACCCCGGCCTTAGCCTGGAACTCAACCGTGACAGTCTACATCCTGTTAGAGAACATGAACCCATTAGGCTACCAGATACCATTGTGTTCGTGGTTTAATATGGTAACACCCCAGCATAGTAAATGGTTGCCTGGAGTACAGGTAACAATTTGGATTGTCTCAGTCAACAGTTGCAGTACCCACAGACAGCACTACATCTAGTTAACGGATAATGAGTTCTTCCTCCTTCTACAGTTAATTATGGAAACTAAGAATAAGGTGCTACAACCCCTTATGGATGATCAAAACTGGCTCGTTTAGGCTGTCTCGCTGACCGATTCAAGAAAAAGATAGCCCTTATCCATTATTCCCTCCTTGCTGATTTAGGGCAAGTGGAGAGGCCATGTATTCTGATGTGAGTGATATTTCAAATGCGGATTCATGTTCTATTTTTCTGTGCAGTGACTGGATATTCCCTTAGTAACAGCTTCGTCAGTGATGTGGATCCTACATAAAGATTTAGAGACCGACTTCTCCGTACCCTGTTTGCACCGATAACATCTATGGACGGAAGTAGCTGGACTTGAGAGCAAACATGGATCTCCGGCTCTATCAGCTCAGGGTGCGATTCAGGACTTACGTAGAGCGAGGGAGTACAATCTGTTTGCTCAAGCTGACTTCTGAACTGTAGCTATCTAAAAATATGCAGTCCTAGTTCGTTCATCCTACCGATTGCATTTCATTTTTTCACAAGAGGTGGATAATGAAGGAAAAAGAAAAATGTGAGGATTAGCATCTCATTCAGCCTATAATTATAAAAGAGGGAAGAAAATTTCGGTTAGGTAGGGACACTGTCGTTTTTCATGCCTAAATTCTGTCA
>NC_137004.1:34589503-34619503 GCF_032717465.1 Coenobita brevimanus
AAACTTCTCTCCAAACTGATGAGATGAGAACTGAATATCAGTTACTCATGTCATTAGAATTATAGAAAGCAGAACATTCACAAACAAGATCCACTAACTCCTCAAGTTCCTCGGTGATGCTCCCGGCTCAACAGACACTATACAGATATCGATAAACTTAAGACACCATCCGGCCGCTCTTGACTTAGTTCAACTTAGAGTAATCCGAAGCGATTCGACTCCCCTGATGTTATCAGTTTCTGTATTTTTCAATACAAGTTCATGAATTTTGGAATGGCGAGTCATACAGAGATTATAGCGTTTACTAAATTTGACCCAAAACGACTCGGCATTTTTGGTGTACATATGATTCAAAATGTATCTTTATACTTTCCCGTCTTTACGTTTTGAAACCGTGGTCGAACCGCTTGAAAAGCTTCTTCAACACTGTTCATTTATGTGTATGCCTGCTATTAGTAACTTGTAAAGTATGAAATTTATGCAACATATAATAAAAACTCAGCCAAAACTATTTGCCTGAGGAAGAAAACGCTAAAAGCAGCAAAATTTATTGTGAAACCATCGATCACCTGAATAAACATACTTTTTTATTTATTTATTTATTTTTTTATCATGTGTACGCGCATTCCTGGCACTAAAAGAGAAAACTAAATTATTGGTTCATGACTCGACTCGGCTCGAGTCTGCAAGCGGTGTAAATGAAAGAATGACTGCAGAAGCGATTGTGAAGAAGTGAGAACGAGACAGTGACAACTCATGGAAAATGTTGAGACAATATTAGAGGATATCGTTACATACACACGTCATAACCACTATTATTGTTGACATCATTATCAGCCAACTCTGCCTCGAAATGTCAACTGCTTTTCTCTGCGCCTCGGTAGTGGAGAAAACCTGCCTGCAACAGCAAATCAGGCGCGCACAATGTTGTTACCATTTGCTTTCGTCTCCCGCGCTTTGCCGGAGGAAAGTTTGCTGCAGCAGAAAACAAGAAACATGATCATCTCGACTTAAAGTTAAACCTCCCGCCACCATCAGCATAAACTCCTTCCCTCATATCTTCTCTCTCCCTCTGTTTCTTCATTTATTTCTTTTCGTGTCGTGTTATACTTTATATATTTATTTCCTTATACAATACTCCAGAGCTCATACTCTGCCGTTGGTACTGTATATGACAAGCAGAATAAATGCGATCGACCCGATATGCGACGGCATATTGTTGTTATTACTTATCCCGGTCTAACTGGTCAAGCAGACCCGTCGACCACAGGTAAGTAACTGCTTCTATAGGGCCGTCCTTCAGGTATAGGGCAGTATATACACAGTATAGGAATCCGGCGCCCACTTGTAGTAAACAGTACAGTACCTGACCAAGGTCGGACCAGGGTTCTTCCCACGGTTACGTGCATGAAAAATAAGGATGTTTGGCTCCCAAATGGACGCTGTAGGGGCTCCATCCAGGATGCAAAGCGCCATCATGTGTAGGCTTCCCGTCAATGCCGTGACGGCCATGCTGGGTCTCAAAATGAACACCAGAATAAAACATTCTTCTTCTAATAGGCAATAAAAAAATAAAAAAAAGACATGGCCAAGAGCCTACAAAATTTTACTTTCGAAAGAAAACTAAACAAAAAATTTTTAAATTCATTATCTATTCATTTCTCGATGTCTTGATGCAATGCGTTAAAAAAGAGGGGAGGTCATATGCAGCGGGAAAGACAGAATGACGCAAATATTTCCACAGTTGACCAGCTGCATATCTGGGAGGCTGAAAATACCAGTCAACCCTTGCGTTAGAGAGCTGGGCGGAAAAGAGTTGAGAGTGTGTAGCTAGACGGGTACGCAACAGCAATGGAGAAAGAAAGCAAGCAGAGTTCAGAACAGTGACCAAAATAGTAGAGAGAGAGAGAGAGAGAGAGAGAGAGAGAGAGAGAGAGAGAGAGAGAGAGAGAGAGAGAGAGAGAGAGAGAGAGAGGTTGATGAGAGTCAGAGAAGAAGAACTGACGAAAGGCCTTTGATTTCACCGTTTTCATTAGTGCTGTATGTGGTGAATTTCTCCATACATGAGAGCTGGATTCAACCCGGGGCCGAATAGGCCCGGGTACCAAATCACCAAATGTGAGGGGTTAAAGAATGTCCGCAGCCGGTTCGCAACACTTAACCTCTTTGATACTGCTTTTTGAAGGATAAGTTGTGTGATCATTTGAAGACAAATTACGAGAACAAGAGACATCAGGAACATTATGGGGTGACAAAGGACTGAGTTTGTGTTGCTGAGGGTAAAGAGATAGTCATATGATGATCGCAGAGTTGAGATGGACGAATGAAGTTTATGAGACACTAATATAACAAAGCTTCTTTTGTCTCATGATGATATAAGAGACAAATTTAGGAGATAGATGTGCCAGTATTCCTGCTTCTAGGGCATATACAGAGATGATGAAAGTGTCGTCATTTTTCTTAGATGTACTCATGGAAATTCGTTAAAATGATTAAGTTATTACATCGTTGTGCTCAATTTCATACTTATCAATTTCAGATTGGAACAATGGGAAACTTTAAGATTACATATGTCAGTTTTCTGTGGAATAACCACTGTACAAATCCTTCTTGGAATAACCACTTCGGTCCATCTCCGAATCTGCGTGTCTTTCCGGCTCATACCAAAAGTGATGAAAGGTATAAGTCAGATTTATTGCAAGTTTACTTCAAGAGTTGCATGGTGTTCGGTAATTTGTCTTTTGAGCTCCTGCGTAACTGACAAGGAAAACAACCAAGAAACACTCCCTCAGACTGCCACACTGAGCCATCGCTTTACGACTCTAGGAAACTGTCAGTTTTAAATGCGAACACAGTCGGGTAAAGAGTGTGCTTATGTGGGCGTAACTGCGTGAATGAAAATGTAAGTACAGTACCCACCTGAACCGCGAACTGCCGCATTGCAGGTGGCTTTGGGTGTACTGCTCTTTGATTTACTTTGAGGTGCTGGAATACTGTATATCTCTGTGGGTAAATTTATCACATCTTCCTTTCGTTCTAATTAACATCATGCACTTCATATGTGCTACACTTCATTTGCATTTGCACTACCATATTAGCCTTTATTTTTTTTTATTTTTTTTTTTTTTTTATTTTTTTTAGTTTCCGCATTCACTCATCCTTCATTATTGCTATTCCTCATTCTTTCTCAGTGTCTGTTTATCTGCCTGTTTCGGCTTGCAATCTGGTCATTACTTTTAGGTAGCACTCTTTCTCTCTCAAAGTCAGCACCGGACCATAATATACTAAAAAGACTGCGAGCTCCGTGTCATGTACCTATGTAACTCCCACCCTCCCCCATATCTCTCTTTCCCTGCTCTTCTTTCCCTCTCTTCCTCCCTCTCGCCCTTTCTCCCTCCCTCTCGCTCTTTCTCCCTCCCCCACTCTCTTTCCATTAACCTTTTCGCAAATTCCTGTAACAGATAAATAACTTAATCATGGCCGTAGCACATACAGTAACTGTAAATTCTGTGTGTCTGTGAAACTTTCTCCCCCCCTCTCTTTCTCTTTCTCTCTCTCTCTCTCTCTCTCTCTCTCTCATAACAAAGAAGGTTGAGGGGTACCCGAAGTGGAGATGGTTTCATTATGGAGAGGCTTAGTAACTTTGTGGGTAAGAGGAGAGGAGAGGAGTTAGGAAGGGAGGGAGACTGGGAAGTTGTGGTGAAGGATGGTGAAAGTGAGGAAGGATGAAGGATGATGAGGTGGTGAAAGTGGAGGAAGATGGACGATGGTGAGGTGGTGAGAAGGTGAAGCTGTTTATATGGTGAGAGTAATGGATTGTAATGAGAGGATGCAAGGACGTGTGTGGTCTGGTGAGGGTGAGGCCGATGTTTTGTATTATGGCGAGGTGAGAGATGAGGTGTGTGTGATGAAAGTACAGGATTTTGATGTGATGATGGCGACAATTATGGGTGGGGAGAGAAGGGAAATTGAAAAATAGGAATGGTAAAAAGTGAGGGTGGATGGAGGATGATGAGGTGGTGAAAGTGGCGGAGGATGAGATATTGAGGGGTGATGAAAGCGAGAGTGAGAATGAAGAAGTATGGCATGGTGAGGGGAGGTGAAAGTGGCAGAAGAATGAAATCTTAAAGTACCCATATTTCAGACTCATTCAGATTCACATTCTTAGCACAACTTATCCTGTCTCTCCATGTTTCCTCTTATTTGCTCCCTCAAGATTTGCCAGCAAATCTATTATCAGAATCCATCAAGAACGTTTGGACATGTGGAGAGAATGGAGGATGAGAGACTGACTAAGAGGGTGTATGTAGGTGAGGTGGAGGGAGGGAGAGGGAGGGGTAGACCGAGGATGAGGTGGAGGGATGGAGTTGAGAGGTATATGAGGGAGGGGGGGGTGAGTTGGGGGGAGGGGAGTCAAATGGTGGGTGACAGAGTGACTTGGAGGCGTTTTGTCTGCGGCCACCCTTTGCAGGATTAGGGCGTCGGGCTATAGATAGACAGATAGATAGATCAAGAACGTGTACTTAGATTAAGCTACATCTAGAAAGCACTCACAGAATGCATACCTCCGCCAACGCCATTGCCATTAAAAAGGATCCGGATCCGTGGCGATACTGTGGAATACATAGGATCTGGATCCGCCCCAAAATATAATCAATATTTCCTTGACCCATGATCCACTCATCTACACAATTTTATTGATATTCATTGAGATCTTTCGGAGACATTGTGCTGGATACAAAGGATCGGGATCCGGATCCAGATCCGCCCCAAATTTTGACTGAATCTTTCTTGGTTCATGGCTCACCCTTCCACAAAATTACATTGAAATTCATTGAGAACTTTTGGAAGCGGGATACATAGGACCCGGATCCGTATCCACCCCTAAATTTAAGCAATTCTTTCATGCCCCATGGGCCACCCTTCCGCAAAAATTTCATTGAAATTCGTTGAAAACTTTTGGAGATATCGTGTGGACAAGCTCACCAACAGACAAACACAGGTGAATACATAACCTAAGTTGGCGGAGGTTATTAAAGCCTTCGAATGGCCTTCCTCTAAGCCATTTCTCTGTACTTATTTTGCACATCATCATCTATTCCAGTCGATCCCATTTCCCCCATGCACTACCTCCCAAGGTCAGCCATCATATCTCAAAAACGTGTACCAGATTCTTATTTCCACCGCACGACATAAAAACCTTCAAGTATCCATATTTTAACCCCGATTTATTCAGTTTTTTTGCACATGTTCTATCCAGGTTCCATTTCCCTCATTCAGTCGCTCAAGGCCTACCATAACGCCACGTATCAAGAAAAAAGTGTACTAAAATATAATTACAGTGGAAATCTCACATCATTTTTACTTTTTAACTCCTCTTACCCACTTTTTATTTTGCACAACATATCCCATCCTGACCGATCCCCCTCCCCTCCTTTACCCCTTCCCCAGGCCTGGCATCACGTCCTTGCGGTGTTACCTCTGCCCCATTACCAGCCCAGGGCCACACTCCGCACCGCATACATCCAAGTTACACGGAAGACCGGCAGGAGGGAAGGAAGGAAGGAAGGGGGAGGAGGAGGAGGAGGAGGAGGAGGAGGAGGAGGAGGAGGAGGAGGAGGAGAAGGAGAAGGAGGAGGAGGAGGAGGAGGAGGAGGAAGAGGAGGAGGAGGAGGAAGGGGATAAGAGCCGTAATCTTGTTGGCTTGAGACTTTTTGTAACACCTCTTCCTGAGCGATTTATTATTTACTTATTTTTAATTTACTTATTCCCTCATCAGTTTACATATTTATTCACTTTTTGCACAATACATCTTCACCCCCTCAAGCCCGTGGACGTTATTTTCGTTATACTCCTCCAGCTACGATATATATATATATATATATATATATATATATATATATATATATATATATATATATATATATATATATATATATATATATATATATATATATATATATATATTACCCTAGGAGAGACCTCTTATAGTCTGCTGGGGTGAAATACTCATATATATCCGATTCCCTATTGTAACTTAGATTATGATTTTACAGGAAGAACTACTGTAAACAAGAGAAGATTTTTGCACTCTTTTTCCCCTGACCATATTGCAGGAAACAGTTACAACCTACTGTAATTTTCGTCTCGTAACATAGATTAATGAAGTCAAAACAGGAGACGGAGGGATATTCGACAGCCGCCTTGTCCTTCCTGGAAATCACAACCAGAGTTACGTCGGGGAATTGATCGTAAGTGCGTTTGTGTACCCCGACACTGGTTAATAAAAGGCTATATCTGAAAATAACAAGAAGAAAATGAGTAATAGTATTGAAGGGGTTAATAGCTTCTTATATGTGAAAGATATAAATTGTGAACATATTAAAAATGTTATAAATAACTTATGAGAATATTTTAAAGCGAAACATGCAAAACATATCACACATGATGAGGTGTAACGAAATCCAATACAATAAGAATATGGAAATATGGATCGTAATGGCAAGTTGGAAACATTCCCTCAAGAAAAGTGAAAGAGAGAGAGAGAGAGAGAGAGAGAGAGAGAGAGAGAGAGAGAGAGAGAGAGAGAGAGAGAGAGAGAATACAGCGGCCGCGGAGTGAACGAGGACAAGGGAGAAAAGAATGTCTATATTGTACTGACACACTTGCATACACCTAACATGGGTGGAAAGGTCTTCAATACAAGTTCAGGTCGTGTTTTCCGAGTCCTGAGGGGCAACTGGGTCATGGGGACGAGGGACACCACTTCGTAAACAAGACAGCAGCGGAATGTAATATAGTTTCTCCAGACAGCACCCAAACCGGAATAATTTCATAGCCTCAGTACAACCCTACAGTCCTCTTCATATCTGGAGGGACTTCTCGTTCTGAAAGGGTTGATGGAGATAGTTTCTAGCCATCTTCGCTACAAACAAAAAACACTTTGTGGTTAGCAAAAATGGATGTAAAGAGTCACTCCTGTAATAAAATGGTTATAAAAGTACAACAACGCTAATTTCTGTATTTTTTCGCTATAAACAGTACAGTTTTCATGCTGCAGTAACTGAAGCAGAGTTAGCCTCATTAGACAGTTAACTACGCCGCTTAAGAATGTGAGTACAGTACACAGGACAATGCAATTTGCTAAGCAATTTTAACAAATGAACAAAAGTTAAGCATATTCATTATCAGTGAAAGACGCTAAAACATATTAAGAATGTCAGTCACAGAAGTTAAACACAGTCAACAAGATAGCACAAGAAGCAATACATACTCAACAGGTTAACACAGGAAGTTCACATATACAACATGGCAGCACAAGTTAAGCATATTCAACATGGCAGCACGAAAACCTAAATGTTCATCCAGTCAGTACGAGATGTTAAACATAATCAGCATAGCAATGCAAGATATTAAACATACTCGACATGGCAACTCAAGCTCTTCAGCATATTCAGAAAGGTAATGCAAGGCACTAAACATATTCAATAAGTCAACGCAAGATGTTAAGTATATCCAACATGGCAGTGCAAGATGTAAAGCATATTAAAGGAACACAAATGTTAAACATACTCATCAAGCTAGTATAAGATGCTAAACATATTCATAGAGGAAAACATGATGTTAAACATGTTCAATGAGACAATGCAAGAACCACCACAAGAAGCACCACAAAAAGCACCAAAAAAAGTTGCACAGGTTTAACCCGGCAACTCAACATTTTGCCCATATTCCGCAAAACAGCATTTTGAAGTCACAGTTTACAAGGCGAAACAAGAAATTACACATATTACACAAAGGAAAACATGAAACAGAACACAGTTCCATAAGGCAACTAGCAGTAACATTAGTTCCTCAAGACAATGGCCATAACAGCACGCAACAACAGCTTCAAGAGCAGCAGCAGCCACAGCAACACGGGGCGAGGCAGTGTTCCGAGGCCAACAATCATATCTATGTGGGGACGTATCAGGGCCGAGTTGCCTCCCCGCCTGACACACTCTGACACTATCCTCTGCTCTCTACCGCTGCCTGTCCCACGCTCTAATTAGGCCAAGTGCAGGTTATTTGCAGCTCAGGGGTCCGTGAACGTTTACTGATTTTACTTGTGTTTATGTTATGCTTGCTGCTGTTAATGATTCATATTACTGAATCTGCAAACGAAAATGGCTATACAATGTTACATGAGTGTTGATATGCATATTATCATTTTTACTTACCACTGTCACTTCCTACATTCTAGCATCACTGGAGATACTTCAGTGCATGAGTAAAAAGCACTCTTTACTTTCATTAAAAAAAAATAACTATACAGTATTTACAAATCACCTATCTATTAATCTGTCTTTCAGTATTTCAGTACCTACACGTATGTCTCACACACACACACACACACACACACATACAGTATATATATATATATATATATATATATATATATATATATATATATATATATATATATAGATATATATATATATATATATATATATATATATATATATCTACCGACGTTATATACCGTATACAGCCATTCAAAAATTTATTTTTCTTAACTTGCTGGCACGTCCAGGATCACAGAGTCTCTTCTCGGTGCCTGAGAACGAGCTAGCCCGCAGGGGAGTGGGTGTTGTTGGTGGCCACGGCAAGTATCGGCCATTGAGCAAATGCACCCAGGATGGCGCTGGTGGCAGAGACAGAGAGCAAGGTATGTGAGTGTGGGTGTGGGGAAAGGTTCAGGTATGAGAAAGGGTAAGGATGTAGAAGTAAATGTAGGGAAGGATGTGCGTGAGGGTAAGCGTGCTGGGCTGTGGTTATAGGGGCGGGTGTGGGTGTGGGGAAGTGTGTGGGTATGTGAAAGGGCGTGAATGAGGAGTGTGGATGTAGGAATGGGTGTGGGTGCGAGGATAGATGTTGGGAGGCGTGGATGTGAGTGCTGGAGTGGATATGAGAGAGGCTGCCGCAGCATGCTAAGCTCCCCGGGCAACCTCTGTATTTACCCACGCTTCTCTCATTGCATTTCCTTACTCTGAATATAATGTGGAATGTGCAAGGAAATTACTTTGGGGTATGCATAGAAATGAAGGTGGACCACAGTATGTACGGATATGAATGCAGAATATACACCGAAATGAGTTTGGAATAGGCATGGAAATTATTACTGAATATACGCAGCAAAGAATGTGAAATATATTAATATATGTAGAGTTTACAACGATAGGTTAAAGAATTATATCTATCTACCTATCTATCTATCTCTATACATCCATCCATCCATCCATACAGACAGACACACATATATACATACATACATATACAGCTTCATGACAAATTGTAAAGCCACTCTGTTACCTTTTTTCCCCTCTCGATCTCCACACAACCTTCAACATAATCATCACGTTTTGACAGTGTAAAAGGAAAACTGAAAGTGTATCTACAATAATCATCCCTTCTTCCATGGCAGTAAATAGGTAATTTTATCATTCGCCCCCTCGCTCCCCACTTCCACGGTGCATACTGAATATACTCAAATGCTTCTACACAGACAAAAACTCTCTCTTTCTTTAAAACACACACACACACACACACACACACACACACACGCAAAGAATCCCAAGACATCCCCACCAGCACCACAGCAAAACGTAAGCGCCCATTTTGCCCTTCCTTCCCATCCTTCTCACTTTCCTCTCTCGGTATTTTCTTTTCAGCTTTGATCGCATGCTGGGCGGCCGAGGGGAGGGGGAGGGATTCAGTCGGTTGTGTGTGTATTTTTGGAGAAGTCGGATTTATAGATATTTATTTCGTTCTTCATGTTTTTCTTTTTGGGTCATGGGCTTTGTGTATTTGTTTTACTTTTTTTTGTTTAAGCTGACTGTCTACCTTTCTGTCTCAGTCGCTGTCTCTGTCTGTCTGTCTGTCTGTCTGTCTGTCTCTCTATGGAATACATATTTTTTGCGTCCTTGATTTTTTTCGTCTCTGAGGTCATGGGTTTTGTACAGTATACTTGTTTTAGCTTGCTGAGTTTGTTGTCGTTCCCTCTCCCTCTCTCTATCTCCCCCCTCCTCTCTCTCTCTCTCTATCTCCCCCCTCCTCTCTCTCTCTCTCTCTCTCCTGTGATTTCTATTTTTTTATTCCGGTTTCGTTTTCTCAGATTCACTTTCCTTTTTTTTATCCCTAGCGATTTCTGTGTTGCAATGTTTTAGTTGTTCTTCCTCTCGCTTCACTTTTTTCTTTTATTCCTTCTCTCCTTGCTTCTCTCCAAGCGTAATTGTATCTGTTTATCTGCTTCTCTCTCTCTTATTTATCTATCTATCTTTCTGTCAACTTGCCTTCCTACCTACCTACCTGTTTATCTATTTATCTAAGTCTAATGATGTCTCCAGCTAGTTTTCAATTTATCTCTCTCTTTATCTTTCTACCTATTCATTTTCCTTTCTGTCTCCCCTATGCTTGATTTCGACATTCAAGGTGAGTTCTTTTTTTTATTTTCCTTTTACTTCATCCGTTCCAAAGTTTTTTCCTGGGATTCGCAGGACTTGTTTTTCAGCTTGTGAGTCTCAGATGCAAATTTCTTTCGACTGCATCTGTTCCAATTTCCTCCACATCTACCCATGTTCTCCACACCTTTTTTCCATCCCGCTGCGTCCTTCCCCTTTTATATTTTTTAGCATTTTATCTCTCTTTACCTTTATATTTTTTTTTTACTAATGTGATGACTTTCATAGTTTATTCTTTCTATCTCTGTCGTTTTATTGTCTTGAGGTGAGGACAGTAGGATTACAGCTTCCGCTAATCCTTTCACGTTTTAGAGACTCTACTGAGATAAAACAATATTGTCTGGCAACAGCAAGAAATAAACTGCCTGAAGACTTATTCGTAATGAAGGAGAAAACAATATTCTGTGTAATCCGTTGCTCATGCTTCAATAATGTCACTCCAGGATATATTTTTTTGTCTCCGTAGATAAGGGAGAACCTCCAGAACCCAGGTTGTATGTTAGTAACTCACTAATAATTCTGGGGAAACTAAGCGCTCCCGCATCTAGTACTTCTGTATTTGTTAATTTTTGACAAAGTTGTCTTCTAACAGTAAATCGTTATCAGGCCACTTTCTTGACTTTACCCATAATCCAAATATTCCCAAGTTACCGATGAAAAAACGACGTATTTTCAATGTGTTCTTGCTATCTCAGGGCGACCATATTTAGCTTAGGAGAGATTGTTTGAACTGAAGGGTTCGACAGACCCCTCATCAATACTACTACTACAAAGGAACTATTGCCAAGGTAAATAAGTCCGTCCAAATTTTAATCCTTTTGGAGCTTATTTCACGTCGATCTGGCGCAGAGAAACAACGCTACGACTCGGCATCCTTTCCTTAGCTCTTCTTCGTGACTACCACAGACGGGTATTTTTCTGTTTTTGCGCCTCAGCATTCAAGAGAGGGAGCTGACTGTTTTAGGCCGAGTTAGAGTAAAATGAGCACAGTAACATTACGAACAAAAAACAGGTGACGTCCTCAGCATAAAGGCGCTAAAGAGTTCGTGATATTTTTGAAGTGTCGCTGCACTGATTTCCCTGCACGGCCTCTACACCCATTGGCACACAGCTATATATGTCATTAACCCTCTGGCTGGTATGGGCACACTCAGACACAGAGCCATACCTAACGTTAATGGCGCACTGTGATAGGCATTCATTATTCCAGCCTCCTCCCTGACCCCCTGTTTCCCCCTCCCATTCAACCCTCCCCGATCCCTGTTTTCCCCCCTCACAATCGGCCCTCCTCCCTGATCCCCGCTCCCACCCCTCCAATCCCCCTCCACGCACACACCAACACACTTTTCTCATTATCCACTAATCCTACATATTTCGGATAATACATAATTTACTCTTGCTGAAAAATGCATAAATTGAGCAGATGAAAAATGTGGTAAATCATGAGTATAAATAATTTTAATATACAGACTGACATGAAAGATTTTTTAAACAGAGAAAGACTGAATTAAGTTTAGCATTGTCACACACACACACACACACACACACACACACACACACACACACACACACACACACAACGTCTGTCTGCCAGTCATTCTCTGTCTCTGTCTCTGTCTCTGTCTCTGTCTCTGTCTCTCTCTCTCTCTCCAGGATACGTGAAGCCTTTTAAATAATTTCTCCTCGAATCTGTATATATTATATTACGGGAAATGGCTTCTGTTTATTTACTTCTCTGCTGTTGTTGCTTCGTTCCTCGAATTTTCTGAACAGATTAAGTTTCATTTAAGTTTACTCATCCGGTAACATATTCAAAATCTATCTCTCTGTCTACCTACTCATCAATGTATCTACCTATATATATATCTATCCATTCGTCTAGCAGTTTATCTATCCACCTATCTATCTATCCATCCATCCAGCAATTTATCTACCTACCTATCTATCCACCTATTATACGCAAGGAATAATTACTATAGGTTAGGTACACTTCATGCAATCATTTCTTATCATTAATTTATAGACTCCAGTAAATTACATCCAGAAAGACTCTCACGTTAACTAAATCCACATCGTGCATTATTTTTTTATTCTATTCAAGTTACCGTCAGATCATTTCTTTTCAGAGGGGAGTGAGTGAATGGAGCCTGAGAGTGTTAATACTGCCACCATTAATATTCTCATGACTGGGGATATTTTTGCATCTCCTTCAATTGTCAGACGATTTTCAGTTAGATGAGAGTCACAGGGGCCCCCAAAGGGTTAATTTGTATGCATGAGGCTCGTTAAAACTGAAATTATTGAGGAACTTAAATATCATAAGCTAGTGTTTAGTATATTTTATCTCTATCTGTTCATCTTATCCATCTATTCATCAAACCTAGTTATTTTATCTATCTATTTATCCTGGTATTCAGTTGACTAATGCGGAAAAGGTACCAGTTTTGTGATGGCGCCATTGACCTTTAGCCTCGCCTGGATGGGTGTATTAGTTCCTGGTATAAAGCTTTGTTTCTACACTGAGGGCAGGAATGCATCAAGTACACTTATGCCAAGTGTGACTCTATTATCACCTTAGCTTTTTTTTTCTTTTTTTCTTTTTCTTTTTTTTTTCAGTACTATCAGAACTGCCAATTTTCTTCCTACTTACTCCAGATGATTTTATTCAGCCTTACAAAGACCTCGTACTAATGGAGTCACTGGAAACCATTATCTTGAAGTGGAAAATTATCTCTTGTTAAATATAATCGTATATTAACAAGAAGAATTTAGCATAAAGAACGTCATCGCACTGAGGGGGCTATTTTGTTCGCTGCAGTGATATTTTTTTTCTTTATATTCGTGTTACCATTAAACAATTTTTTTTTAAGTTTAGGGGGGACTGTTTTCGGACTTTTGGGGTTCCAGGCTTCAATAACCCCATCACTAAAAGAGGTCTCCCTTAAGCTGAAGAAAACCCTCTGTTGGAAGGAAGCCAAAAACAACAGGCGGCCTCGTAGTGATGGGTCATGCATTTTTCGCTACGAGGATAAGGATTAGTTTACCGGCTGCTACCAACAGACAATATTACTTGGTACTGGTGAGAATTTTTAAGTTGACTCGAACAGACAAAACCAATATTAACCCCTCCAATAACATTCCTAATTTAAATAATTATGTCTGAAAGTTTTAAGTAATAAGAAAACTAAAAAAGAAAAAAAAGTCAGATGATGAAAGAGGTTAAGCTTATACCAAGCTTATGAGTAACATCCTTGATTGTACCGTTATAGGCTACGTAATATCTACTTATCTACCTACCTGAATATCTATCAATCATTCAATCAATCAATCAATTAATCAATCACTCAGTCTATTTATCTACAGCCAGACACCTTAATTCCACAAGGAGTGGCCAAATCTCCATCTTGTCACCCTGTCCTCTTCCATCAGGCTGCTTTCTCTCCACCCACTTCATCCATATCCTTCCATCTCATCAGTCCATCTCATGCTCGGTCTTCCTCTCCCCTGTTCTCTCCTCAAAAATACCAGAGATAGTATGAATTCTGAACTCTTAAAAATGCCAGTGAAATGCACTCTAAAAATGCCAAGGATAATATTTGCACTTACATCACATGGTGGCTTATAAATTCCAATGCCTCGCCCATGTTTCGAAATATTAAGTGCTACAAATGGTGCGATACTCATTTTTTTCCCCCCCTTCTCTCCAGCCTGTTGCAGTGCTCTCACATGTCAAACGGTGCCGGCTGGAATAAAGTGACGTATCGTGCTGTCACTAGAGAAAGTAGAGAGTATTGCTTAATATTTCGGGCCGTGGTTTATAGCTATGGGTCATACTTTTGCGAGATAAGGAGGTTCTATATGGCCTTTACCTTATCGTTATATTTTTCACGTTACACCTCGATACGCTGTTTTGTGCTATGACTTTTTAAATATCGAAGCACAGTGTACAAACAAAATAAACGTAAAGACATACTAGCAAGAAAGCAGGAATTCTGCGTCCACGAGATTGTAGCCCAAAGTGGCTGGTGCTCCGGGAATCCATCGGGCAGGGAGTCCATTACAGTGTTCTGGGTGAGTGCATGTAGTGCTGCCGGCAATTTGATGCTATGTCCGAGAAATTATATCTCCCTCACACAAACAACACACCTCGCTGACATAACCAACTATAATGCTGACACTGACACGGTAATGAGTGTACTTGGCCTGTTCACCCTGGAGAATTTCTCTCCTGCCGCATTATATCGCCTGGTGTTCGTCAGTACAAAATACAACGTTCATTCTGGTGCTGAAGTGTTTAGTGGTGATTGCTGTTAATCCCTTAACCCAGAAGGATATCTTGTATGCGGAATAAAATCGTTTGCTGTTGACCAGAATGATCGTACATCCTTAAGTGAAAGTGTTACTGATGAATATTTTCCTTTCTGCAATCTAATCACTTGGCTGTAAAATGCAAAGTTGTGGGCACAAATAACGAAGCGCTTTGCCGCGGTGCTCACCTTCTTAACTTAGGCCCTAGAGTCTGTGGTTGGTTGCTCACTCGTTGTCTTGGGATAAAAGGACGCTGAATAATCTAGGTTACCACACTTCTCCTAGGTGTCACCTGAAGTACTTATTTCACCTAAACCCTCAGTGTGTGTGTGTGTGTATGGACACCTGACTCGAGTGACGTCAGCTGCCCATATCATTTTTATGCTAGCTTTCTGTGTAGCCCACCCTGTATGCGACTAAAAAAAGGGATATTTATAACATATGAGAGAATAAACTGGTATATAAAGGAAAAGTCATTAAGAAAGATGAGACAGAGATCCTCATTAACTGATGAGAAGACGACCCTGTGAGTTGTGTCCTCGTCGGCGTAGGAGACTTCGTAGCCCTTCTTCTTTAACGATTTACGTTTTATTTTTCTCACGTGTATGCTATTCATATCTTTTAAAAAATCCACGCAGTCTGGATCACGAACACAAGAGAGGGAACTAACCTCCTTTACTATGAGGTGGTCTTTCCATTTTATTATAATCATCTCCCAGCGAAACTTTGTCGATCAGGATTGATAAAGAGGTACACCTCCTGAACGCCTTCAATCCTCCTAAGATGAATGAAATCGTCTGGTGGAAGCAACAATGCAAAATATAAAATGTCGTTCACTGGACTGAAAACGATGCAATGAGACACCTGTTGTATCAGATGTCTGTTTTTGTTATAAGGACAAGGACAGAATAGAACCTCCCATGTCTCTCGTTTTCTCTGCAAAAATCTTGTCTTAGAGACGAATGGACAATTATGGGTAACTTCTTTATTTTTATCTTTATTATTCTGTCTTTGTATGTATATATATATTTATCTGTGGAGAGAAGAAAGGACAATGTTCGTTTCTCCATGGAAATAAAGTTGTGGATTACGAGATGACCGAGTGTTAGATGAGTCGTCTGGTGTGTGTAATGATGTTATGTTCGATCTCAGACTGGGGCAAGGAACAGATGGATGAACTGAATTTCGGCGAGAGAGGCTTTTCTTATCCTCCAAGAGACCCACTGACTTGTCATCCCCCCACTCCCCAATTCATACCGACGCAGCAGTCCTGAATCAGACAGCCCAAGCGTGTATTCAGTTTGGACAGCTGACATTTGTGCCGATGTGGTGACATGAGAAAGGACTGCTGGACCTATGGGAATGAACTCCTAAGTCTAAGCTCAGAGTGAGATACATAATGGGCAAGTAAATAAAATAAATAAATAAGTGAACTGGTAAATACAACAAACCATACCGGGACTCTACCTTTTCCTAGAATCATATAAAATCCCCTAAAAAAAACTCGCTGTAATATAGAGCTCGTCAACACATATTTTTTCTTTAACAGAGGGAAGGGGAAAGGGAGGGGGGGAGTTTGCGATGCTAAGCGGTTTTACATAAGCTCATTATATACGTGGAAATTAAAAGTACTTACCGTTAGGAGTTTTTACCACCGTCCGCGCTGCCATTCTTCCTCCCTACCATGAAAAAAAAGGAACAAGGATTTTTATTATTATTAGTATTACCATCATCATCCTCATTATTATTATTTTTATTATTATTATTATTATTATTATTATTATTATTAGCCAGCAAATTTACACCTCCCTACAGCTGCTAACAACATCGCCATTCCTCCTATTACCATTTCTCTTCTTTCCATCCCACTCAGTAAACCCTCCCACACAAACCCATCATTAGCTATACAGGCAACTACTCGCTTCCTAATAACTCTCACCTGCCATCTCTCCACCTCGTTACTATTACCAAGGGGTTGTTCGCTCTGCTAAGTAATCTTCAGGAACGTCTTTCAACACGTCTTTCGTCCTCATACCAAGCTTCCTTTCTTTCCTCTACCATTAGTCACTTGATTTCCAGTAAGTGTCAGCTCGCTTGTTAATGTCTTTCTTTTTTTCTTTTTTTGTACCATTGCTACCGGAAGACTGAGCTCACGTTTATATCCAAGAACTTCTACCTTCCCGTCTTCCTCCACTAAACCAAGCACTCTTACTTTCTTTCCTCGGTAACCACTTCATGTTTAGCAAACCTCGTCAACCTTCTCTTTTTCCTTTTCCACTCCCGTGCCACTGCTAAGGGACAACAGCTCTTAATATGTACGAGTATGTCCGGGAACTGCTGTCAACACACCTTACACCTTTCCTGTAAACACTTGATTCCCGGTACTTCTCGAAAGAACTTTATTCTGTACGTTAATCCCATTTCTAGTGGTAACCTGCTTAACTGTATATGTCCAGGAACTTCTGTAAATACGTTTTCCACCTAACCAAAGTCTTTTCATTTACTTTTCCTGTAACCACTTGATTTGCGGGATATCTCAAAAGCCTTCTCATCTGGAACTTAATCTCCTTGCTATAGGGGTCAGATGCTTTAATGTGTATGTCTTATGAATGTGTTTAATCACGTCGTCCACCTAAACTTTTCATTTCTTTTTTGTACCCATTAAATTGCTGGTGTTTCTCAATGGGTATCTATTTTGCACAATCCTATTTGCCCGCTACAACGTGTTTGTCCACTATCACGCCTCCTGTCATCAAGCCAGGCTGTCTGTCTTTCCTTTGTTGGTAACTATTCGAGTCACTGAATGTCCCACTTGTCTTCGTTTTGATGCCTGATTTCCATTAATTGTGTTGCTCATTTAATGTGTGGTCTACAGCAACTGCTAAAATGTCTTCCCCCATCTGGCTATCCTCCCCTCCTTTCTATTACCGGTGGCCACTCGGTTCCTTGTTCACCCCATCCACTCTCCATTCTTTACAATAACCAGGCATTAGCCGCTCTGATGTGTATGTCAAGGAATTTCTACCCATTACATCTTCCTCCTCCTAATCAAACACTCTTGTTTCTTTGCCACAGACCCACTGAGTTTCTACATCTTTTTCACCTCTACTTGCCCCAGATCTTCGTCTTTTTGCAGTCAATTTGGAGCAGCTCAGTGGCAGAATAAGACAATACTATGGCACTACATTCATTACATAGCACTTCTTCATGATTAACATCATTTTGTAGCAGTAATCTATGTTATAACTCAGCATTCAAGATGGGAAGATGGCAGTTTTAGGTCAAGTTAGAGCAAGAGCAATAAAGTTGATCGCAACTGCTTTCTCCTCTTCATCTCAGTATTATTGCTAGGGGAAAGTCTAATGTACTGTCTCCAGAAGCTTCTGTTCATCATGTCGTCCTTCATCAGGTAATTTGGTTCTCGGTATCCCTCATCCGCCACCCACTCTATACGGAAGGGTCGGTCGGTCCAATATATACGTCCAGGAACTTCCAAAATCGCGTGTTCCTCCATCATTCCAATCGCTCTTCCTCTCTGCCGGTGGTCACTTGATTCCCGGCATTTCCCACTTACCTTCATTTCTGTACACGATTCCCATTACTTCCTATTGCCAAGGATCGGTCGATTGAATTTGCTACTTTCAGGGACGTCCATCCACCACCTCTCCATTACTTGCATCTATTCTGCATCCGGTATGACCAATCTGCCATCTATTATACTCCATTACTGAACACCATCCGCTTCATTACGTATGGCAAGAATTCCATCCATCACGTCTCCCTTTATCAAGCCAAGCCTCTCCATTCTGTAGGTATGAACCGGGTGGGAGGTCAGCTCTAGACGGAGCTAAACCTTTTTAATTAAATTCTGTTCATGCTATCTCCAGACAATTATATTTACCTTATATATTTTCGAACTGAATGGGTTAGATACAGCCTTCATTTACATCTTCACTGGGTAAGCCGAAAACAACGGTCTGGTAGCAGCATAAAAAGCATAGATAAATGTTATGGTGTCAGTTTAGTTTTCTCTAATTTTTCGGACTGCACGACGATCATCCTTAGACAAAACAATGGGCTCTGTGTAGTATTCGTTAGAGAAAAAGAACTTACCCTCTTTCTTGTGCTTCCCTCACAAACACTCTCCTTCATATCACGCTTCACGTCATGACTGTATCTGATTCTCTGTTAATCAGCTTTTTTTTTTTTTTATTCCTCTTTATTCCTTTCACGACAAAATCTCTTCCCTAAGTCGAACACTACTGTCTGGCAGTAACAAAAACGAGATAAATTGACGTCATATTACAACAAGGGTATAGAACACCGTATCAAAATTAAATAGCTTCATATAATCAATCTTACTCACCATCGACTGTCATCCACTACCCCACGATTCTTCCATCCATTCTTCACCACAGTTATGCACCTCCACAGACATCAACTCCCTCTTTCCATCTCAAAAATTTACCAGCGCTCTCCCCTACTGTCATAAGTCGTTCCATCAGTTCTCCCTTCGCCCTGCTTCCTTCCTCATACGTGACTGCCCCACATAAATCTCTCTGTCTGCCTGTTGTCTGACGCTTAATTACTGAGTTCATCCAGGGTGGCCGCAGCAATAATGCCCTAAAGCTCCACTATCACCACTCATCACCGCTCCCTCCTGCCAATCAAAGCCGCATCTCCTCGTAAACTTTTCCACTTTATCCTTCCATCTCGTTCTTGGTCTTCCTGTATCTCATTAACCTTGGTTTTATGCTTATATCTGTTCTCCATCTATCAGTCTTCAAGGATTCATTTTGTCGAAAGTAATTCAAAATATTCTTACAATCATGCTTGCGTCTATTGTGTACACTTTCAATCTGCTATGTTTGCACAGTTGTTCACTTGTCCGGTCATCTCTCCTGGTAAACTTGCATTCATTTCTCAGGTAACCCATCATTGCAGAATTAATTTGGAACTCTTGTCCAGGACTACTCATCTCTCGCTCCCTGAAGTTAAAACTGACACCAGCATACAGTCCTGTATAGACCTCCGTGCTTTCATACTTACATCCCTTAACCACTGATTTTAGAGCGTTTCTCATTTTCCAGCTTAATGCATTATCACATTTTCTCAACGATCATACAACCATGACAAATAAATACTTTCACCATCTCTCATCCCCTATTAACCACATCAGTACATTGTCATTTTTAATATTTCTCTTACTACAACAAGGCTATTATATTCAAAGTCCCCTCCCCCATTGTAATAGCGTTAATCAAGATTCAGTTTAAAAGTCTCTCCTAAGCCGAATTACATCGTCTAGAGATAGCAAGATTGTCATATAAGTGATGGCGTCGCAGTGAAAGGGTTAATATTTACTCTCACAACGATTATCTTCCCCTCTTTCTTAACAACATCCATCACTAATCAATATTCTACTTTATCTTTGCCACTTACATCTGTCCCATGGAAATTTCTCTCTTCCGTCCCTCCTATTTTTCCATCCATCCATCCATCTCTCCCTCTCTCTCTCTCTCTCTCTCTCTCTCTCTCTCTCCAAGTGTCCCCACAATAATCACCTCAGAACCATCTTTTTCTCCTCCCTCTTCCCATACTCCATCAAGATTTCATTTTCCTCTCCTGCAAACCCTAACCTTCTCCCTTTCCTTACTGATTCTTTCCCTCGCCTCTTTCCTTTAACCATCACCATCACCTACAACAATGACTTCAGCTTCATCTTTCTTTCTCCTTCTACCCCATCTCAGATTATTTCTATTGCTCCTTCATTAAACACACAAATGCACACATTAATCCTTCCACTTTTCTCATCAGTACTAATCTCATCTTCCCCTCCTCCACCTTCCTCCCCCAACTTCACGCCAATCACATCATCATGTTTCCCTCTCCACTCCAAATTACTCCCCCCCCCCCTCCAGGCCCTACCACTGGAGCATCTATATCCTTCATTCACCAATCCCTCTGCCTCCTCTCTCTCTCTCTACTTTTATTACTCCTCTCCCAGTCCTTAGCGACAGTCACCTCACATTCATTTTCACCCCCTAAACAAAACAATCTCCATTCCCCCTCCCACATCAGCATCACCAGTCCTCATTCATCAGTCTCTCTACTTTCTTTTTTTCCCCTTACCAATACAACTCCCTTCCCCTAATTCCCATCCCATCTACCAATCCCAACGACATTCACCTCAGCATCATCATCATCCCATACACTCGAGAGATACCCATCCTCCTCCCACATCAACATCTTTACCCCCGATTCTCCAGTCCTTTTGCCTTCTTTATTTTCCTACCAACTCCCTCTCTTCTCCCAATTTCCCATGCCAATCACCTCAGCATCAACTTCACCCACCTCCTCCTTCCCAGCACCTCCCCAACCCTAACGGCCCCCTCAGCCTTCTCTCACAAAGCCCCGGAGAGAGGTGTCAGCAGCAGGTCTCCTCTCTGAACACAAGGGAGTGTTGACGTTTTCGGGGCAGCTGTGGGGGGCATCAAAGACGATATGGTAATCCAAAATTTGACTGACGACCAACAAACATCCCACCTTATTTGGGATTAATTGTTGTATGGTGTGTGTGTGTGTGTGTGTGTGTGTGTGTGTGTGTGTGTGTGTGTGTGTGTGTGTGTGTGTGTGTGTGTGTGTGTGTGTGTGTGTGTGTGTGTGTGTGTGTGTGATGTTTGTTTGTGTTTGGTACTTTGGCGACACGATAATCCGATATTTGACTGACAACCCACAAACATCCCTCACATTTGGGACTAATGAGTGTGTGTGTGTGTGTGTGTGTGTGTGCGAGTGCATGCCTGTAGTATTTATATATATATATATATATATATATATATATATATATATATATATATATATATATATATATATATATATATATATATATATGGCTAAACACACACACACACATACGGACACCGACAGAAAAACATACCTTCAAACCAACGACAGACAGTCAGGTAAATAGGCAGACAAACAGAAGGACGGGCAGGAAGGCCTAAACACACACAGGTACACATAAGCATAGACAAATAAACGAGCAGACACAAACACACAGGAGCAGACATGACCCCTCATACATCCATACATGGTCATAACTATGCTAAAAACTTAAATCACTAAGGGGAAGGCAAGCCGTGTATAGAATGTGATTTGCCTGGATTTCATATCACAGAGTGCCGTAACGTGGTTCAGAAGAATTACTGTCGAAAATTGATGGGTCTGCCTTCCAGCTTCCGTATAAAGTTTTAAGGATATGGTCGCTAAAGCCGGTTCACATTTGTCACTATTTATTACCGTCTTTTGTGATACTTGCATTCCTCTCAAGTTTTACTGTCATAGTCGATGCTGTAAGCGTCCCCCTCATACTGGAAATGGGTTGGACTGCTCGCAAATCATCAATAACAACTGTATAATTGATCGTTTTGGTTTCCTTCAAAGCCAGTCAAGGCGGTGATTGATGCTGTTAGGCCAAGTACGCAGTGACTCTGGCTGACAGAAAGACCTTTTGGTATATCTGTATGCTTACTTTGAAACAACCATTTGACGCTTCTCTAGGTGTAGGGGGACCCAAAGCTAGTCTAAACTAACGCGGAACTATGAAGGGGAGAGCGACCAGTTTACGTCGCAGTATTATCCATGGTACAAAAATCTCCCGTCACTTCTAGAGGGTTTGAATCGTTGCAGTTAAAGGATAACATTCATCTCTTATTTCAAGCCCTGCTCTAAACCACCAGGCGCCAATTATGCAGGCAAACTCACTGTCATTATCATCATCTTAAATATAACCCATTAATATAAATCTTCTGGGGAGGATCTAGAAAGAGGGCGGGGGAAGAAGGAAGAAATATAAATGTATAAAAGCTCATTAGAATGCCCAGAAGAAAAGCCAAGTCGACACCCACCCACCATCCCAACTTTTGACCATCCTCGCCTCCACTTTGATGTAAAAAAAAAAAAAAAGTATACTCCCGGTGTTTTTCTCTCGTGACATTACCAGCGAAAATTACACAGACTTGCACAACTTTCCACTCTCGCCTGAAACCCCGCTTGCTGTTGTGTGAGATATTACGACCGTCCACATTTTTAAAACGAAAATGTCCAAGTACTCATAAAAGGGCGGGAAATATGTAGATTGGGCATTACGGAGGGACTAGCCATTGTGTTCTTGCAATTTTGGGAGTCTGCTTTACAATTATAGCCTGGGAGATAATGAATGTATAATCGCTCCTATTTATGCAGGGAGGGGGGAGTGCCGTGGGGGCCTGATGTTAACAATGTACTCGTGTGTGTGTGTGTGTGTGTGTGTGTGTGTGTGTGTGTGTGTGTGTGTACTGTACTGTGGAGAGAGAGAGAGAGAGAGAGAGAGAGAGAGAGAGAGAGAGAGAGAGAGAGAGAGAGAGAGAGAGGTCATTGTGCTAAACGTTAATTACTGTGACAATATCCACTGCCATTAATCCTCTTAATTACGATGGCTTTCGTGTTTAAATCGTACCATTGCCAGACGATTTTACTCAGGGGAGAATCCTCTCACACTGGATTATGAACAACTTCTTTTTCTCTCTTTTGTTAGTAATTACAATGACGCCTTCTGTAAATAATTCTTGCTACCACTAGACGATTTTATTCAGCTCATTAAAATCGTCATAGTGAAGGTGTTAATTAATTGTTCACCTGTTTGCTGACTATGATAATGATATAGGTAACGACTTCCACAGACTACTTTCTCTTCCCTGTATCAAAACTTCGAAACGTTTTTAATTTTCCGTATATCTGGTCCTGTCAAATTATACCCATGAAGCATTAGTAATCGACTGAATCTAAGAAATGTCTCCGTATTATTGCTGTTCCGTACCGTGTAATTTTACCAGTCAGATTATACCCTTCAAGCGTTTCTAATCGACAGAACTCTGTAAATGTCTCCGTATTACCGTTCTTCAGTGTACGTGTAACCGGAGGATTGCATCGAATAATGTGCCTTGATTTCACAGTAACAGGAGTGTTGATATGACAGAAAGAAACCCACATTCTAATTTTGTACTTAACCCCTAAATTCAGTCCCATGACGTACTGCATTTTTCGTTCTATTTTGGTTAGCCCCAGACGATATTTATTCATCCTTGGGGGAGACTTTTGGAGCTGAAGGGGTTACATACAGCCTTCATTAACCCCATCACTACTAAGAGATCTGTCCTACGTTGAATGAAATCGTCTGGTTCCAGCAAAAATAAATATTAAAAAGAAGTTAACGGAGTGAAGGGGTTAATGAGAAGCAGCCACAATATTGGACAGACCTGGGGTTGTTACTTAAATAGGGCTGTAGGCTACGCATCTTTCTCTCTCTCTCTCTCTCTCTCTCTCTCAACCTACTATGCCTACTATACCTTTACATCCTCTTTCATATTAATTAAATGGCTTTAACAAATGACATTTTTTGCAGTCTATATGTAACAGCATACTGGGATGTAATGTTAAGGCGTCCCTCTCCAGCATCATCATCAAACAAGTAAATTTGACATATGTGTTGGGAATCTTTTATTTAATTGTTTACATGTATTTGTTCTTTATGCATCCAATTCAGGACAAAGACCAGGAAATTTAGCGTTAAGGGCCATACCACAGTGCCGATAGGAAACCCGTCACCGGTGATGGATGAGGTTCAAACACGTGGTACTAGTGGCATTAACACGCACTGGAACAACAAACACAGCCTTGGACACACTCACACACGCACACACACACACACACACACACACACACACACACACACACACACACACACACACACACACAGCGAACTCAACATTAAAATAATCGAATTCGAATTTTGACAAACATTTCAACTACTCCAGTCTAAATAATTATCACACCTCTACCCCACGAATCACAACTAAAAAAAAAGAAAAAAAAAATCTTGTCATCAATTCCCAGTGTAAGTATTTCGTTATCACAGGAAGGACAAAGATGGTAGATATGAAGATTTCCAGCTCTCTCTATTTATATCTGTAAAAAGCAACCCTTATACATGATAAGCCGTAAAGGGGCAACGTATGTAAGCGGAGTAGTAGTAGCACCAGCAACCGCAGGATCATCTGTCTCTTCTGCCCATCTTTCGCAGGCTACCATCCTACTTTCGAGGAATAGGGAGGAGACTGAGGGACGTCTGCCTAAAAGGGAGCCTCTACCGCCAGCCAAATAGGTGCCATCCCCTGAAGGCGTCCCTCTCTAACACCCATTATCAAGGTGCAAACCTTAGATGCTACAGGGAATTGAATGAGTGTTTGTTTTCTCAGCAGCTGGGAGCATGAAGTAAGCGGTGTACAGTTCCTAATCATGGCAGGGAACTGACTGTGTTTGTGAGAGTCAGCATCCAGGGGAAACAAGCGGCGTTTTGTGCCACGTTTGATATCGACAGACGGGAGGGAGATGAAGGGGGCTCGGCCGAAACAATAAATCTCCCACACCCATCGCGCCCCACTTACCACCACCACCACTACCACCACCATTACTGCCACTATATGTATGACTGAATATTTGGCGCCATTCTCGCCTTTATTAATATCACAAGAGGGAGGGATTGAAGGGGAGGTGGAAAAAGATTTGTGGAGAAACGGAGAGGAAAAGGAGAGAGATCTGTGGAGAAATAAAAGGGAAAGGAAGGAGGTGCGTAGAGAAATGGAGAGGGAAAGGAGAGAAAGATGTGTGGAGAAATATAATGAAGCAAGAACGAGACGTGTGGAAAAAGAAGGGGAAAAAGAAAGAGGAATGTTTGGAGAAATGGAAGGAAAAGAGAGAGAGAGAGAGAGAGAGAGAGAGAGAGAGAGAGAGAGAGAGAGAGAGAGAGAGAGAGAGAGTGTGTGTGTGTGTGTGTGTGTGTGTGTGTGTGTGTGTGTGTGTGTGTGTGTGTGTGTGTGTGTTTGTGTGTGTGTGTAAATGGAGGGGTGAGCCTCAAGGGAAGAGGTGAAAATCTGAGAGAATTTTGGGGAAGCAAAATGAGTTACTAGGGGACTGCAATGTAAAATGAATTATGTTGAAACTAGAAGAGCACTCCGTGGAGCGCATCTTTCCGACAAAGGCAAAGTAACTGCCAAACCACTCTTCATAATGGGTTAGGTTTTCTCATCACTGCTGAGGGTTTCGCAAACACTGTTTTCCGGATCCAGAATCTGTAATACGATCCGGATCGGTCCCAAAAGTTGATCGATTGTTCCCTGGGACACTGGGTATCTACCCACCTACTTTGAGCCAAATCTCTCTTTTAGTTTTTGAGTAATCCTGCTAACAAACAAACAAATAGTGTGAAACATACTCTCCTTCGCGGAGAGAAATGAAGTGAGAAATGGAGGGGCGAAGAAATGAGGAAGTTATAGAAAAGAGCAAGGACATCAACACGGGAAGAAGCCAAGGGAAGAGAAAATTATGGAGGAATGAAAAAAAAAAAAAAAAAGAGCTAAAGGGGAAGAGGTGAAGGAAGAACTATACTCAGTCTGTTCACCTTACAAAGTTTTATTAAGGCCAACTGTGTGTGTAAAGTAGCAGTATGAGGCACGGTTGCTGATATATGGCACCACTTCCTGGCCTGTATAATTTTGTATATGATATTAAATCATTCTCCACTACGACGTCATTCAGATTTTGCTCTTGCTGTTTCTAGACGACTTCATCCAGCATAGAAGTGATCTTCGAATGTAGTGGGGTTAGATGGAGCCCTGATGAATTCTCACGTGCTAACGAGCCCTGGGAAACAATCTCCATTACCGTTTTCAGTTACCTCAGTCATAAATGACCTGTGTTCTGTCCTGCTTATCGCTCGAAAGGAAAGAAAGACTTAAAGAGGCCTCCGGAGATTCTTAAGCGAGCTAAAACTGTTCCCAAGGTAACAGTTGTACCTGAAGTGGGTAACGCCTTGGGTCCTAGTTCACTGTCGCACATAACTAATACGTGTGTACAAGACCAGTATTTTACATAACTTATTTTTTAGGCATTGCTAATGTGACGGAATACTGTACATACATGCATACAAACTATATATACATAAATACAGATAAATACAAACATATACGATATTATATATATATATATATATATATATATATATATGAGAGAGAGAGAGAGTGTGTGTGTGTGTTTGTGTGTGTGTGTGTGTGTGTGTGTGTGTGTGTGTGTGTGTGTGTGTGTGTGTGTGTGTGTGTGTGTGTGTGTGTGTGTGTGTGTGTGTGTGTGTGTGTGTGTCTGTAGGTCTGGCTTCGGCAAGACCCTGCTGGCCCCTGGCTGGTGTCCGCCCTGACCCTGGCGTGGCACCCCCCCCGACACACAACTCCTAAATCAGGCTCAGGGAGGGAAGATTCTCACGAACTCGTTCTGTAGATTTACTGTGCTCTGGGGTGACATTGCCACGACCCGAAAAAGGTCGTTTGGACTCTAGGAGGCTCAGTGAAGGGCGTGGCAAGACTAATCTTGATGGAGACCGTTAGCCTCTCTGGATGCCGTGCCAGTACACTCAATTGCCTCACTGGAACCAATACCTCGACTCAGGGTAATGGATGGCTGGTGAAAGTGGAATAATATCCAGCTCTCATTTCACGCCATATTTATGAACGACTGAATGTCGTTTTTATTCCATTTTATTTATTTATCCATTCATTTATTTATTTTTACATTTTACCGTATACGACTTGAACACTGAGACTTTCATTTCATAATCTTAAGCAAGGATGAGGTAATATATATGTTTTGCTATGAATATCTTTATAGCACGAACATGTAAAAAAGGCCATAGTTTTATTGTCTGTAAACTATTTGCATCACTGCATGTTTTTCTTTACACAGCTGCAGGCTCTAAATGCACTCACGTCAAATACTGTTCTCTACTACTGTATTAAGGAAATACTGTATATGTAAGCCATTCATTCTCTGCTCACCGAGTTTTTCATATGTTTACAAAATTCACCCACTGAAGCTATTACACCACTGTGGCGGGAACACGGGAAAAAGTATTTCGATGAATTTGAATTCCAGTTTCGCTTATGCATAAATCTCTTTGTCAGCCTTTGTGCCTTAATGGACACACTCGCAGGACTACAATACCTCCATAAATGCATAATATACGCACATAAAAGCTGCACGAAGTGCTTCCAAAAATGTGGGGGAAGATATTCTGGCCCGCCGGCCTCATACATATTCCGCGTGCATATAATACCTTTCCAGACTGACATTCACCCGCACCTCCTGTCCCGTGTAGCTCGTCTGTCTGTTTACTCTCATGTTGCCGCCCACAAGCTCCACCACACAGTTCTACCACACATCACACCCCCATCTACCCACCCGCCCATCCACCTAGCCTACCACGGCCATCTACCTCAGTTTACTCGTATCTCCTGTCCTGTGCAGCTCGTCTGTCTGTTTACTCTCGTGTTGCAGCCCACAAACTCCACCAGTCACTACCACACATCATACCCCCACCCACCTACCCACCCATCCACCACAACCACAGTCACTCATCTCACATTACCCAAACCTCATGCTATGTACTGTACCTTGCCTTTCTGTTTTACTCTAGTGGTGCATCCCACATATTCCACCACACAATTACTTCCACAATGCCACACATCACATCGCGTCCTATCCCCTCGTCCATCACAGTCACAGCCACCCATCTCACTTTATCCAAGCCGCCGGTCCATGTTGCTTGCCTGTTTGTTTATTTTCCTGTAGCAGCCCACAACCTCCACCACAAACTTTCAACCACACTGCTACTGCCACATATCACACCTTCACCCACCACAACCTCTGCACCCATCTCGCTGTACCCCGACTTCTCGTCCAGCGTAGTCGTGTTGGAGCCCATAGCCTCCAAAACACACACACACACACACACACACACACACACACACACACACACACAACAGCTACCTACTACACTGTCTCCAACCGCATCCCACCCACCTCATTTTACCCACATCCAAATAGAGTCTGTCTTCATTGTTTTGCAGACCACGGCCACTACCACACAATCACCCACAACATATCCACCCGCCATACAGCCACCACCACAAAGCCACTACCACACACCAATTCACCACACGCCCACCCACACCACAGTCACCACAACGGTCACAAACACTACTTTGTCTTGAATTTGGCTCTCTCTTGTGTTTTGTTTTTCTCTTGGAAGGAACAATATTTGCTGGCTAGCGGCCCTTGGTTCCTTCTTCCTCGCATTAAAAAAAAAAAAAAAAACACGGCCACACCACATAGCCACACCACACACCCATCACCAAAGCAACACACCACACATCCACCACCACACAACCACCACCACACATCCACCACCACACACCCACCACCACACAACCACCAAGACACATCCACCAACTCACACTCACCCCGCACCAATCATCACAAACCCTCCACAAACCCACCACCATACACCCACCACCTCACACGCACCACCTTACACCCCCACCATCACATACCTACCATCATAGAAGCCACCATCACACACCCAGTACCAGCAGCCACTATCACACCTAACACCACACACACACCACAACCACCACACACACACACCGCTACCTAAACACACCCATCACCTCCCATCCACCACCACGCACCCATCATCTCCCATCCACTTCCAAACACCCATCACCTCCCATCCACCACCACACACCCATCACCTCCCACCCACCATCACGCACCCAAAAATCCACCACCATAAAGTCAGCCACAGCACTGAGCTCACCTGATTTCACGTATAAAGCAGAGAGTTGCCCTAGAAATACTGTCCTACTGGCCTGACGTTTTTTTTCCGTGTGCAGTGCATTTGTGAATGTCCCTGTCAGTAAGATAATATACGTTATACTTTCATTTTTACTACAGACTATTTCATTAACTTTATGGTATGCCTTTCGTGCTGAAAGCGTTAAAAAGTCTCTAGAGAACCATATGTTTATGTTCATTCCTTCTTCATTTTTCCAGTCTTGTATCCTTCAGTTGTGTTTATTATTATCATTATTATTATGCTACATTTTCCTTGCTTAAATGGCTATGTCTTTGCTAAGATGATTTCGTGCATAAGCTTTTTAAAATGATCATAAGTATCCTGAGTTTGTAAATAATCCGATGAAGCAGTAAAAGTTTCCTCAAATGCCACTTTCTCGAGTAAGTGTACAAATAACGAAAAAAAGCA
>NC_137004.1:34624503-34654503 GCF_032717465.1 Coenobita brevimanus
AAACCTAAAAATCCTGATTATCAGAACTGCACATACGATCCAAAGATAGATAGAATGAATGACTGAATAAAAGAAAGACAGACAGACGGATAGATAGA
This sequence comes from Coenobita brevimanus, assembly GCF_032717465.1. NCBI lineage: Eukaryota > Metazoa > Arthropoda > Malacostraca > Decapoda > Coenobitidae > Coenobita > Coenobita brevimanus. The sequence goes on from NC_137004.1 coordinate 34,624,602, forward strand.
AAAATAAAGAAAGAAAGATAGAAAAAGAAAGAAAGAAAGATAGATAGATAGATAGATAGACAGACTGATAGACTGATATGCGGATATATAGGGAGAGAAACTTAAAAGAAAGAAATGCAATAAAAAGAAAACTAAGAATATTTACCATGAAAACAAAACCCGTCATCCAAAGAGACAGCAACGTGTAAAAATAAGGCAAAATAAAGCTCTACCCGGGGAAATGTGTCTGCTGTGCGTCTTTACTGCTGTGGAAAGCCTGCGTTGCCTTTCACCGTCCACGATATTGGGGAAATAATCTCGCTCCTTCACCAGATTTCCAAGATGCGCCCCTTTCAGCTCAGGGGAAAACATTATGGGGCGGAGAAACGACTATAAATCTTCTTATCTTTTACCTTCCCTTCTCTTCCTCCTCCTTCTTCGTCTCTGTATCGGTGGACAGTGATTCAGAGACAGATTTACGGCTGATTCTCCGACGACTGATTCTCTAACGATTGATTCTCTGATGATTGTTTCTCTGACGTTTAATTCTCTGACGACTGATTCTCTGACGACTGATTCTCTGACAGTTGATTCTCTGACGACTGATTCTCTGTTAATTGATTCTCTGGCGTAACTAAGACTGCAGGAAGGACAGGGAAATGTGAGCATTATTCTTCTTCCTTCAATTAATCTTCTTTTATTTTATATTCTAATTTTCTGTGGTCTTTTTTTATATTCCTGGGCGTTCATTACTAAACGTACTATCAAATTCTCAGTTGTAAGACTTTTCCTTTTTTCTGGAAGGACAAACGAAGAAGAGTGCAAAGTATTCACATGTCAAAGGCAACCCTCACATGATGTAGCGTCAGATAACAGACAGATTCTTTTCTCTCTTAAAATGTGGTGGAGGAGTGGATAGAGCAATAAGCTACTGTCTGAAAGGACGTGAGATTGTTTCCATTCTAGCGCAGCAAACAGTTTACGAACCTGAATAATGTAAAAACAGTGTTTATTGATCTTCTATAAAACCCACCAACATAATACCATCACACTAGCCTGAAGGAGACATCCCTATAATGCATTCAGTATGGACGGTGGGTACTGACGGCGAAGGGGTGGCATGTGTAGGTATGTGATTCGTAAGAGGACTGCTGGACTTGTAGCAACAGACAGTTCCATTTATACTCGGTCAAAAAAATAAATAAATAAATAAAAAAAAATCGTACCGGGGAAACTGAATTTGACAATGATAGCGACGATGATGAAATTTGTGTCTTAAGGATTTATTTAAGACGTGTGATTTTATTATTAAATTCACTTTACATTTACGATTACATTTTTCTTTAATCTTTCACTATCTGGCACTGTTATTAATTTTGACAGGGATCTCAACAATGAAAAGGGTTACTGAAGGTTGTATCTAACTCCTCAAGGTCGAACAGTCTTTCCGTAGCTGAATGAAATCGTATATTGGAACCAAGGATGATGTAGAGGCTATAATTCGTCATCGTAGCGGACGGGACATTTCTTTTTTCATTCTTGTTCTTCTCCTTATCTTGTTTATTTTTTCTTCTTTTTCTTTCTTCTTCTTCCTCTCTGCCTTTTTATCAACAAATGCAACAACTTTGTCATTAAGTGGAATGAATGGTCGGCAAAGCATCTGACAACGAAATATCCATCAACTTTTTTTTTTTTCATTGAAGACACAACGAATAGGGTTAATGAAGCTTGTTTTTGCTGGTTAATATTTCAATGGGTGCTAATTGCCACATTTTAACCATTTAAACTGAATTACAAAGAGCTGTATTGCCCACTGTGCGACATTTTCAGTGGCCTCGTATAGAAGTGTTGTGATATTCTGCATGAGGTCAAATATTACTACAACAGAGGGATTTCTGTATCAGGCATTCTTTCTGTTGCTATAGTTCACTCACTCTAAACTGGCAGAGATTTTCGTCCTTTGGCAGCTTATTTCCCGTAGTTTTGGCAAAATAAGACTCGAAGACGGTTCTACATCTTTTTCATAACATTTCTTCGTGACACACATCAAATTCTACTGTTAACCTCTAATTGCAACAAGGCATGCAAGATGGAGGTGTAGCACTTTCACAATAATTTATGTGTGTAGTTGATTTTATTCAGCTTCTGAAAGCACCGCGCCAATGAAGGGGTCAATAAAGACTGTTTTTAATGCATCCGGTTAAAAAATTGTTTCAAAGCTAAATAAAATAGTCCGCAGGTAGCAAGAAAAAAAAATCAATGAAGTAATGCAATTAAATGATTCATATGTGTAACTGCTTATATGCAATAATTTTAATCAGCCTCAAGTGGGCAAAGGCAAACATACTGTACATTACGACGGTTTATGCAGACACAAATGTTTATATAAACGTCACAATAACTACTGCTACTGCCCCTCCCCCCTCCCCCCCACACACAGTTACTATGTATTTCCGGGAACACATTTCCAGACACAAAAAATATCACAGGAATTCAGATGCATTTGCTTTAGTACCCTCTGACATATACTTGGCATGATTACACACACACACACACACACACACACACACACACACACACACACACACACACACACACACACACACCGTAAACGTATTCACATGCACCTCCTGTACGTATGCTGACAGACGCCCACATACTCATACCGATAGCTGACACAGACCATCATTTTCCAAAGTTTCAGGATCACGTTAACAATGCAGCGGAGAGGAAGAAATCGGCTCACTGGCCCTCGGTATATTTTACAGTGAACTCTGAAACACCACTCTCCACTTTAACGTTGGAATTCCCAGTTTAAAGTTCATGTATTCATATGCATAAACCCCCCCAAAGGGAGTTCGTCAGGTGGTCATCCCTTCTGCTAGAACTAATGTCATTCCAAAGTTTTCACCACAGTGCAGGCTCACATTTGCAATTTGCGTTATTCCTAGCCTATCTTTCCATCCCTCCCCAGACCCTATAACCCCCTAAGAGGTGGGCACAAACAAATCGTCCCCATGCCACCCAGTCCTCCGCCAACAAACTGCCCTCACTCTAACACAAAACTCCCTCTTTCATAGACTTTTCCATACCGACCTTCCATCTCATCTTCAAGCTTCATATATACCCTGAGAGCAAAAGAAAGGGATATTACTTCTCTGTTCCATACGAGTTGTTGGAGGCTACTAAAATTAGCGGCATTGGTAGTCAACCCTTACCTCCTCATTACAAAGGAGATGGAGCGACTTGCCACCCATCACTTGTGTTGTCATCAGTATATTACCTTCTACGCCACAGGGAAGGACGGTGTGTGCGTTTCCTTAATGATGATGATAATGATGATGAGGGGAAGGAGTGTCTGCTTCCTCGATAATGATGATCATGATAATGATAGTTAATGAATGCGTGTGCGTATTTCCTTGATGATGATGATGATGAAAGAGGGGTGTGCGTGCTTCCTTGATGGTGATGATGATGTCCATGATGATGATGATATATTTTGTTAAGTATTGCTTTCTGATACTACACCAAAATGCAGCACAAAATACTGTACATTAATCACAAATTCCATAACATCCAGTGCATTACTCATACCAGTTTTAAAGTACCAACAGGAATCTCAACATATGGCTTTTTTTCCGCCGGCCTGCATCAGTAGTAGTGGAACGAATGAACATACTACCATAAACTTCGCCAGACAAGCAGTGCCAACATTAAGCCGGGGCAGAACAAAGCATTCCGCCTGCGTGATCACAATTATACAGCGAGCCCCGGAATCCCCTGATATTGGAGACTGCCTGTTAATACCGCACTGACTCAAATTTCAAATGCATCGGCCGGGTTCAAACTTTGTTTATGACGGAACTGCAGAGGAATTCCGGCATACAATTCTCTCGGGTTTGGATATATACATACATACACATACACACGTGCATACATACACGCAGACATAATACACATGTATACATGCGTAGACATACATTTATACACATACAGTGATACACATGTGAATGCATACGCACAGTAAGTTCACATACACGTGCACACACATACACCTATTCCCTTGTCTCTCCCTCTCTCTCTCTCTCTCTCTCTCTCTCACACACACACACACACACACACACACACACACACACACACACACACACACACACACACACTCATCCTCACCCTTTCACCTCTCTCTCACAGACACACACTCACAGCTGCCACAGTTAACACGGGTGATGCGATATAGCACAAGCCTTCCATGTGCCCTTGATCACAAAGGTTACAGAGGCGAGTGCTAGTATTCAGCTGGCTAAAATGGCCTCCCTTATTCTGTGTACATATGTGGGTCATGTTCTTTTTCCCCCTGTTATGTGGATTTCCCTCTTGTTCTTCCTGTTAGTGTGGAGTATGCCCTAATTTCTCGCCCCCCCCCCCTTCCTCCCTGTGTGTGTGTGTGTGTGTGTGTGTGTGTGTGTGTGTGTGTGTGTGTGTGTGTGTGTGTGTGTCCTTGTTCTTGCTCTTTAGTGTATTTGGAACATGTCCTGGTCTTGTGCGTGTAAATCTTGCCATTGTCCTGCTTATATGGATTCTGTTCTTGCTATTCCAATTTACTGTATGTATGTATGTATGTATGTATGTATGTGAATTCTTGTCCTCCTTCTTACTGTGTATTTTGACTCTCTTGTTCTACGGATGAGGATTTTACTTTTGTTCCTACAGTGCATTTCGAGCCTTGTTCTCATTTTCACATTATATTGATATGTTCTCCCTGTTCTCGTTCTGCTTATGTGGTTTCTGTTCCCGTTCTGTACAATAAATCCTGATCTTGCTCTGCTTAAGGATAAACTCTTTCCTTGTCTTGGGTGTGAATGGTTCTTGTCCTTCTCTTACGTTATTCTGGACCATTCCATTTTCCTTCTTATGTGTGGATCGCCTCCTGTCCTACGCGTGTGTGGACTTGCCCTTTTCCTGCCAAAATGGATCCTAGTTTTGTCCTGCGTGTGCCCGGATTCTAACCCTCTGCATATATATATCCAGTGCTAGTCCTTGTTTCCCACGCTGGAGATTATGACAAGGGACGGTAATGACAAGGGACGGTAACGGTATATCCACTAACATATGCAAATTCCATAGAGCCTGTGTATATTTTTCTGAGGCTGATTTCGTTTTAGACATTATTGGCTTGTGTGTAAACTGAGACATGGAACAGTATTGGTGTACTGGACTCGATTTTCCAGAGAGAGAGAGAGAGAGAGAGAGAGAAAGAGAGAGATGAACTCGTAAGTGTATACATATACCTAAAATGAAAATGTTTGACTGTGCACACACTAGTGTACAGTATATATATATATATATATATATATATATATATATATATATATATATATATATACTATCATTTGGAAAATGATGAAGCATTTTTACTTTAAACGAATTTATGCAGCCTAAGGGAGATCTCATTCTGAAGAGGTGAGAAACAACTAACCCTTTAAGGACGATGACACCTTTTTGAAATTCTGCGGCTGTCCTTGCCGTTTTGATTCCGCTGAGGAAGGCCTTTCTTCGTCGGGGGGATTGGCCTGAGCAACATGAAAACATCTCATTTATCATGTTATCTTTGGATGATAACATTTTGTTTATGAGAGATTCTTCGAGATGGATGTATTGGACAGAGGTTTTACCAACCCCTCCACTGCAAGAGGACTTCCCAGAGCTGCATGGAATTAACTGGTGGCAACAGGAATACACATAAATAAGAAGGTCACACTGAAGGGCTTAACCATTTACGAAAGTGACGAGACCTGAGAATACATGTGTTGCCACTCTGGCAACGGACATCAAACACAACTCACTTGCTTTTGTGGTGTTAGGGAAGTGCAAACCCTTGGCTCACACACACACACACACACACACACACACACACACACACACACACACACACACGCACAAAGACCCTCTCCCTTTCTCTTCCTCAAACACGCACACGCTCTCTTTAGCAGACATATATAATGGCACAAGCTCTCTCTCTCTCTCTCTCTCTCTCTCTCTCTCTCTCTCTCGAGTGATACACATGCTCGAGCGTTTTTCTTCATATACACACAGACACAGAAACATAATTACGGTGACACAGACACAAAGACCAAATCTACAGACTCAAGTGCACACCTACACCCAAATACGCACCCACACCCACACACCAACACTGCCCCACCTACTCCTACACACTCACTCACACCCACACCCACACTCCTCCCTTTCCTCCTTGCTATAAACCACACACACACACACACACACACACACACACACAAAGACCCTCTCCCTTTCTCTTCCTCAAACACGCACACGCTCTCTTTAGCAGACATATATAAAGGCACAAGCAAGCTCTCTCTCTCTCTCTCTCTCTCTCTCCCTCTTTCTCTCTCTCGCTCTCTCTCGAGTGATACACATGCTCGAGCGTTTTTCTTCATATACACACAGACACAGAAACATAATTACGGTGACACAGACACAAAGACCAAATCTACAGACTCAAGTGCACACCTACACCCAAATACGCACCCACACCCACACACCAACACTGCCCCACCTACTCCTACACACTCACTCACACCCACACCCACACTCCTCCCTTTCCTCCTTGCTATAAACCACACACACACACACACACACACACACACACACACACACACACACACACACACACACACACACACACACACACACACACCACTGGCTTTATCAGGTCATTCACTCTGCCAGAAACCAACTGCACAGAACTAGGTTATTTGGCGAAGGAGAAAAGTTCTAATATCATCTGCAGTTGGGGCCAAATTTTCGTCCATCCGGGTGCCAGACAGCTCACTGCAGACGAGTTTACTGCCTTAGTCAAAGATGAGTTCCATACACATATTAAAGAAACAATAAAGAAAATAAAGGATAACAAATTAGGAGCAATTAACTCCTTTAATCTGATGACTTTATTTATCATTTACTTTGGCTATCTCCAGACGATTTATTTTTATGCTATTGTAGATTTTTTGAACTGGAGGTGTCAGAAACAGCCTTCCTTCGCCTCGTCACCACAGGAAGTCTCCCTCAGGCTTAATAAAATGGTCCGGAAATAGTTCGAATAAATAAATCATCATCGCAGAGAAAGTACTATTATCCTAGTCAAACTTAATCTCCATTTTGTTGTTGAAATAAAACGGGGAGGGGAGAAAAAGACATGTTAATGACAAAGAGGAAAGTAGTTAATGACATGCTGATAAACTTACGCATTCGGTGGCACCATCTTTGGCGTCGTTAGGCTACCACCAGTCTCGTGGGGGAGTTCCGGAAAATTTGAGAATGGGCTAAATCTCAGAAATCGTACGTCCCAGAGCAAAGCTTAGCGATACTGACCCCCTTATTTGGCTCTGAAGAGACTTTCGTCAGGGAGAAGTTTAACGGAGGTTATCTTTAACTAATTCACTGCTAGGTTACCTCTAGGCTCTCGAAGTACTCGTAATAAAATAAATAATAATGATAATAATAATAATAATAATAATAATAATAATAATAATAATAACAACAGTAGTAATCTAGTCTCTTCATCTTAAAGAATTCACTAGCGCCCGACACTCATTGTCACTTTTACCGTTACATGAATAGTGACATCACTCATACACAATGCAGACCATCAATCTTAAAAATATTAATAAAAATGAAAAACGTCATCATACCACAATGGTTAAAACAATATCACTTCCTCTGACTATAATGTGAAGTGCAGGTCGATGCGAGGTTGCTGAGCTGCAGTGCGAGATGGGTGAACAAAGGAACGTGTGCAGACAAAGCCGAGGAGTAGTGGATGTTACAGTAGTGGTTAACTAGAGGAGAGGGAGAGGGAGGTAACAGAATCTCCCCTCCCCAAAATTTATATCCATAGTGGCTGTCTGTCTTAATCACCCACTGTGTAGTCAATAGGATTTGATCTATTTTAATTACGTAACGAAATTATGTGGCTTACTTGTGGCAATTTCTCTTAAATGACGTGCTATACTTTAATCATCCTATCTCACGAACTATTTCATTCAGCCTAAATGAGGCTTTATGAAATGGATGGATAAATATAGCTTTCATTAGTCTTTCCTCTTCTCCTAAGCTGAACGAAATCGTCTGGATGCGACAAGAAGAAAATAAAGACGACGTTCCTGTGCTGACGGCGTTAGGAGGGGCGTTGATGTTGTTTGTGTATGTAGAACGTAAGAAAAGTTAAAGTCAGCCCCTAATATTTTGCTCTGGTAATATCCGATCATTATTGAGCTCAAGAATGATCTGCCTGACTGAAGGGATTGCAACAAGCCACCATTAGCCTCTTTATTACGATGACGGATTCACAGTTTTACTCCTGCCACCACTAGAGGATTTTAGTTAGCGCAATAGGGACGATTTATTCATTTTATTCCGACCACCTCCTGGCGATTTTGTTCAAAATATGGAAGCCCTCTTATCGTGATGGATTAATGAAGCTACATCTTACCCCACAGTGCAGACAGTTATTCTTAGGCTAATTTTAAAAGTTCGGGGATGGAAAGAATAAAACAAGACGTCATTATACTGAACGTGCCAACAAGAGGAGTTTATAGAGGGAGAAGAAGACCAAGGAGGAGTAGATGTGGGAAGGTGGCTTGGAGTGGAGGAGCGGATGAACTCTAAAATTAGGCGTCAGGAATTACAGATCGATAAGAGTAAACGTGCTTGCCTACAACAGGAGCAGAAGCTGTGTAGGTGATTAAATCGTTCACCCCAGGAACGTCTTTTGTATTCTTGCTATCTCCAGACGATTTTATTTTTAACAGAGGAGATTCTTTGAGCTGTAGGGATCAGAGACATCTCCCATTCACCCCCTCACTACAAGAGGTCTCCCCTAAGCTTCAATGAATTAAAGTGGTAGTAGCAGAGATCTAAAAAAAAAAAAAATAGTGTTATCGCAGTGATTAGGTGTCGGAATGCAGTACCCGATGGAAGCCTGTGTGTGTGTGTGTGTGTGTGTGTGTGTGTGTGTGTGTGTGTGTGTGTGTGTGTGTGTGTGTGTACATATACGGATCTGAGCAATCATCTGTACAGATTAGTGCGTGTGTGTACATGTGGGTGCAGGAGTGAATGTGCCCGCAATCTTAATGAGCCAATTAGCGGAGCCGACAGATGCAGGAGTCAACAAAGTTACATTGTCAGGGCACGGCAAAAAGTTAGTTGCTCTCACTTCCGACCCCCACCCCCCACCCCGCCCTAGCCCAACCCTCTCCACCCACTGTCTCCAACACACATATACATTACTCTTCCTATGTCCCCACCACACACGCAAGCACACATGCAAGCACACAAACATGCACATACATGCACACAGATATACAGAACCTCTTTTTCTGTGTGTGTGTGTGTGTGTGTGTGTGTGTGTGTGTGTGTGTGTGTGTGTGTGTGTGTGTGTGTGTGTGTGTGTGTGTGTGTGTGTGTGTGTGTGTGTGTGTGTGTGTGTGTACTTTGGCATGGATTAATATTACAGTCTGAATGATATTTATGTGGTCATGCTATAACTATTTAATAACTCTTGCTGATGGTTCAGTTCAGGAAAAGCTGCAGTGCATAACAATATATTGATAACTGATTGTGCACCGCTGTTAATTGTGCAGAATCAGTTATGCAGGAAGCACTGATTGGATAATTGCCATAAACAGCTTTGTATCGTACTGAACTTTTATTGTGTGTGGATATTTAGGTCATGTTTTATCCACATCAGTGCTGAGGTATGCATGAATAAATTAAATGACAGATCACATCACCCGCTTCAACTTTCCCCGTCACTTTTAAGGTTATGGAATTTTTGTCTGCATATTTTGAACGATTACCATAGTTTTACTCGTTGCAAACCAAACGTAGTTCAGAGTCCATGAAATACTCGTAAATAAGCTAAATTTTCACAATGTGTGTGTGGGAAGCTGACAACGTGATTGCGGACGGCGGGGAGAGTAGTGGCTGTGTTGTGCTGTGTGGTGGTGGTATGTTGTGTTTTGCTGTGCTTGTCATGTAGTGGGTGGTGGTGTATTGTACTGTGGCGTGCGTTTGGTGGTAGCCGTGGTGGTGCACTGTGCTGTGTTGTGTTGCCATTTTTGTGACGGTGGTATTTTGTTGTGTTGTGTTAAGTGATGGTGATGATGGCGGCAGTGGTGTTGTGTTTGCTGTGTTATGTGACAATGGTGGTGGTGTTTTATGTTCTGTTTGGCGCGTTGTGTTTTTTGGTGGCGGTGGAGGCTGTGGTGGCTGTGGTGGCGGCGGCAGTGTTTGTTGTATTATGAGGCTGTGGTGGTGGTGATGACCCTGTAATTACCCGGCCCCCGCATCGCCAAACCGGAAGCAAATGTGTTTTTGGACGCCAACGTTAGTGCTGCTGGACCGCCGCCAGCTGGTTACCCTGACTAACTGGACCGGTCAACTATGCAGGCTGTTAAATTCTCGGGTCTGACAAATAATTTCATAGTGTGTGTGTGTGTGTGTGTGTGTGTGTGTGTGTGTGTGTGTGTGTGTGTGTGTGTGTGTGTGTGTGTGTGTGTGTCAAAAAATTCATTACTATACATCCTTAATTATGATTATTACAACGATCACACAGAGGGAACACGTGGAAACATGGAAGATATTCAGCGAGGTAATGCGAGAATCAGGACGGCATCAACAATTACACGGGGCGGCATAAGTGAATATACGGAAGCGGAAGCAGTGAGAGAGAGAGAGAGAGAGTGTGTGTGTGTGTGTGTGTGTGTGTGTGTGTGTGTGTGTGTGTGTGTGTGTGTGTGTGTGTGTGTGTGTGTGTGTGTGTGTGTGTGTGTGTGCTTGCTTTCAGCTGGTGGAGAGGCACTAGAGCAGTGAGTGGTGCAGGTTGTGTATCGGAAATAAAAACAATACACATGAACTGGTGGACGAATAGGAGATGGAAAAGCGACAGCAGAAAACGACATAGTATTTCAAAAGACGGATCCTTTTTATTTAGGGCCATTGTGGAGAATAAACTGGAGTGAAGCATTTATTCGAAATAGTGTGCGCGACCGGGAACTGGGGACGACAAACGAGGGAAGTTCTGTGTAGACCTTATGTGGAATCGGGAATATATTTTTAGGTATGGCGGAAAATGCGCAAAGAAATGGGCTACAGAGATTCACGATAGATGTCTGTTTATACCGGTAAACAAAGAGAACAAATGAGAAACCTGTCGGGGAGGAAAACTGCACGCACACGCACGAACTCACGCAGACAGAAAGAAACACACACACACACACACACACACACACACACACACACACACACACACACACACACACACACACACACACACACACACACACATAATCACATAATAATCCGAGCCATATTATTCAACTTAGGCATTTTGTAGAGAAGTTGTTACTCGATGGACTATCTAACTCTAGTTAAAACAAATCTCACCTAACCTGATTAAAGTCGCCTGATGTACATTATAGCTAGGAGAAGAAAAACGACATTATCATACCGAAAGGATTAATCGGAACACGACATTCGCCTCACTTTCACTGCTGCCCATCCTATGTTTCTCCTGAGCAATCTCTAAAGCAGCCTTCGAAGTTCAAATTGTCGGGGCAACACTGTGGAAGCCATCTCGTAGCTTGACAACAAATACACATATAATCCTGTTCCACCAATCAATTTTAATTACTGAAAAAATAACTCATACCAGATTTTTATGCCTATAGGACCACAGAGATTTCGTAACTAAAGCTTTGCCTGCGGCTGCTTATAATACATATTTTTGTAAGGTATTTGTTTTGTACTAAATAATTCTTTCTGATCAGGGGTAAGGAAAAAAATACAAAAACATTTGGTATTAGCCAGAGAGAAATATTAAGAAAAAAATGCTTTGAATCGTGGCGGCAACTTAAATTACTTTATAGTATTAACGAGGCTTGTTACCAATCGAATTAAGATATTTAACTGAACCGTAAAATAATTGTGTTACCCTGAGTCAGCGAGTCTCGACGCTGCATCACATCCAGCAGGAAATTCCCAGTGAAGTCATTAAGGCATTACACACATCACCGGGACTCAAATGAGTTTTCACGGAGAGAAGCAAGAATTTCTAACACTCAGTGAACCTGGCTCGCCTCCAGACACGCCATATGAGTGCAAGAACTACATCACACGGGACTGTCTGATTAACATAAGTGAATTTTCAAGGGGCTCTCTAAATATCTGGGTCTCTCTCTTGCTGTATTGTATCTTTCTCCTTGTGTGTCCTTCTCCCTTTCTCGTTTTTCTCTCATTTGTTCTGTATCGTTCATTTCCCATCCCCTCGCTCTCTCATTTTGAAGCTGTCTACATAGAGAATATTCGTACATTTTCGATAGCTCCCCCCTCCATGTTTTACATTTATATACCTCTTACATTTCTGAACCGGCCTCTGCTTTAGCCCTAATTTACGATGATGATTTTCAGTTTTATTCATGCTATTTACCTTCATACGATTTAATCTGGTTTATATGAGACTTTTCATGGTGGAGGGATGAGATTTTTTTTTTTTCTTATTCATTACCAAGGGGCTGTACAAAGCTATATAAAATCTTTTTGTGGTAGCAGTACTAACAAAAGCAGTGTTCAGTATTGAATTAGTAAAGCTGTCTCACACACACATACACACACACACACACACACACACACACACACACACACACACACACACACACACACACAAACAAATGAACTTTTTTGTCCTACTAGATTTTACTACCAATTATTTTTCATATTCTTTTCAACGCATTAGCTTTCTACCCTTTTACTTTACCTGCAACATTTTTGCCTCCTTTGTATCTTCTCTTCCTTAGATTCTTTTATAACTTCTGCTACCTGAACCTCTCCTCCTTTTCCCCAAATTCCTTTCTTTCCTTTCGCCATCGCTTCGTCATTCCCGATCACTGAAAATCTCTTCCTGTTCCTCATTGTCTTCCAACCCTGTTACTTCCATGAATCGCTTATTTTTAAAGCGATTATTATTTTCTTCCTTTATAACAGTCTCTTCTCGTTTTTCCGTCACCTGAATGTCCTTTTTTAACGCATCTTTCTTCCTATCCTTGATTACTTTTGTTATAAACCCCCTTTTCGTTTCCACATTAATGTTCTGACCTCCACTGAAGCATTATTGGCGGTTGAATTTCTGCTTCTTTTGCTTAGAGTCTTCCATTCTTGCTTCCTCACAGCGTCAATATTAGCTCTCACCTTTTTTCCATCAGTTTTGCCTCTCTCTCTCTCTCTCTCTCTCTCTCTCTCTCTCTCTCTCTCTCTCTCTCTCTCTCTCTCTCTCTCTCTCTCTCTCTCTCCCGTTAACTCATATTCTTCACACGTCTGTCTTTACGTGCGTTACTTTTGCCCTCAAAATCCCTCTTTTTTTTTTTTTTGTCCATCTTCTCTTTCCTTAGAATCATCTCAAAGTTGTTGCTGCACACCCTCTGACCACACCTGCATCACTGCTGCCCACTGAATTTCTCTTTTCACCTTCCATCATCTCTACATTGTACCCTTCCCTTACTAATTTTTCATCCTTTTCTTATTTTTTTTTCCCTCTTATCACCTTGCATCAATTCTGAATCTCCCTTACGTTTTGCTCCCTTTTCCTTCCCCTCTCCACGGTATCTTCCCCTTTTTCACTCGTCTTCCTCCACCCAGGTTCTCACCCTATTCCTCAGATTCTTCTTACCCTCTTACCTCCTTGCAACACTTTCGAATTTCTCTGACACTTCTCCAGTTTCTTTCCTCTTTCCTCTGTCTCTCTCCATTCTACTTCATCCTCGCGCAATTAAGTCTCCGTTTTCCTCAGATTCTCCTTACCGTCTCAACTCCTTGCATCGCTTGTTAATCTCTCTTACTCTTTCCCATTTTCGTTCTTCTTTTCACAGTATCTCTCCCTCTTTGCATCCCCCTCCCCTCCCGGCCACTTCAAAATCTCTCATATGCTTCCCTCTTTTCCTTCTTCTTTTTACAGTAGCTCACCCTCTTTTGCCCCCCCCCCCACCTCCTTTTCTTCAACCCCCTCTGGCCTCGACCTTGGTGTAATCCGGGCGTATTACTTAGCGTCTTAAGCCTGACATTATGATGGTATAAGCCGTAGCTGGGAATGAGAGGCTGGGGCTGACAACGATCCTCAACGACGCACCTGCGACTACAGCCTATTCTCGTGGAGTAGAACCCATCTTGATGCTATCCCCTTCAACACCATGATGTATATGTGCTGACGTGGGTTGACGGCATATATTTAATGATGTGGATTTTGGAGGTATGACGAATATTTATTGACGTGGTTTGGGTAGCATGACTTATATTTATTGACATGGATTTTGGGGGTATGAAGTACATTTACTGACGTGGGTTTTGGAGGTATGAGGTGTAGGCTACTTCGTGTGGAGTCAGGAATCACCTTGTCTTGCTATTACCTTCATCACGATTATGCTTCTATAAATTTAGCTTCGTGATCTTCGGTGTCTTCTTTCTTTACTATTCCTCTTCAACACAATCACGTACCATAAACTTTATTCTTGTACTCTTTGGCGTTTTCCTGTCTGCTCTCCCCTTCAACACCATGACTTATATTTACTGATGTAGATTCAGGGATCCTTTACCTTGCAATCGTCTTCATCACAATTGCGCTTCTATAAATTTAGTATCGTGGGCATAGGTGTCCTCTTTTTTAACTATCCCCTTCAGCACTATGTGACTTGTGAAGGCATGTGGAGAGTAGGGGGACTGTTGGGCCACAGGTAATGAACTATTAAGCCTATACCAAGAGTCGGACACATAAAAAAAATCTTGCATTGTTATTTTGTCCCCTTCAACACCATCGCATATAAGTTTTCCCGTGGGCTTATGAGTCGTTTTGCGTTGCCAGCTCCTTTAAGACGATCACATATTTTATAGATTTGCAAGCTAATAAGGCCATCCATGACTATATCCTCTAGGGGAGTTGTCAATGTGGAGACGAGTCCCATTTTCCCCAAGGGACCGGTCTTCACACTGACAACTCCCCATAGGCCTGTAATCCCACATGGGCCTGCTTTCCTTCATGAGCATAATTTCTCTATCTATCTATCTATCTATCTATTGCCAGACGCCTCAATCCCGTTTGGGGTGGCCACAAACAAATCGCCTCCAAGTCGCCGTGTCCCCCGCCATTTCACTGCCCTGCTCCCAACTCACACCCCCCTCTCTCATAATTTCTCCATGGCCATATATTCATTCGTGGACATATTTTCCTCATGGACCTATTTTTTCCTACAGATGAATTTTCTCCATGGATCTATATCCTCATGGACCTATTTCCTGCCATGAAATTACTGTCCACTATGGATCTTTTTTTCCATCATGGACCTGTTTTCCCCTCTAACTTGCTTAATCTCCTTGGACATTTTCTCCCTTGGATCTCATGAACCTATTTCCGGACACAGACCTATTTCCACCATGGACAATGTTTCCTTTTAGGTCCTTAACCCACGCTGTTCCGCCATGGACCCATTTCCCACATGGACCCATTTACCATAAGAACGTAATCTGCAATGGACCTATTTCCCCCCATCTATCCATTTACCTACCCTCACTCCCACCCACCAACCAATATACCCATCCACTAGTTTACTCGTATTTCTTCAACTGGCACCTTTGTACTCTCCCGAATGTATTTATGGAAACAATGTCGATGCAATAAAGATACAAATGATACATAATAAAGATGTAATATGGACTAACTATCGCTAAATGAGATGACGGGAAACTTCTAAGCCTACAAGAATTTAACCTTCATTCGCACTGCAGTTAATCCATTTAAATCCCTTGAATCATGTATATTTTTTTAATTCTCGCTGCTCAAACGATTATATTCAGCTAAGAGAGGATTTCGTAGTGTGAAGGGATTAATGGAGGACACACCTAACCCTTCCAGTTCTAAAAATGTGTCCAAGGCTGAATAAAATCGTCTGGATATAACAGGAATGAGGTAAAAAAAATGTACGTAACCGGATCGAAAGAGATTAATTTTGCGAATGAAGTAAGTCTCTCCAGACAAATAAGTTCAGCGCTTATGAAAGATTAATTTGCAAGTTTTACCCACAAGACGCAACACCAGGGAAATTATTTGGTATATACAAGTAGAGGAAGAAATATTTGACCTTATACTATTAGGCTGATTATTTTATCTTTCTCTTGTTCTTCCCGGACTATTTAATTCACCCTGGTATAAAATGAAGGAGTTAGATACAGTCTTTATTAACCTTTTCAGTCTGGTATTTGCTTTCCTTTATTCTTGTTACCTCCAGCAGATTTATAGAGAACAGAGTACACTTCTTTATATGAAGGGGTTAACGAAAACTACATACAGATCCTGTAGTTCAAAATGTCTCTACTGACAAAATCGCTTGTGGATAGCAAGAACAAAACAAAAAATACGCCACTGGATTGAAGGGGTTAACTTATCTGCATGGGGACTCCTCTACAGTAAACTGAATAAAATAATCTGATAGCGGCATAAATAACTAGAGGAAAAAATCACCATACTGAAGGGATTAAGAACATAAGGGCAGTAAAAAAGTAAAAAAAAAAAAAATCTTGAGAACGTTAATGACCTACTTCATTCAATTTATTACGGTCATAAGCACTGTGGCTCATTTCTTAACTTTATTTACAGCTCCGTAATGAGAGTAATTTTTGTAAAGTTTTCCCCCGAAATAAGGAGGCGATTTAAAACATGAATAAATACGTAAGATTCACAGCTCTAAAATTTTGAAAATGAGACTGGCAAAGATTTAAAAGAAAGAAAAAAAAGAGGAAGCTTCTATCTTCCTGCCTGCCTGTTTATCTCTTTATCTATCTATTTATCTGTCTAACTGTTTATCTATTATACAACCTCTTTTGTCCCGTCAGGAGCGTAGATGTGAGGTGTTAGGTTACTTCGTCCAGCTATAAGGCCAGAGTGACGAGTTACTTGATCTTGGCCGGTATAAGGCTGTGGCCACACTTGCTCCAAATATGTGACTGACAAGACGAAACGAGATACCGGGTTATAGCTACTGCAAAATCCGAGTCTGAACGTTGGACGGACCCCTGAGCCTCGTTTCCTCTTGACAATCACTTGTTTGGAGCAAGTGAAGTCGCAACCTTAAGCGAGCACTAAACCCCAACAATCCTTCCGACCTAAACCCTTATGGCGCACATCCAGTTGAATCTCCTCAACTCACTGGACCAACAAGAGCCCAGCGTTGAAAACAGTTTCTTGAGATACTAGAAGGCATTTGTCTTGTCCCTGTGTGTCAAATCACCTTAAGGTAGCATACATAGAGTGTGTGGATGGTGGGCGCTTCACCTACTTCTTAAAAGAGATTCAAAAATTAAAAGTAATTAAAAAATGAGATTCGCCAGAACTGCTAAGACAAAAGTGAAGTTCACTGGCATAAAAATATAAACAAAAGAGATTCATAAACACAGACTACAAGCATCGGAAAATGGACACGCCTCAAAAACAATACATGAAGAGGGTTGGAGTCTTCACATATACAAATAAGAGGCAAAAGGAAATTCACAAACAAATAAAAATGAAACAAGATGTACAATAAAAAAACAAAAAGGAGATTCAGAACTATAAATAGAAATAAAAAAAGTTTCACAAGTATAAATACAAAATAAAAAAATTCACAAGTATGTAAGTAAATCATAAGTGACGGGCATAAATATTAAGTGTAAAAAATGAATGCCCCTCAGAAGTATAAATATGAAATGATAGAGGTAGCTTATGATAAGCACTGATAGATTATTTATGCCTGAACCATTACAGTACAATAACAACTTGCATCCTGCTTGGATCGTTGTGAAGGGATTAGTCAGGCACAGACCTAGTTACGATTGCACGAGTGCGTCTTTTCTTTCTTTCATCATTAAGACTCAGCACGAAGAGGTCTTTTCTTTCTTTCATCATTAAGACTCAGTACGAAGGCGTCTTTTCCATTCTTCTCTTTCTTCATTAAGACTCAGCAGGTGGGCGTCTTTTTTTTTTTTTTTTTCCTATTTTATCCTACGCCTGACAAAGTCAGAGGAGGGTATTGTTATCACTGGTGTCCGTCTGTACAGCTGGGCGGCTGGGCGTAGAAGGTTTCGTTTCCAGAGCAAATATCAGAAAGTATTAATATTAGAGTCATGAACTTTCACATAATTATGTGTCTTTATAGTGAACTGGAGCCTTTTGATAGAATGCTGTGTCTTAAGTAGTTTTGAAAAAAAAAAAAAAAAAATCAGATTTCAACGCAACCAGAGCAAGTAATCTCAAGCCACAAATCATACAGTATTCCCTATAGAGTCAGAAATTTCACATAGTTCTGCGTCTTACATTGAACTGGTGCCTTTTCATTGGTAGAATGCAATGTCTTAAATAGTTTTTTTTTTTTTTTTATAATGAAAACGTAAAAAAATAATTGTTCTCAGAGATTTCAAAGTGATCAGCTGTCTCTATTATACAGAAGGAAAGGGGGCGTGAGTGAGGGGTGAGGGCCGTAATGCTCTTGGTTTGGTGTGCAGGGAGGTGGAGGGGTATGTGCTCGGTCAGATGGAATGTTGCAACAGCTAAGCATTGATGATGATGATGATGATAAGGATCATGGTGATGGTGGTGGTGGTGATGGTGGTAGTAGTGACGACGACGACGACGACGACGACGGCGACGACGACGACGATGATGATGATGATGATTTTTTACTTCCTATCACACTTTCCTATTCCATATCACTGATGTTATTAAGTTTTAAAGTCTCTGTGTCACACGGGGGGGGGGGTGTTGTGAGGCCCGTTATGCGCTTGTTTAGGTGTACAGGGAGATGGAAGGTATATGCTTGGTCAGATGGAGGGTTGCATACGCCCCTGTGTAGAGTACAACTCCCATTTGAGGAGAGGCTCCCCACAGGCAGCTCTTCTCAATAGGGTGGAGTCAAAGGCTTGTCATCTTATTAACTCTCCTGTTCTTACTGGCTCCCTTCAACCTCTGTCTCGTCGCCGCACTGTTGCATCTTTATCTCTTTTCTATCGCTACGTCAATGGTCACTGCTCCTCTGAACTGTCTGCTTGCATTCTTCCACCTAGCACCCGTCTAGCAGCAAACTCTCATCCCTTTTCTGTCCAAATCTCTAATGCAAGAGTTAACCGTTACTCCCAGTCCTTCATTTATGCAACAGGTCAACTCTGGAACTGTCTCCCTCTGTATTTCCTGTTAGCTATGATCTCCAGTCTTTCAAACGCAGTGTGTCCAGGCATCTCGCAATGATCGGATCTTGAATTTGGCTCTCCCTTCTAATTTGTTTGTCTCTTTGGAAGGAATAGTTTTGCGGGCTCGTGGCCTTTGGATCCTTCTTTCTAGCATAAAAAAAAAAAAAAAAACGTAGCGTTGCCTATGTTTAATTCTAGATACCTGCAGACATTTGCAAGTAGATTGGAGGAAAAAAAAAATCTTTTAGATAGGAACAGTCATTATTAGCCCTTTCAGTACAATGGCTTTTTACATGAATTTACCTTTGCCACCTCTAAATGCTGATAATCAACTTAGGGAGACTCTTGCAGTGAAGGGGTAATATTCTCTTACACGTTATTTATGCAATTTTTGTCACTGTAAACTCTACGCATAGGCTTCACAGCCAGCTTTCAAGGCCCAGTTGTCCTCCTACGTACCGTACACCTCTACATGTCACCACTTCGGCGCTAACACCCACCGTCCATACTGAATACATGCTAGGGCTGTCTCATACAGGACTGGTGTATTGGTATTAGCGGGGGTATTTTTACGACATGTCGGCGGGTCTTCTGGTAGATCAGTAAAGTCTGATTTCTATGAAATTCAAATCCTTAAACTGTTCCCTCCCACAGCGGGATTTGAACCTGGGTCCGTTAGGACTGCAGGCCATCTCTCTACTGATTGAGCCACTTACAGTATGTTTGCTGCCCGTAGAATGACTGTGGGACATCAGGGAACGGAATGCTTTGTGTATGACAGAGTAGGATATACTAAGATCAAGAGGGTAGTGGCACACAAGATTTTCCTATTTTCCAGTGGTATCAATGTAATTCTCAAAGGGTTTGGAGACACTGCCTACACTGCACAACAGTACACTACAGTACTCTACGATACACTATACCACCAACATTCATACTGCACTACATATCACTACACAACACCACAGAACATAGCATTACACTTCGCTGCATTACACTGAACTACACTACACAACGCTAACTAAACTAAACTAACTACATTACATTGCACCGCACGACACTACACTACACCAAAGTACACTCCGCTACATTACCCGGCCGTGTGTGAATCACCTCGTACATCAGTGAAGCCTCAGCTAATACTCATGCCACTGATAAACCTGATGCATGCCACCCATTCACTCCAGCCAGTATCATAAATTCACGCGCTCACTTCGCCCACAGACAACGCACTGGACATTTTATCTATTTTTGTTTGCTTTATTAAATATCTAGTGGACAGCATGCATTTGTTTCTGTAGCCAAAATCTATGTAGCCCTCGAAATAGTTGTGCTTGTAATCTCAGGGCATGAACTCGGTGGCCTGCAGGCTTGACGCTGCCCGTCTATAGCACATAATTCTTCTTTCGGCGGACAGGGAAGGAATTGGGGGACGTTTAAATAACCATGCAGTGGAGACCCCTGTTATGTCAATGCCAGTACGTGAAGGGTCATCAGTACCACACCCTCAAATAACTACCACTTTTAAAATATTATTTAGCATAATCTTCCTACATTATACACCTACCATTGTAAAATATCAATGAATATTATTGAGATATGATGTTGCAACTACTGTAATAATCGTTGCAGACTTGGAATACATTGTGAGAAGTCATTTATCAGACTACACTGCATCTCATCCAAAAAATGGTAGTTGAATCGAGAAAATAAAAAGCGGACACTAATGATAACTATAAAGGCTCTACTGACACTTTCCAAATTTTTGGCTAACATGGTCTCAGTATGTTAGAGACGGCGTTAGGATTTCTTGTAACTCCTAAGAATGTCTAAACATAGTGTAATTCTGCCAAACTAACCAGCAGGAATTGAGCAAATTGGTAGAGCGATAATCTCTCTTAATTTGTTACGACCCCCGAACTAAGTAAAGGGAATAATAACCTCGACTGTACACAACAATCCAGCTCCACGTTAACAGCCAGGCTTCAAGTTATCAACAATATCTTTCTCTTTTACAGGCAGGCGTCAGATCCCGAGCAATATCACTGTCCAGTAACACTGATCAGCACTTTCTTAGTTACCTATCTTATATATGGATAAATCCATTTAGATCTAAACGAACACTACTGTGCCACATTGCTCTAAACTTGAAGCCTGCCTGGAGACACGAAACTGGGGAAAGGGAGGGGGGGGGGATGTACGGTTCGTGTGTGGCGCAGTGCATCACATAAGTGCATATGGTCTACCTCACGACATCCACGTACGTTTTCATCTCATTCCGCACCGTTGGTATCAGTACGTCTTGCCAACATTTATCTTTCCTCCCTTTTTACGGTACTTCTCCCATCATTCCAATAACTATTTTTTTTTTCAGCCTAGAAGAAATTTTCTGAACTTTCCCAACATGAATATAAATGTCTGATAGTAGACTGATTAGAATGAAAAACTATGTGGTCGGAATGAATGGATCAGATGCTCTGTGCAAATGTTTTTCATCGTAATATCAATATCTAATCAATTATTGCTCAGCCTTACCTCTTTTTTCTCTTCTCTTCCATTCCTCTGCACTCTCTCCCTTCACCTCCTTTTCTCCCGCCTCTGTCCCTCCATCCCCCTTCTGTGTCCCCTCTCAATTCTCCGGCCTCTCGCTCCTCTCAGATCCCTTCTCTCTTATCTCTGTCACCTCCACCCTTCCTGCCCCTCACATCTTCATCCTGTGATGTACTTTCCCTCTGTTGTCCAGTCACTGTTTTCCTTCCACTTCCATCTCCTGTCCTCCGCACGTCCATGTATCATCCTCTTTTGCCTCCTCTAATTTCCATCCAGCAAGAGGAAGTAATTTTTAGTTTATCGCTGCTATTTCGAGAAGGCTTTATTTAAATGTGGAAGGCCCCCTCGCATTAAAGGGATAATGCTATATCTAACTTCTACTCTTGAAAAAATCTCTCCTAAGCTGAATAAATGCGCCTGGTAGAAGCAACAATAAAATGTAAATCATGTCCTCCAGCTAAATGAATAAATATTTCTGTCTCCTCCAGTCGAAAGTTCTCTCCCCCATCATATACCTCCTCTTTCCATTCCAGCTACCACATTTCCTTCAGTGACTCCTACTATTATCTTTTCTCTCCTTTTCTAATATCTCCTTCTCCTACTAGGTCAATATTCCTTTCTCCTTTTTTCATTTCCCACCTTTAACTCCAGTCACGATACCATTATTACTTGCCTCCTGTTATCCTCTTCTCTCCCTCCTTCCGTCTCTTCTTCAGTCTGCGATTCCCTCCTTCGTCGTTTCCCTCCTCCTTCCACTCCAGTCACCCTCTTCTCCTTTCCATGTCACTAACCTGCCTCGCTCTCTCCTTTGTCCTCCATCTCCCTTCAGTCCCCACCTTCCTCGGTTATATTTTTATCCTTTTTCCCTTATATAAATTCTTTGTCTCATGCTTTATCACTATCATCCCTTCCTTTCATTATCTCCCCCCCCCCCTGCAGTCACCCTCCCTCCCATGTACAGTAACTTCTTTTCTGTGTTTTTTCTCATTCATTTGTTTCCAGTTACTGTCTCTTTCCTTCAGTTCTCTCTCCACCTTCCCGCCAACCACTTACCACCCCCTTTCCTGTATTTTCTTATCATTATCACTCACTCATTCACTCACTCGGGTTGGACACTGCAACGGTAAATAGCCTCACTCAAATTCCAACCCCACCAACATGGATTCCTCCGTGTAAGCCTCTACCAGTAGCCCTTCCTATCCCAGGTAACGCCCGGCAAGAACGATCGACTTGCTCCAGCCATGAGTCTTTGGTCTACCCCTTGGTCTCATCTATTCCGGGTTGTCTCTTTCAGATACAAGCCTCAAGGATACACAATACGTCCCCACGCAACTAGACCTGCGTTAATGAACTATGCATGTTATAGGCATCTGACACTGACTTACAAATTAATCGCTCATAAGGCATTCGGCCGCATCGACGATATCCCATGATTCTCTGAAGGTACATATTACCAGTCGGTATTAACACTTCTCAATGTTTTATATCCACTTCCTCTTGCTCAATTTACTATCCTTCCGTCTCTGTATCCTTTAGCCTTCAACCATCTTTCCAGTCACCACTTTCCCTCCTTGCTATATCCTTCCCCTTTCAGGTTTCCTATCCTTTTTCCATTATCATTAGCAAGGGGAATAATGAAGCGTACCTCCTAGCCGAGCCTCAGCCACTACCTTTCCTGCCTTCTATTCTCAGTTCATTTCCTTTCCTTCCAGGCACCACCTACCCTCCTCCCACCCTGCCTCCCCTTTCCGGTACCCCTTCCTTACTTTATCTATCATTAACAGAGGGAACAATGGAACCCACGTTTTATCCAGTGTCGCTTGCACCCGAGGCGTCAAGGCGACAAGCTTCTGTACTTACTACAACACAAAAGTATCGTCTAGGCAACAGCGACTACATGAGAGTGCTTCAGTGCTGTTTAATTACTCAGCTGTTGGACACACTGCCAGGCCCCAGTCTGTTACATCTCACACTGTTATGCAACACAATGTCATGCAGTTCACTGCTGCGCCACACTGACACCATATACTGCCACAGCTCACTCTAACACACCTCACTCTGCTACACCACACAAAGCATAATAACGCAGTGCCACACCTTACACAATGTTAAACTTAACAGTGCCATTCCACACACAATATTACACCTTCCACTGAACATGTCACACAGTCACACCTCACACTGTGACACAATGTCACATTTCATATTTTATACCACAAACTACCACACCACAGTGCCAGGCCACACTCCAATATGATACACCTTACAATATCACGCTACACACTGCTACACTACACACTACCATGCCACATTACGAACCAGCTACCACACTTTCAACTGCCACATCTCACACTTCGTACCACACACTACCATACTACAGTGCCACACCACATTTCAACATGAAGCACCTTACAGTACTACGCCCCATACTGCCACACTACAAACTACTACACATAAAATTCAAGTGCCACACACTGAAAAGGATACACGAACGCTGGAGGGGACATTCTGCTAAAATTTACAGACAAGAAAAGCTGTAAATAATGAATAACTTTTCTAAAATTAATGAGAGCTGAGTATGGGAAGCGCAAAAGGCCTAATGACGAACCAAGTAACGAAATACACTTTATTCTAACTGGTAGACAAATGCAATGGAAATGTAACTGTATTAAAGGGAGCAAATTAAGGAAACAAACACAAAACTTAAAATCCTATAGTAATAATCTGCACTCAAAATGAAGAGGGGGAGGGGGACAGGGGAGAAAAATCTAAACACACCAGCAAAATACTTGGCTATAATAGGGATGGTAAGTGAGTATAGTCTGGCAATTCAGGCTAACTATCCTTAAGCACTGGATGAAATATACTGCAGATCAAGTAGTAATAAAGGAAAGTGGCAAGAAAACGATTAACAGATCTTAATCCCTTAAACCCGGTGTCTTTTTTAAATATATAATTTCCGATATTTGGAAACTATTTTTTTCAAATTAGGAAGGATCTTAAGTGGCCAAGGCGTTAATGTAAGCCATATATGACCTCTCCTGTTGAAAAAATCTTTCCTAAACTGAATAAAATAGCCTGCAGGAAGCAAGGGAAAAAAAAACGTCAACTGGAGAGATTTTAAGACATGAAACATACCAATTTGGACAAAGATTGACCAGAGAGAAACAGCAGAATCAAAGACAATATTCAGCGAGAAAACGCATGGAGATGTCTGAAAGTTCAGCATGAATAAAATTCAAGAACCTTTGTGGAATGGAGAAAGTTTGAAGGCAACAATGGTGAGACTTGACTTAGGAACAAAAGATTTACTCTGAGCAATTCCAACAGAATAGTTTAAAACATAACTATGGCGATCAAAGCAGAAGAGTATTTTACACTACCATGAATGAGGAGTCTATTCTGGGAGAGAAGTGGTCCCAAGTCAAATACCAGAAGAAGAGAGATAAAGTAGTGGTTTATTCTGTCCCAAGTCAAATACCAGAAGAAGAGAGATAAAGTTGTGGTTTATTCTGATTTCACTACTGATCCAAACGAGGGTAATGGTAATACTGCATAAAGAAAAAATACAAAAGAATATTTACTGAATGCTTGGATAGCAAATCAGGTACCAGTACATAGGGCAACGCATTTGTTACACCTTATTACAAAAAACAACGTGCAGGACTTGGAATAATAAGCACCGATTTAATATTCTAACTTATCTTAGAGACACCAACACCATTACCATTAACATGCTCACATTATTAGCCTTCTCACTGGCACAGTTATACGTAGCATTTTTTTCTCATTGTCAATAATCTTACCTAGTAGAGACAAACCCTAAGCAGTTAGAAAACTAAAATCAATATCTTCATCCTTTTCATTGTAATAAAAATAAAATCTTAGGCACGCCGTTCATAATTTTGATAAACTCCTTACGCTTTTTAACCCACCACAGAGAAACCGAACAGTCACTAATACTATCACCATTAATAATTCCACTAACACCATCACCATTAACGCACTGCAACACCATTATCACCACGGCTACAGCCATCTCTGTCGACTCTGTTATGACTAATGGTGCCGCCACGAATAGGATAAACAGATTGTCAGAGGGAGGCGTGCTGAAAGGCTGACTAACTGAATAAACTCCTCTACACCCAATGCTTCAGTGTTTATCATCCCCATCACAGTGAGTGGTTTTCCATTAGCAGGATAATATTTGTTTACTGGGAGCAAGAATACAATCACAAAGGCGTCCTTGTGCTGAAGGAATTCATGTATATAGCAAAACATCCAATCCTAGTAGCGTTCCTGATCTCGCTAAAACCGCCTGACACTAGTAGGGATATCTATATCTATCTATCTATCTATCTGTCTGTCTGTCTACTTATATACATATGGGAGAGAGAGAGAGAGAGAGAGAGAGAGAGAGAGAGAGAGAGAGAGAGAGAGAGAGAGAGAGAGAGAGAGAGAGAGGTACGCAGACTGCGTTATTACAATTATTCTCAACTAATAATGGTTCAATTCTCATTACTGATATTACTTTAATTTTCAGTATTCACGTCAGTGGTCTGTAACATATCTTTCCCATACGAGTATCATTCTTGAATCATATAGTACGGTGATAGTATTGTATTTCTGTTTTATTCTGACCATCCACTGACGATTTTTCAAATGTCACAACGGCCATGCCACGTTGAGTACACCGCTTCCCGTCCGATCAGCGAAGTTAAGCAACGTTGGGTCTGGTTAGTACTTGGATGGGTGACCGCCTGGGAACACCAGATGCTGTTGGCATCCCTACGTGTCAAGTGGGGTTGGTGGAGGATTGGTGCCCCTCCCTGTAAAACAATTAACTCTGAGCCCTTGACCACCCCGTTTGGGATACATGGCGTCTGGCAATGGATGGATGGACCTAGTGACAGAGTAAATGCAGTCTCCATTAACACATTCACAAAGACAACTATACCAAGACTGTTCTTGCGACCCCTAGATTTTTTTCCTTAGCTTTGGATGGACTCTTCGTGGCGAAGAGGTAAAGAAAAAGTAGTAATTAATTTTGACAGACAAGCATGATGATATATTAACAGTTTCTTTATCGGTGGAGCTACCTTTAGTATTCATCACATTACGGCTTGCGTGCTGTTATGACTTGTTCTTACCGCAGGAAATGTAGGTTATTATTAGCACAACACCTCTCACAACGCCAATCCATTAGCAACACTACTTATAACACTGCTTCATTCCACTTAAGCTAATCTGCTCTAGAGAAACGTGGCCAAAACTACAAGAGCTCAAACTAACTTCAACCTAACCAAACATAGTGAAACCTAACCTAATTTACATATAAAAATGTAAACTAATATACTTAAGTTCCCATAACATAGACTAACCCCAGTCACAGGCACCTGCCCTCATTCACTCAGCACACATACTCACCCACTACAAACATTACTAATACTATTACTCTCCATTAATCACGCACTTCCGATATCACCTTATTAATATTTTGGAACCTCAAAAACAATCTTCAATAAGTATAGCCTAACTGAGTCGAGCCAACCTAACCTAAACTAATGTAACTTTACCCATCTTACCATACCTTCATCTGTCCAAACTTATCTAACCTGACTAAACTCTGGCCAATCGAGTTTTCCATAACCATCGACATAATCAGTCACAAAACTCACATGCCATCACCTAGCACATTCATCTACTACTGTCAACATCTTCACCTTTACTCATCCACTTTCAATACGACCTGAATCACAGTTTTTCAGTCTCTCAAACAACACCTTTACCTCTCATAACCTAGCCTAATGAGCTTATCCCTCTCTCATCCAATATATGCTAATCTACTCATTTAACCTAATTTTACGTATCCTTCCGTAGCCTAACCCACCCTAACGTCTCATTATATATCTTACCTAACTTGCCCTCACGAAGCCTAATTACCATCCATATAAAACTACACGTAGACTAGCGTATCCTTATAATCTAATGTAGCCTACTCTAGCCTAACTTACTTTAACCTCTAACAAAATCTACCCAACCTGGCCCTAACGAAGCCAAACCTTAGTCACCCAAACCCTCGATATGACTCCAATTACAGAACTCATCCAACACTCACTCACCACCACCATACCACCATCAGCATCGTCACCATTACTCAGGCATATCCGATACGCACCTTCAATTCAGTATTTCAGGACCTACAAACACCCCCTTCCATCACCAATATCGACGCGTGGCAGTATATACATCCAAGCAGACGCCCCCAAACTAACCTGTGCCACCGCATAAAGACTCCCCCGTGACTCACAACGCTTCCTGTAATGTAAGCAGATGAGGCGAGGGAGTCGGGGAGCCGCATAACTGATTCGGGGGGAAAGGCAAGGAAGGAAGGAAGGAATGTTGAGGTTAGGGGAGGGCGTAAATTTGGGAGGGGAGGGATGTGTGTGTGTGTGTGTGTGTGTGTGTGTGTGTGTGTGTGTGTGTGTGTGTGTGTGTGTGTGTGTGTGTGTGTGTGTGTGTGTGTGTGTGTGTGTGTGTGTGTGTGTGTGTGTGTGTGTGTGTGTGTGTGTGTGTGTGTGTGTGTGTGTGTGTGTGTGTGTGTGTGTGTGTGTTATACAGTACTGTGGGAGGAGCAATAATGTACAGTAAGAGTAGGGGAAGATTGTGTGTATATGGACATGTGTATGTAGGGCATAATGTGTGAGGGGAATGTGTGCTAAGGATGTGTGTGTATTCTAGGGATAGATGTGTAAATGTATGTTCTCTCTCTCTCTCTCTCTCTCTCTCTCTCTAATTCTAAGGCAACAATAAAATGGTATTATCCTTTTACACAATGATGTCACGACAGAATTACAACAATTTTAAACCACAACGGCTGAGTGGTAATCTAAATTGCAAATATCAATTAGTGTAATTTAATGGAACGCGCTACGGTTAGGAAGTCACAGAAAAAGATATGAATATGAAATGCTGGGACACAAATATTGACAATGTGATGACGACCCAAGCCGGATGGTATCAAGAAGGAAAGCTTATAATTCTCCCAGATTACTGTAAAACAGCAAATAACAATAAAATGGATTATTGTCAACATAAAGTTCACAGTCTAAGAAAGTTCAGACATTGCTATCCTTTTATACAAATATTTACCATATTTTGAATACGAAGTAGTTTTAGTCACCAAGTGACAGCAAAAACGTAGTTACTCGTAATTCATCAGCAGTGAAGTGCAGAACTCATCATCATCATCATCCCTTCTCTACTTCACAGTAATACGCAATGTAGGAGGAAGCCAGAAGCAGAAACAGACCAGCAAAGGAATAGGAGAATTTTAACCAATTTAGTCCATTTTGCTTGACATCTTATGAACGACGGTGATAACGGGAAATTAAATGCAGTGCTTTAAAAAAGTCTAAGGGTTTGGCGATGCAGATATAAGTTAATTTCTTATTAATTCCAGACTTTCTTAAGAGCAAGAGAAACTTGAAGGTAACAAGAGAAGTAATTATTTTCCTTTATTAGATAGTTCTCAATTAGTTATATTTTTGATTAATGGAAAAACGCCATGAGTAAATGCTGTAGAAGGCACTGCATAAGCATTAATGGGACGATACGTTTCAAGTATTTTACAGAAGACTGGAGGCATGGAATGAACTATTGGCTTCAATATCCTCCTAAATTCTGCTTAACTAAGTACGTCACGCATTTATAAGTGATTATGTACTGGACATGAGCATTATTGAAGAGACTGCTTTCGATTCCTACTCCTCAAAGCTAGTTGGACAGCAACGGTCTTGAATATCGCTCTACTTTCAAGACGAACAATTATGAAACTCTTAAACCTTATCCTGAAAAATTTGCTGTGTTCCGAAGAGTGCATCACTTGGTTGCAAATGTTATTGTTCGCTCTCCTGTTATTTATCGTACTGCCGCAGATCGATGTTAGTGTCCGCAATAGTACTGTACATACTCGCAGGGTACACAAGCCTTTGTTTCTGTCATGGCGACATTATTATTATTATTATTATTATTATTATTATTATTATTATTATTTTCGGTGTTAAAGAAGGCACGCCAGAAATGTGACACAGGA